>NC_091353.1:23304692-23638482 GCF_038502225.1 Cherax quadricarinatus
AAAACTGAGTCATATTGGGACTTGAGTAGCTCACTCATTTCCTTGCTGTCATCTGTGTAGGACCCATCTTGTTTAAGTAGGGGCCCAATACTGGACGTTGTTCTCGATTTTGATTTGGCATAGGAGAAGAAATACTTTGGGTTTCTTTCGATTTCATTTATGGCTTTTAGTTCTTCCCGCGATTCCTGACTCCTAAAGGATTCTTTTAGCTTAAGTTCGATGCTTGCTATTTCTCTGACCAGTGTCTCCCTACGCATTTCAGATATATTGACCTCTTTTAGCCGCTCTGTTATTCTTTTCCGTCGCCTGTAAAGGGAGCGCCTGTCTCTTTCTGTTTTACATCTACTCCTCCTTTTTCTTAGAGGAATAAGCCTTGTGCATACATCGAGTGCCACCGAGTTAATCTGTTCTAGGCATAAGTTGGGGTCTGTGTTGCTTAGTATATCTTCCCAGCTTATATCGGTTAGGACTTGGTTTACTTGGTCCCACTTTATGTTTTTGTTATTGAAGTTGAATTTGGTGAATGCTCCCTCGTGACTAATCTCATTATGTCGGTCTGGGGCTCCGCGCATACATGACTGAACCTCAATTATGTTGTGATCTGAGTATATTGTTTTTGATATGGTGATATTTCTTATCAGATCATCATTGTTAGTGAAGATGAGGTCTAGTGTATTCTCCAGTCTAGTAGGCTCTATTATTTGCTGGTTTAAATTGAATTTTGTGCAGAGATTTAAAAGCTCGCGTGAGTGTGAGTTTTCATCAGAGCTGCCTCCTGGTGTTATTACTGCAACAATATTATTTGCTATATTCCTCCATTTTAGGTGCCTTAAGTTGAAATCCCCCAGGAGCAAGATGTTGGGTGCAGGAGCTGGAAGGTTTTCCAGACAGTGGTCAATTTTTAACAGCTGTTCCTGGAATTGCTGGGATGTTGCATCCGGAGGCTTGTAGACTATCACAATGACTAGGTTTTGGTTCTCGACCTTTACTGCTAAAACTTCCACTACATCATTTGAGGCATTTAGCAGTTCTGTGCAAACAAGTGACTGCAATGTACAGGCCAACCCCCCCCCCCTTTTGCCTGTTCACTCTGTCACATCTGTATAGGTTGTAACCTGGGATCCATATTTCGTTGTCCAAGTGATCCTTTATGTGGGTCTCAGTGAAAGCCGCGAACATTGCCTTTGCCTCTGCAAGCAGTCCACGGATGAAAGGTATTTTGTTGTTTGTTGCTGGCTTTAGACCCTGTATATTTGCAAAGAAGAATGTCATCGGACTGGTGGTATTGTTGGTACTGGGGGGGGGATTTTTTTTCCGGCATTAGTATCTGTATCTGTTGGTTTGGAGTGGAGGCCATCGACTGTGGTTCCACTCCAGGAATGACTGGATTTGGTGTACGATTTCTGCCATTTCCTGCCAGTTTTTTTTTCCTTCCTGGCACTAAAAAACCTCTCCCTCTTGAGTGGCTGTGGCTACCCAGGTTTTCCCATGGCCTGGATGTTTTGTATCTTTTTGTCCCCTTTAGATGGTATGCCTGGCAATTTAAGTTATAGCACAGTCTTTCCTGTACTGAAGAGGTACACAGTTCAGGGTGAAAAAGCTTACAGGAAGGGAGTTTGCATTTTCCTGTTGTCATATGGGCATGGCATTTCCTAGGGTGGTCATAGTTGCACGTCCCATCTGTTTTTCCAGATTTCCCATGCCAGCAGATACCGAGTGCATAGTATGTGCACAGGCTTGGATTCCGTTTGCCTTGGGTTTCTGTTATATATATATATATATATATATATATATATATATATATATATATATATATATATATATATATATATATATATATATATTTATTTTTGGGCATATATATATATATATATATATATATATATATATATATATATATATATATATATATATATATATATATATATATATATATATATATATATATATATATATAAATATATATATATATATGTATATATATATATATATATATGCAAGACAAGCCACGGGGGGTGGAAATCTTTAGCTCAAGTACTTTCATACTTCTCAGTACGTCATCAGGAGCTGTGCAATGTTGCAAGGGAGCAACCAAAGCAGGGAGAGAGGTCTCAGAGTAGCGTAGGTGTCACTGGCCACGGATTCCCTTAGACTGGGTTAGTGGTCGGTACCCACCCCACCCTACCATCATCCCCCCACTACCCATATGGGGTAGGAGGGTCTCTGAGATGTCAAGTAGGAAATTATAAGATATAAAAAGCCAGCCCCAAGCTTTTCCTAATCGTTTATAACAGGTCATATGGTTTGAGAAAATAAATTTCTCGCTAGATACTGTAGACATGGATAGTTATTATTCTGTGTGACCTTATCAAATAATGAAAGAAAAGAATACAATGTGCTCTTTGTCTGTTTAAATGTCCTGTCCTGAGGTACTTGAATGTTCTACTGATGTACTCTGAAGTATCTCTTCCTACACATCATCTACTATTTCCTCAGTGGCTGTTAATATACCAAACATGGGGACTTCTATGCCTATCCGATTATATTTCCGTAATGTAAATTCTACTAATACCCTTTAACCTTTCCTAACGTTATCTTGTGTGCTTGTCACTGTATGGTACATTAACAGCTACAGGTGTTATATAACCTACACAACTGACGTGGTGTGAAGTTTTGGTACGTACACACTGGACGGGCGTCATCAATCCATCAACCCACCTGGCGTAATGAACAATCCTGTGATTTTGTATAGCACTGTTGTTTAAGATTGTGTACAATGGAATCTAGTAAATAATTATCGAGCTTGTAAAACTCATAATTTGAGTTGTATACTGTATTCATTTCATGTTTCAAGAGGGAAGATTCAATTATGTTTGTTTCCATGAGAGAACTGTTTGGTACTATAATCTGGGCAGCATCCCGCCCCGGTGGGTGATTACATGCACTAACCTGGTTAAAGATAGCGTTCGACTCCTGCCCTGTCCTGGCTGAGTATTTATGCTAGGCAGTTATGGTTTCCAAAAATTTACCTGTTTGACCGATATATGAGAGAGGACACAGAGTACATGGGACCTTGTAAACCCCACCAACTTTGTTGGAGGTTGTGTTTTTAATCAGTCTTTGTTTCACTGTCCCCTTGTTTTTGAAAGTCAGGTTTATATTGATCTTTTTTAATGCCTCACGCAGGCAAGCCAGATTCTCATTGTGTGGTAAAACTAGTACATTTTTCCTGGCCATCACTTCTCTAGGTTCAGTCCTGTAGAAAGTCTTTTTTGCTGACATTATCGCCTTCTCGACAAAATCCTTAGGATATCTTAGTTTTGTGGCTATGTTGAATATTTTGCTGATTTCGTCCTCTAGGTACTCTGGACTGCAGATGCGCAATGCTCTCAGAAACATTTTGAGGAACACACTCCTTTTATCCTGGTTTCGTGGTTAGAATAGTAGTGAATGTATGACGACACATTGGTGGACTTCCTATAAACTGTGAAATTTATTTTTTTATTGACACGATGGATTAAAACATCAAGGAACGGCAAAGTGTTATTTATTTCATTTTCTGTTATGAACTTAATGGAAGATACATTGAGTCTGGGAAGAAACTCATCAATGTTGTTATCATTAGGCCACAGGCAAAGAACATCATCTACTTATCTGAACCAACTAGCTTTATCTGGGAGAATGTCTTTAAGAAGTCTCATCTCATAAAATTCCATATATAGGTTGCTGAGTAAGTGGCTAAGGGGATTTTCCATTGCCATGCCTTGTTTCTGAGCATAGAATTTCCCTTCAAACACGAATTTGCAATCAGTAACACAAAGTTTTATCAATTTAATTATTGTTTTCGTGGGGAAGGGCATGAGGAAGTTTTCTAGTTCCTCTTCGAGATACGAAAGCAAGTCAGGGACAGAGACTTCGGTGAACAGAACTGTGACATCAAAGCTCACTAAAGAAAAGTCGTGAGGGACATTTAATTTCTGGAGCCTCTCAGTGAGGTCAACATTATTTTCAATATGTGCGTCTGAGATCTTACCAACCATGGGAGTTAGAAGTTTAACCAACCATTTAGACAGATTATATGCTGCTGAGCCTAATGAACTAATAATGGGACGGGCTGGGTATCCAGGCTTATAAGAACATAAGAACGAAGGAACACTGCAGAAGGCCTACTGGCCCATGCGAGGCAGGTCCAAGTCTCCTACCGGCTTAAGCCAATGCACCCAACCCAGTCAGGTCAGGTCACATTGACTTAAGGGAGGAACATGGCAACCGACCTGGTAGCACAAGCTATCAGGTCCAACTCACACCCACCCACATCCACTCATGTATTTATCCAACCTACTTTTAAAGCTACACAACGTTCTGGCCTCTATTACTGTACTTGGGAGTTTGTTCCACTCATCTACAACTCTATTACCAAACCAGTACTTTCCTATATCCTTCCTGAATCTGAATTTTTCCAACTTAAAACCATTGCTGCGAGTCCTGTCTAGGCTAGATATTTTCAGCACACTATTTACATCCCCTTTATTTATTCCTGTCTTCCATTTATACACCTCAATCATATCCCCCTTAATTCTACGTCTTTCTAGAGAGCGCAGATTCAGAGCCCTCAGTCTATCCTCATAGGGAAGGTTTCTGATACATGGGATCAACTTTGTCATCCTCCTCTGTACATTTTCCAGAGCATTTATATCCATTCTGTAATTATGGGTCGTGATTACCCCATATAGATATGGTAGAGTTGCTGACCTAGCCGACAGATATTTAATTAATTCATCATTCCCTTTCAATAACGTTTTAAGGTGTTTATTAAAATGGCTGTTGACTTGGTCAGTGGAGTTTTTAATGAGCGGTTCATACGTTTCATTATCACTCAATAAATGGTTCATTTTCTCTAAATATTCAGTTTTGTTCATAATAACAGCTACCTTAGATTTATCACCTCGTGAGAGCTGCAAAGTCCGATCATTATTGAGTTCTTTGTAAGCTTTAGTGAATCATTATATATATATATATATATATATATATATATATATATATATATATATATATATATATATATATATATATATATATATATATATATATATATATATATATATATATTATTTTTTATTATTATCACACTGCCCGATTCCCACCAAGGCAGGGTGGCCCGAAAAAGAAAAACTTTCACCATCATTCACTCCATCACTGTCTTGCCAGAAGGGTGCTTTACACTACAGTTTTTAAACTGCAACATTAACACCCCTCCTTCAGAGTGCAGGCACTGTACTTCCCATCTCCAGGACTCAAATCCGGCCTGCCGGTTTCCCTGAACCCCTTCATAAATGTTACTTTGCTCACACTCCAACAGCACGTCAAGTATTAAAAACCATTTGTCTCCATTCACTCCTATCAAACACGCTCACGCATGCCTGCTGGAAGTCCAAGCCCCTCGCACACAAAACCTCCTTTACCCCCTCCCTCCAACCTTTCCTAGGCCGACCCCTACCCCGCCTTCCTTCCACTACAGACTGATACACTCTTGAAGCCATTCTGTTTCGCTCCATTCTCTCTACATGTCCGAACCACCTCAACAACCCTTCCTCAGCCCTCTGGACAACAGTTTTGGTAATCCCGCACCTCCTCCTAACTTCCAAACTACGAATTCTCTGCGTTATATTCACACCACACATTGCCCTCAGACATGACATCTCCACTGCCTCCAGCCTTCTCCTCGCTGCAACATTCATCACCCATGCTTCACACCCATATAAGAGCGTTGGTAAAACTATACTCTCATACATTCCCCTCTTTGTCTCCAAGGACAAAGTTCTTTGTCTCCACAGACTCCTAAGTGCACCACTCACTCTTTTTCCCTCATCAATTCTATGATTCACCTCATCTTTCATAGACCCATCCGCTGACACGTCCACTCCCAAATATCTGAATACATTCACCTCCTCCATACACTCTCCCTCCAATCTGATATTCAATCTTTCATCACCTAATCTTTTTGTTATCCTCATAACCTTACTCTTTCCTGTATTCACCTTTAATTTTCTTCTTTTGCACACCCTACCAAATTCATCCACCAATCTCTGCAACTTCTCTTCAGAATCTCCCAAGAGCACAGTGTCATCAGCAAAGAGCAGCTGTGACAACTCCCACTTTGTGTGTGATTCTTTATCTTTTAATTCCACGCCTCTTGTCAAGACCCTCGCATTTACTTCTCTTACAACCCCATCTATAAATATAAACAACCACGGTGACATCACACATCCTTGTCTAAGGCCTACTTTTACTGGGAATTAATTTCCCTCTTTCCTACATACTCTAACTTGAGCCTCACTATCCTCGTAAAAACTCTTCACTGCTTTCAGTAACCTACCTCCTACACCATACACTTGCAACATCTGCCACATTGCCCCCCTATCCACCCTGTCATACGCCTTTTCCAAATCCATAAATGCCACAAAGACCTCTTTAGCCTTATCTAAATACTGTTCACTTATATGTTTCACTGTAAACACATGATCCACACACCCCCTACCTTTCCTAAAGCCTCCTTGCTCATCTGCTATCCTATTCTCCGTCTTACTCTTAATTCTTTCAATAATAACTCTACCATACACTTTACCAGGTATACTCAGCAGACTTATCCCCCTATAATTTTTGCACTCTCTTTTATCCCCTTTGCCTTTATACAAAGGAACTATGCATGCTCTCTGCCAATCCCTAGGTACCTTACCCTCTTCCATACATTTATTAAATAATTGCACCAACCACTCCAAAACTATATCCCCACCTGCTTTTAACATTTCTATCTTTATCCCATCAATCCCGGCTGCCTTACCCCCTTTCATTTTACCTACTGCCTCACGAACTTCCCCCACATTCACAACTGGCTCTTCCTCACTCCTACAAGATGTTATTCCTCCTTGTCCTATACACGAAATCACAGCTTCCCTATCTTCATCAACATTTAACAATTCCTCAAAATATTCCCTCCATCTTCCCAATACCTCTAACTCTCCATTTAATAACTCTCCTCTCCTATTTTTAACTGACAAATCCATTTGTTCTCTAGGCTTTCTTAACTTGTTAATCTCACTCCAAAACTTTTTCTTATTTTCAACAAAATTTGTTGATAACATCTCACCCACTCTCTCATTTGCTCTCTTTTTACATTGCTTCACCACTCTCTTAACCTCTCTCTTTTTCTCCATATACTCTTCCCTCCTTGCATCACTTCTACTTTGTAAAAACTTCTCATATGCTAACTTTTTCTCCCTTACTACTCTCTTTACATCATCATTCCACCAATCGCTCCTCTTCCCTCACGCACCCACTTTCCTGTAACCACAAACTTCTGCTGAACACTCTAACACTACATTTTTAAACCTACCCCATACCTCTTCGACCCCATTGCCTATGCTCTCATTAGCCCATCTATCCTCCAATAGCTGTTTATATCTTACCCTAACTGCCTCCTCTTTTAGTTTATAAACCTTCACCTCTCTCTTCCCTGATGCTTCTATTCTCCTTGTATCCCATCTACCTTTTACTCTCAGTGTAGCTACAACTAGAAAGTGATCTGATATATCTGTGGCCCCTCTATAAACATGTACATCCTGAAGTCTACTCAACAGTCTTTTATCTACCAATACATAATCCAACAAACTACTGTCATTTCGCCCTACATCATATCTTGTATACTTATTTATCCTCTTTTTCTTAAAATATGTATTACCTATAACTAAACCCCTTTCTATACAAAGTTCAATCAAAGGGCTCCCATTATCATTTACACCTGGCACCCCAAACTTACCTACCACACCCTCTCTAAAAGTTTCTCCTACTTTAGCATTCAGGTCCCCTACCACAATTACTCTCTCACTTGTGTGTGTGTGTGTGTGTGTGTTTATGTGTGTGTGTGTATGAATTTGTATGTGTGTGTGTGTGTGTGTGTGTGTGTGTGAGAGAGAGAGAGACTCAGCAATCAACATTTGCACCAATAACTCACTACAGTTGTGACCGGGTGTGGAAGTGTGAATTGCTCATTACTCTAAAATTTGTTCATGATTGCAGCCATGTATAAACGTAAGTAACCATTCTTACAGTATTCATTACCTTTGTAACTTGTGAGTTCATTACCTTTGTAACTTGTGAGTTCATTACCTTGTACCTAGTTCAGCCATCAAAACTTTGGAGCCCGGTCCCTGGACCCATTGTGTACCTCTGTAATCTGTAAATACCTTTGTAACTTGTAATGATTGTGACTAGACCTACCTGGAGTTCATTACCTTTGTAAATTGTGAGTTCATTACCTTTGTAAATTGTGAGTTCATTGCCTCTGTAGCTTGCTCAGCTATCAAAACTTTGAGGCCCAGTCCCTGGACCCATTATGTACCTCTGTAATCTTTTGACTACCGCCCACAGGATGGGTATGGGGTGCATAATAAACATATTAAACTAAAAAAAACTAACTAACTTGGTTCAAAGGCTCCTATACATTCACTTAACATCTCCCAAAATCTCTCTCTCTCCTCTGCATTCCTCTCTTCTCCAGGTGCATACACGCTCACTATGACCCACTTCTCGCATCCAACCTTTACTTTAATCCACAAAATTCTTGAATTTACACATTCATATTCTCTTTTCTCCTTCCATAACTGATCATTTAACATTACTGCTACCACTTCCTTTGCTCTAACTCTCTCAGATACTCCAGATTTAATCCCATTTATTTCCCCCCACTGAAACTCTCCTACCCCCTTCAGCTTTGTTTCGCTTAGGGCCAGGACATCCAACTTCTTTTCATTCATAACATCAGCAATCATCTGTTTCTTGTCATCCGCACTACATCCACGCACATTTAAGCATCCCAGTTTTATAAAGTTTTTCTTCTTCTCTTTTTTAGTAAGTGTCTACAGGAGAAGGGGTTACTAGCCCATTGCTCCTGGCATTTTAGTCGCCTCATACGACACGCATGGCTTACGGAGGAAAGATTCTTTTCCACTTCCCCATGGACAATAGAAGAAATAAAGAAGAACAAGAGCTATTTAGAAAAAGGAGAAAAACCTAGATGTATGTATATATATAAGCATGTGCGTGTCTGTGAAGTGTGACCAAATATATATATATATATATATATATATATATATATATATATATATATATATATATATATATATATATATATATATATATATATTGTGGTGACGTCATCAAGGTGGGAAGTATACATTGTGGTGACGTCATCAAGGTGGGAAGTATACATTGTGGTGACGTAATCAAGGTGGGAAGTATACATTGTGGTGACGTCAACAAGGTGGGAAGTATACATTGTGGTGACGTCATCAAGGTGGGAAGTATACATTGTGGTGATGTCATCAAGGTGGGAAGTATACATTGTGGTGACGTCAACAAGGTGGAAAGTATACATTGTGGTGACGTCATCAAGGTGGGAAGTATACATTGTTGTGACGTCAACAAGGTGGGAAGTATACATTGTGGTGACGTCATCAAGGTGGGAAGTATACATTGTGGTGACGTCATCAAGGTGGGAAGTATACATTGTGGTGACGTAATCAAGGTGGGAAGTATACATTGTGGTGACGTCAACAAGGTGGGAAGTATACATTGTGGTGACGTCATCAAGGTGGGAAGTATACATTGTGGTGACGTCATCAAGGTGGGAAGTATACATTGTGGTGACGTCATCAAGGTGGGAAGTATACATTGTGGTGACGTCAACAAGGTGGGAAGTATACACTGTGGTGACGTCAACAAGGTGGGAAGTATACATTGTGGTGACGTCATCAAGGTGGGAAGTATACATTGTGGTGACGTCATCAAGGTGGGAAGTATACATTGTGGTGACGCCATCAAGGTGGGAAGTATACATTGTGGTGACGTCATCAAGGTGGGAAGTATACATTGTGGTGACGTCATCAAGGTGGGAAGTATACATTGTGGTGATGTCATCAAGGTGGGAAGTATACATTGTGGTGACGTCAACAAGGTGGAAAGTATACATTGTGGTGACGTCATCAAGGTGGGAAGTATACATTGTGGTGACGTCATCAAGGTGGGAAGTATACACTGTGGTGACGTCATCAAGGTGGGAAGTATACATTGTGGTGACGTCAACAAGGTGGGAAGTATACATTGTGGTGACGTCAACAAGATGGGAAGTATACATTGTGGTGACGTCATCATGGTGGGAAGTATACACTGTGGTGACGTCATCAAGGTGGGAAGTATACATTGTGGTGACGTCATCAAGGTGGGAAGTATACATTGTGGTGACGTCATCAAGGTGGGAAGTATACATTGTGGTGACGTCATCAAGGTGGGAAGTATACATTGTGGTGACGTCATCAAGGTGGGAAGTATACATTGTGGTGACGTCATCAAGGTGGGAAGTATACATTGTGGTGATGTCATCAAGGTGGGAAGTATACATTGTGGTGACGTCAACAAGGTGGAAAGTGTACATTGTGGTGACGTCATCAAGGTGGGAAGTATACATTGTGGTGACGTCATCAAGGTGGGAAGTATACACTGTGGTGACGTCATCAAGGTGGGAAGTATACATTGTGGTGACGTCAACAAGGTGGGAAGTATACATTGTGGTGACGTCAACAAGGTGGGAAGTATACACTGTGATGACGTCAACAAGGTTGGAAGTATACACTGTGGTGACGTCAACAAGGTGGGAAGTATACATTGTGGTGACGTCAACAAGGTGGGAAGTATACACTGTGGTGACGTCAACAAGGTGGGAAGTATACACTGTGGTGACGTCAACAAGGTGGGAAGTATACATTGTGGTGACGTCAACAAGGTGGGAAGTATACACTGTGGTGACGTCAACAAGGTGGGAAGTATACACTGTGGTGACGTCAACAAGGTGGGAAGTATACACTGTGGTGACGTCAACAAGGTGGGAAGTATACATTGTGGTGACGTCAACAAGGTGGGAAGTATACATTGTGGTGACGTCAACAAGGTGGGAAGTATACATTGTGGTGACGTCAACAAGGTGGGAAGTATACACTGTGAAGGTAACACAGAGTTGCCACTTACTAACTCACACAAAGCAGAACTATGTTCAACACACTTGTACAGGCGTTATAAATATTTTTTTGTATCTAATTTTGCAAAATAAATTTATAGATTTTCTTGATGAACATTGCGTGGGTAAGAGAGTGTTCAAGGTATATAGTATAGCTGGTATATACCTGCAGTAAGTGTGCATATATACCTGAAGTAAGTGTGCATATCTGGAGGGTGTTGTGGGGGGTCAACGACCGCTGGCTGAGTCCATCACATACCTTGCCATGTATCAGGGCCTGATCGACCAGACTCTTACTATCGACCGCACGTAATCCAACGTACGAACGACAGCCCGGCTGGTCAGGTACTGACTTTAGAAGTCTATCCAGTGCGTATCTATGTATAAACAAAGAGTTATGTATCTCAGTGAATATAAGATGAAATATATATCTTAGTGTATAAACACTGAAAGGTATCTCGCTTTATATACACCAAGAAGTGTATATACATCGTTCAGTTTAACATCTTTATGACCTCAGACCCATCCCATGGGCAGTAGTCGTAAGATTACAGAGGTACACAATGGGTCCAGGGACTGTCCCTCAACATTACAGAGGTATATAATGGGTCCAGGGATTGTACCTCAACAATACAGAGGTACATAATGGGTCCAGGGACTGTACCTCAACAATACAGAGGTACATAATGGGTCCAGGGACTGTACCTCAACATTACAGAGGTACATAATGGGTCCAGGGACTGTCCCTCAACATTACAGAGGTATATAATGGGTCCAGGGATTGTACCTCAACATTACAGAGGTACATAATGGGTCCAGAGATTGTACCTCAACATTACAGAGGTACATAAAAATTGGGTCCGGAGACTGTACCTCAACATTAGAGGAACATAATGGGTCCAGGGATTGTACCTCAACATTACAGAGGTACATAATGGGTCCAGGGATTGTACCTCAACATTACAGAGGTACATAATGGGTCCAGAGACTGTACCTCATTACAGAGGTACATAAAAATTGGGTTCAGAGACTGTACCTCAACATTACAGAGGTACATAATGGGTCCAGAGATTGTACCTCAACATTAGAGGTACATAATGGGTCCAGGGACTGTACCTCAACATTACAGAGGTACATAATGGGTCCAGGGACTGTACATCAACATTACAGAGGTACATAATGGGTCCAGGGACTGTACCTCAACATTACAGAGGCACATAATGGGTCCAGGGACTGTACTTCAACATTACAGAGTTGCATAATGGGTCCAGGGACTGTACCGCAACATTACAGAGGTACATAATGGGTCCAGGGACTGTACCTCAACATTGCATAGGTACATAATGGGTCCAGGGACTCTGCCTCAACATTAGTGGTACATAATGGGTCCAGGGACAGAACCTCAACATTACAGAGGTACATAATGGATCCAGGGACTGTACCTCAACATTACAGAGGTACATAATGGGTCCAGGGACTGTACCTCAACATTACAGAGGTACATAATGGATCCACGGAATGTACCTCAACATTACAGAGGTACATAATGGGTCCAGGGACTGTACCTCAACATTACAGAGGTACATAATGGGTCCAGGGACTGTGCCTCAACATTAGAGGTAAATAATGGGTCCAGGGACTGTACCTCAACATTACAGAGGTACATAATGGATCCAGGGACTGTACCTCAACATTACAGAGGTACATAATGGGTCCAGAGATTGTACCTCAACATTACAGAGGTACATAATGGGTCCAGGGACTGTACCTCAACATTACAGAGGTATATAATGGGTCCAGGGACTGTACCTCAACATCACAGAGGTGCATAATGGGTCCAGGGACTGTACCTCAACATTACAGAGGTGCATAATGGGTCCAGGGACTGTACCTCAACATTACAGAGGTACATAATGGGTCCAGGGACTGTACCTCAACATTACAGAGGTACATAATGGGTCCAGGGATTGTCCCTCAACATTACAGAGGTACATAATGGGTCCAGGGACGGTACCTCAACATTACAGAGGTACATAATGGGTCCAGGGACTGTACCTCAACATTACAGAGGCACATAATGGGTCCAGGGACTGTACCTCAACATTACAGAGGTACATAATGGGTCCAGGGACTGCACCTCAACATTACAGAGGTACATAATGGGTCCAGGGACTGTACCTCAACATTACAGAGGTACATAATGTGTCCAGGGACTGCACCTCAACATTACAGAGGTACATAATGGGTCCAGGGACTGCACCTCAACATTACAGTGGTACATAATGGGTCCAGGGAGTGTACCTCAACATTACAGAGGTACATAATGGGTCCAGGGACTGTACCTCAACATTACAGAGGTACATAATGGGTCCAGGGACTGTACCTCAACATTACAGAGGTATATAATGTGTCCAGGGACTGTACCTCAACATTACAGAGGTACATAATGAGTCCAGGGACTGTAACTCAACATTACAGAGGTACATAATGGGTCCAGGGACTGTACCTCAACATTACAGAGGTACATAATGGGTCCAGGGACTGTACCTCAACATTACAGAGGTACATAATGGGTCCAGGGACTGTACCGCAACATTACAGAGGTACATAATGGTTCCAGGGACTGTACCTCAACATTACAGAGGTACATAATGGGTCCAGGGACTGCACCTCAACATTACAGAGGTACATAATGGGTCCAGGGACTGTACCTCAACATTACAGTGGTACATAATGGGTCCAGGGACTGTACCGCAACATTACAGAGGTACATAATGGGTCTAGAGACTGTACCTCAAAATTACAGAGGTACATAATGGGTCCAGGTACTGTACCTCAACATTACAGAGGTACATAATGGGTCCAGGGAATGTACCTCAACATTACAGAGGTACATAATGGGTCCAGGGACAGCATCTCAACATTACAGAGGTACATAATGGGTCCAGGTACTGTACCTCAACATTACAGAGGTACATAATGGGTCCAGGGATGGTACCTCAACATTACAGAGGTACATAATGGGTCCAGGGACTGTACCTCAACATTACAGAAATACATAATGGGACCAGGGACTGTACCTCAATATTACAGAGGTACATAATGGGTCCAGGGACTCTACCTCAACATTACAGAGGTACATAATTGGTCCAGGGACTGTACCTCAACATTACAGAGGTACATAATGGGTCCAGGGACTGTACCTCAACATTACAAAGGTACATAATGGGTCCAGGGACTGTACCTCAACATTACAGAGGTACCATACCTCAACATTACAGGGACCAGGGACTGTACCTCAACATTACAGAGGTACATAATGGGTCCAGGGACTGTACCTCAACATTACAGAGGTACATAATGGGTCCAGGGACTGTACCTCAACATTACAGAGGTACATAATGGTCCAGGGACTGTACCTCAACATTACAGAGGTACATAATGGTCCAGGGACTGTACCTCAACATTACAGAGGTACATAATGGGTCCAGAGACTGTACCTCAACATTACAGAGGTACATAATGGGTCCAGGGACTGTACCGCAACATTACAGAGGTAAATAATGGGTCCAGGGACTGTACCTCAACATTACAGAGGTACATAATGGGTTCAGGGACTGCACCTCAACATTACAGAGGTACATAATGGGTCCAGGGACTGTACCTCAACATTACAGTGGTACATAATGGGTCCAGGGACTGTACCTCAACATTACAGAGGTACATAATGGGTCTAGGGACTGTACCTCAACATTACAGAGGTACATAATGGGTCCAGGGACTGTACCTCAACATTACAGAGGTACATAATGGGTCCAGGGACTGTACCTCAACATTACAGAGGTACATAATGGGTCCAGGGACTGTACCTCAACATTACAGAGGTACATAATGGGTCCAGGGACTGTACCTCAACATTACAGAGGTACATAATGGGTCCAGGGACTGTACCGCAACATTACAGAGGTACATAATGGTTCCAGGGACTGTACCTCAACATTACAGAGGTACATAATGGGTCCAGGGACTGCACCTCAACATTACAGAGGTACATAATGGGTCCAGGGACTGTACCTCAACATTACAGTGGTACATAATGGGTCCAGGGACTGTACCGCAACATTACAGAGGTACATAATGGGTCTAGGGACTGTACCTCAACATTACAGAGGTACATAATGGGTCCAGGGACTGTACCTCAACATTACAGAGGTACATAATGGGTCCAGGGACTGTACCTCAACATTACAGAGGTACATAATGGGTCCAGGGACAGCATCTCAACATTACAGAGGTACATAATGGGTCCAGGTACTGTACCTCAACATTACAGTGGTACATAATGGGTCCAGGGACTGTACCTCAACATTACAGAGGTACATAATGGGTCCAGGGACTGTACCTCAACATTACAGAGGTACATAATGGGTCCAGGGACTGTACATCAACATTACAGAGGTACATAATGGGTCCAGGGACTGTACCTCAACATTACAGAGGTACATAATGGGTCCAGGGACTGTACCTCAACATTACAGAGGTACATAATGGGTCCAGGGACTGTACCTCAACATTACAGAGGTACATAATGGGTCCAGGGACTGTACCTCAACATTACAGTGGTACATAATGGGTCCAGGGACGGTACCTCAACATTACAGAGGTACATAATGGGTCCAGGGACTGTACCTCAACATTACAGAAATACATAATGGGACCAGGGACTGTACCTCAATATTACAGAGGTACATAATGGGTCCAGGGACTCTACCTCAACATTACAGAGGTACATAATTGGTCCAGGGACTGTACCTCAACATTACAGAGGTACATAATGGGTCCAGGGACTGTACCTCAACATTACAAAGGTACATAATGGGTCCAGGGACTGTACCTCAACATTACAGAGGTACATAATGGGTCCAGGGACTGTACCTCAACATTACAGAGGTACATAATGGGTCCAGGGACTGTACCTCAACATTACAGAGGTACATAATGGGTCCAGGGACTGTACCTCAACATTACAGAGGTACATAATGGGTCCAGGGACTGTACCTCAACATTACAGAGGTACATAATGGGTCCAGGGACTGTACCTCAACATTACAGAGGTACATAATGGTCCAGGGACTGTACCTCAACATTACAGAGGTACATAATGAGTCCAGGGACTGTACCTCAACATTACAGAGGTACATAATGGGTCCAGGACTGTACTTCAACATTACAGAGGTACATAATGGGTCCAGGGACTGTACCTCAACATTACAGAGGTAAATAATGGGTCCAGGGACTGTACCTCAACATTACAGAGGTACATAATGGGTTCAGGACTGTACCTCAACATTACAGAGGTACATAATGGGTCCAGGACTGTACCTCAACATTACAGAGGTACATAATGGGTCCAGGGACTGTACCTCAACATTACAGAGGTACATAATGGGTCCAGGGACTGTACCTCAACATTACAGAGGTACATAATGGGTCCAGGGACTGTACCTCAACATTACAGAGGTACATAATGGGTCCAGGGACTGTACCTCAACATTACAGAGGTACATAATGGGTCCAGGGACTGTACCTCAACATTACAGAGGTACATAATGGGTCCAGGGACTGTACCTCAACATTACAGAGGTACATAATGGGTCCAGGGACTGTACCGCAACATTACAGAGTTACATAATGGTCCAGGGACTGTACCTCAACATTACAGAGGTACATAATGGGTCCAGGGACTGCACCTCAACATTACAGAGGTACATAATGGGTCCAGGGACTGTACCTCAACATTACAGTGGTACATAATGGGTCCAGGGACTGTACCTCAACATTACAGAGGTACATAATGGGTCCAGGGACTGTACCTCAACATTACAGAGGTACATAATGGGTCCAGGGACTGTACCTCAACATTACAGAGGTACATAATGGGTCCAGGGACTGTACCTCAACATTACAGAGGTACATAATGGGTCCAGGGACTGTACCTCAACATTACAGAGGTACATAATGGGTCCAGGTACTGTACCTCAACATTACAGAGGTACATAATGGGTCCAGGGACTGTACCTCAACATTACAGAGGTACATAATGGGTCCAGGGACTGTACCTCAACATTACAGAGGTACATAATGGGTCCAGGGACTGTACCTCAACATTACAGAGGTACATAATGGGTCCAGGGACTGTACCTCAACATTACAGAGGTACATAATGGGTCCAGGGACTGTACCTCAACATTACAGAGGTACATAATGGGTCCAGGGACTGTACCTCAACATTACAGAGGTACATAATGGGTCCAGGGACTGTACCTCAACATTACAGAGGTACATAATGGGTCCAGGGACTCTACCTCAACATTACAGAGGTACATAATGGGTCCAGGGACTGTACCTCAACATTACAGAGATACATAATGGGACCAGGGACTGTACCTCAACATTACAGAGGTACATAATGGGTCCAGGGACTCTACCTCAACATTACAGAGGTACATAATGGGTCCAGGGACTGTACCTCAACATTACAGAGGTACATAATGGGTCCAGGGACTGTACCTCAACATTACAGAGATACATAATGGGTCCAGGGACTGTACCTCAACATTACAGAGGTACATAATGGGTCCAGGGACTGTACCTCAACATTACAGAGGTACATAATGGGTCCAGGGACTGTACCTCAACATTACAGAGGTACATAATGGGTCCAGGGACTGTACCTCAACATTACAGAGGTACATAATGGTCCAGGGACTGTACCTCAACATTACAGAGGTACATAATGGTCCAGGGACTGTACCTCAACATTACAGAGGTACATAATGGGTCCAGGGACTGTACCTCAACATTACAGAGGTACATAATGGGTCCAGGGACTGTACCTCAACATTACAGAGGTACATAATGGGTCCAGGGACTGTACCTCAACATTACAGAGGTACATAATGGTCCAGGGACTGTACCTCAACATTACAGAGGTACATAATGGGTCCAGGGACTGTACCTCAACATTACAGAGGTACATAATGGGTCCAGGGACTGTACCTCAACATTACAGAGGTACATAATGGGTCCAGGGACTGTACCTCAACATTACAGAGGTACATAATGGGTCCAGGGACTGTACCTCAACATTACAGAGGTACATAATGGGTCCAGGGACTGTACCTCAACATTACAGAGGTACATAATGGGTCCAGGGACTGTACCTCAACATTACAGAGGTACATAATGGGTCCAGGGACTGTACCTCAACATTACAGAGGTACA
This sequence comes from Cherax quadricarinatus, assembly GCF_038502225.1. NCBI lineage: Eukaryota > Metazoa > Arthropoda > Malacostraca > Decapoda > Parastacidae > Cherax > Cherax quadricarinatus. The sequence goes on from NC_091353.1 coordinate 23,323,045, forward strand.
TAATGGGTCCAGGGACTGTACCTCAACATTACAGAGGTACATAATGGGTCCAGGGACTGTACCTCAACATTACAGAGGTACATAATGGGTCCAGGGACTGTACCTCAACATTACAGAGGTACATAATGGGTCCAGGGACTGTACCTCAACATTACAGAGGTACATAATGGGTCCAGGGACTGTACCTCAACATTACAGAGGTACATAATGGGTCCAGGGACTGTACCTCAACATTACAGTGGTACATAATGGGTCCAGGGACTGTACCTCAACATTACAGAGGTACATAATGGGTCCAGGGACTGTGCCTCAACATTACAGAAATACATAATGGGACCAGGGACTGTACCTCAACATTACAGAGGTACATAATGGGTCCAGGGACTGTACCTCAACATTACAGAGGTACATAATGGGTCCAGGGACTGTACCTCAACATTACAGAGGTACATAATGGGTCCAGGGACTGTACCTCAACATTACAGAGGTACATAATGGGTCCAGGGACTGCACCTCAACATTACAGAGGTACATAATGGGTCCAGGGACTGTACCTCAACATTACAGAGGTACATAATGGGTCCAGGGACTGTACCTCAACATTACAGAGGTACATAATGGGTCCAGGGACTGTACCTCAACATTACAGTGGTACATAATGGGTCCAGGGACTGTACCTCAACATTACAGAGGTACATAATGGGTCCAGGGACTGTACCTCAACATTACAGAGGTACATAATGGGTCCAGGGACTGTACCTCAACATTACAGAGGTACATAATGGGTCCAGGGACTGTACCTCAACATTACAGAGGTACATAATGGGTCCAGGGACTGTACCTCAACATTACAGAGGTACATAATGGGTCCAGGGACTGTACCTCAACATTACAGAGGTACATAATGGGTCCAGGGACTGTACCTCAACATTACAGAGGTACATAATGGGTCCAGGGACTGTACCTCAACATTACAGAGGTACATAATGGGTCCAGGGACTGTACCTCAACATTACAGAGGTACATAATGGGTCCAGGGACTGTACCTCAACATTACAGAGGTACATAATGGGTCCAGGGACTGTACCTCAACATTACAGAGGTACATAATGGGTCCAGGGACTGTACCTCAACATTACAGAGGTACATAATGGGTCCAGGGACTGTACCTCAACATTACAGAGGTACATAATGGGTCCAGGGACTGTACCTCAACATTACAGAGGTACATAATGGGTCCAGGGACTGTACCTCAACATTACAGAGGTACATAATGGGTCCAGGGACTGTACCTCAACATTACAGAGGTACATAATGGGTCCAGGGACTGTACCTCAACATTACAGAGGTACATAATGGGTCCAGGGACTGTACCTCAACATTACAGAGGTACATAATGGGTCCAGGGACTGTACCTCAACATTACAGAGGTACATAATGGGTCCAGGGACTGTACCTCAACATTACAGAGGTACATAATGGGTCCAGGGACTGTACCTCAACATTACAGAGGTACATAATGGGTCCAGGGACTGTACCTCAACATTACAGAGGTACATAATGGGTCCAGGGACTGTACCTCAACATTACAGAGGTACATAATGGGTCCAGGGACTGTACCTCAACATTACAGAGGTACATAATGGGTCCAGGGACTGTACCTCAACATTACAGAGGTACATAATGGGTCCAGGGACTGTACCTCAACATTACAGAGATACATAATGGGACCAGGGACTGTACCTCAACATTACAGAGGTACATAATGGGTCCAGGGACTGTACCTCAACATTACAGAGATACATAATGGGACCAGGGACTGTACCTCAACATTACAGAGGTACATAATGGGTCCAGGGACTGTACCTCAACATTACAGAGGTACATAATGGGTCCAGGGACTGTACCTCAACATTACAGAGGTACATAATGGGTCCAGGGACTGTACCTCAACATTACAGAGATACATAATGGGTCCAGGGACTGTACCTCAACATTACAGAGGTACATAATGGGTCCAGGAACTGTACCTCAACATTACAGAGATACATAATGGGACCAGGGACTGTACCTCAACATTACAGAGGTACATAATGGGTCCAGGGACTGTATCTCAACATTACAGAGGTACATAATGGTCCAGGGACTGTACCTCAACATTACAGAGGTACATAATGGGTCCAGGGACTGTACCTCAACATTACAGAGGTACATAATGGGTCCAGGGACTGTACCTCAACATTACAGTGGTACATAATGGGTCCAGGGACTGTACCTCAACATTACAGAGGTACATAATGGGTCCAGGGACTGTACCTCAACATTACAGAGGTACGTAATGGGTCCAGGGACTGTACCTCAACATTACAGAGGTACATAATGGGTCCAGGGACTGTACCTCAACATTACAGAGGTACATAATGGGTCCAGGGACTGTACCTCAACATTACAGAGGTACATAATGGGTCCAGGGACTGTACCCCAACATTACAGAGGTACATAATGGGTCCAGGGACTGTACCCCAACACAACAGAGGTATATAATGGGTGCGGGGACTGTACCTCAACATTACAGAGGTACATAATGGGTCCAGGGACTGTACCTCAACATTACAGAGGTACATAATGGGTCCAGGGACTGTACCTCAACATTACAGAGGTACATAATGGGTCCAGGGACTGTACCTCAACATTACAGAGGTACATAATGGGTCCAGGGACTGTACCTCAACATTACAGAGGTACATAATGGGTCCAGGGACTGTACCTCAACATTACAGAGATACATAATGGGTCCAGGGACTGTACCTCAACATTACAGAGGTACATAATGGGTCCAGGGACTGTACCTCAACATTACAGAGGTACATAATGGGTCCAGGGACTGTACCTCAACATTACAGAGGTACATAATGGTCCAGGGACTGCACCTCAACATTACAGAGGTACATAATGGGTCCAGGGACTGTACCTCAACATTACAGAGGTACATAATGGGTCCAGGGACTGTACCTCAACATTACAGAGGTACATAATGGGTCCAGGGACTGTACCTCAACATTACAGAGGTACATAATGGTCCAGGGACTGTTCCTCAACATTACAGAGGTACATAATGGGTCCAGGGACTGTACCTCAACATTACAGAGGTACATAATGGTCCAGGGACTGTATGTCAACATTACAGAGGTACATAATGGGTCCAGGGACTGTACCTCAACATTACAGAGGTACATAATGGGTCCAGGGACTGTACCTCAACATTACAGAGGTACATAATGGGTCCAGGGAGTGTACCTCAACATTACAGAGGTACATAATGGTCCAGGAACTGTACCTCAACATTACAGAGGTAGATAATGGGTCCAGGGACTGTACCTCAACATTACAGAGGTACATAATGGGTCCAGGGACTGTACCTCAACATTACAGAGGTACATAATGGGTCCAGGGACTGTACGTCAACATTACAGAGTTACATAATGGTTCCAGGGACTGTACCTCAACATTACAGAGATACATAATGGGTCCAGGGACTGTACCTCAACATTACAGAGGTACATAATGGGTCCAGGGACTGTACCTCAACATTACAGAGGTACATAATGGGTCCAGGGACTGTACCTCAACATTACAGAGGTACATAATGGGTCCAGGGACTGTACCTCAACATTACAGAGGTACATAATGGGTCCAGGGACTGTACCTCAACATTACAGAGGTACATAATGGGTCCAGGGACTGTACCTCAACATTACAGAGGTACATAATGGGTCCAGGGACTGTACCTCAACATTACAGAGGTACATAATGGGTCCAGGGACTGTACCTCAACATTACAGAGGTACATAATGGGTCCAGGGACTGTACCTCAACATTACAGAGGTACATAATGGGTCCAGGGACTGTACCTCAACATTACAGAGGTACATAATGGGTCCAGGGACTGTACCTCAACATTACAGAGGTACATAATGGGTCCAGGGACTGTACCTCAACATTACAGAGGTACATAATGGGTCCAGGGACTGTACCTCAACATTACAGAGGTACATAATGGGTCCAGGGACTGTACCTCAACATTACAGAGGTACATAATGGGTCCAGGGACTGTACCTCAACATTACAGAGGTACATAATGGGTCCAGGGACTGTACCTCAACATTACAGAGGTACATAATGGGTCCAGGGACTGTACCTCAACATTACAGAGGTACATAATGGGTCCAGGGACTGTACCTCAACATTACAGAGGTACATAATGGGTCCAGGGACTGTACCTCAACATTACAGAGGTACATAATGGGTCCAGGGACTGTACCTCAACATTACAGAGGTACATAATGGGTCCAGGGACTGTACCTCAACATTACAGAGGTACATAATGGGTCCAGGGACTGTACCTCAACATTACAGAGGTACATAATGGGTCCAGGGACTGTACCTCAACATTACAGAGGTACATAATGGGTCCAGGGACTGTACCTCAACATTACAGAGGTACATAATGGGTCCAGGGACTGTACCTCAACATTACAGAGGTACATAATGGATCCAGGGACTGTACCTCAACATTACAGAGGTACATAATGGGTCCAGGGACTGTACCTCAACATTACAGAGGTACATAATGGGTCCAGGGACTGTACCTCAACATTACAGAGGTACATAATGGGTCCAGGGACTGTACCTCAACATTACAGAGGTACATAATGGGTCCAGGGACTGTACCTCAACATTACAGAGGTACATAATGGTCCAGGGACTGTACCTCAACATTACAGAGGTACATAATGGGTCCAGGGACTGTACCTCAACATTACAGAGGTACATAATGGGTCCAGGGACTGTACCTCAACATTACAGAGGTACATAATGGGTCCAGGGACTGTACCTCAACATTACAGAGGTACATAATGGGTCCAGGGACTGTACCTCAACATTACAGAGGTACATAATGGGTCCAGGGACTGTACCTCAACATTACAGAGGTACATAATGGATCCAGGGACTGTACCTCAACATTACAGAGGTACATAATGGGTCCAGGGACTGTACCTCAACATTACAGAGGTACATAATGATCCAGGGACTGTACCTCAACATTACAGAGGTACATAATGGGTCCAGGGACTGTACCTCAACATTACAGAGGTACATAATGGGTCCAGGGACTGTACCTCAACATTACAGAGGTACATAATGGGTCCAGGGACTGTACCTCAACATTACAGAGGTACATAATGGGTCCAGGGACTGTACCTCAACATTACAGAGGTACATAATGGGTCCAGGGACTGTACCTCAACATTACAGAGGTACATAATGGGTCCAGGGACTGTACCTCAACATTACAGAGGTACATAATGGGTCCAGGGACTGTACCTCAACATTACAGAGGTACATAATGGGTCCAGGGACTGTACCTCAACATTACAGAGGTACATAATGGGTCCAGGGACTGTACCTCAACATTACAGAGGTACATAATGGGTCCAGGGACTGTACCTCAACATTACAGAGGTACATAATGGGTCCAGGGACTGTACCTCAACATTACAGAGGTACATAATGGGTCCAGGGACTGTACCTCAACATTACAGAGGTACATAATGGGTCCAGGGACTGTACCTCAACATTACAGAGGTACATAATGGGTCCAGGGACTGTACCTCAACATTACAGAGGTACATAATGGATCCAGGGACTGTACCTCAACATTACAGAGGTACATAATGGGTCCAGGGACTGTACCTCAACATTACAGAGGTACATAATGGGTCCAGGGACTGTACCTCAACATTACAGAGGTACATAATGGGTCCAGGGACTGTACCTCAACATTACAGAGGTACATAATGGGTCCAGGGACTGTACCTCAACATTACAGAGGTACATAATGGGTCCAGGGACTGTACCTCAACATTACAGAGGTACATAATGGGTCCAGGGACTGTACCTCAACATTACAGAGGTACATAATGGGTCCAGGGACTGTACCTCAACATTACAGAGGTACATAATGGATCCAGGGACTGTACCTCAACATTACAGAGGTACATAATGGGTCCAGGGACTGTACCTCAACATTACAGAGGTACATAATGGTCCAGGGACTGTACCTCAACATTACAGAGGTACATAATGGGTCCAGGGACTGTACCTCAACATTACAGAGGTACATAATGGATCCAGGGACTGTACCTCAACATTACAGAGGTACATAATGGGTCCAGGGACTGTACCTCAACATTACAGAGGTACATAATGGGTCCAGGGACTGTACCTCAACATTACAGAGGTACATAATGGGTCCAGGGACTGTACCTCAACATTACAGAGGTACATAATGGGTCCAGGGACTGTACCTCAACATTACAGAGGTACATAATGGGTCCAGGGACTGTACCTCAACATTACAGAGGTACATAATGGGTCCAGGGACTGTACCTCAACATTACAGAGGTACATAATGGGTCCAGGGACTGTACCTCAACATTACAGAGGTACATAATGGGTCCAGGGACTGTACCTCAACATTACAGTGGTACATAATGGGTCCAGGGACTGTACCTCAACATTACAGTGGTACATAATGGGTCCAGGGACTGTACCTCAACATTACAGTGGTACATAATGGGTCCAGGGACTGTACCTCAACATTACAGTGGTACATAATGGGTCCAGGGACTGTACCTCAACATTACAGTGGTACATAATGGGTCCAGGGACTGTACCTCAACATTACAGTGGTACATAATGGGTCCAGGGACTGTACCTCAACATTACAGTGGTACATAATGGGTCCAGGGACTGTACCTCAACATTACAGTGGTACATAATGGGTCCAGGGACTGTACCTCAACATTACAGTGGTACATAATGGGTCCAGGGACTGTACCTCAACATTACAGTGGTACATAATGGGTCCAGGGACTGTACCTCAACATTACAGAGGTACATAATGGGTCCAGGGACTGTACCTCAACATTACAGTGGTACATAATGGGTCCAGGGACTGTACCTCAACATTACAGTGGTACATAATGGGTCCAGGGACTGTACCTCAACATTACAGTGGTACATAATGGGTCCAGGGACTGTACCTCAACATTACAGTGGTACATAATGGGTCCAGGGACTGTACCTCATTACAGTGGTACATAATGGGTCCAGGGACTGTACCTCAACATTACAGTGGTACATAATGGGTCCAGGGTCTGTACCTCATTACAGTGGTACATAATGGGTCCAGGGACTGTACCTCAACATTACAGTGGTACATAATGGGTCCAGGGACTGTACCTCATTACAGTGGTACATAATGGGTCCAGGGACTGGGTCTGAAAGTTTTGAAAGCTGATCAAGTTACAAAGGTAATGAACTATTTATATTTTTATATCCAATCACAATCGTAATGAGTTATTTATGCAAACATTAATTAGGACACACACACACACACACACACACAAACACACACACACACACACACACACACACGCGCGCACGCGCGCACACACACGCACACACACACACGCACACACACGTTCACACACACGCACACAGTAGAAGAGCCAGAAACGAGTATGCACAGATATGGAGGGAGGTCCAGCGACAGTGAGAACGACATAGCATCGAAAGTCAAGTCTGCCAGAAACTGCTGTATAGCCACATTAGGAGGAAGACAACAGTCAAAGACCAGGTGATAAGGCTGAGGAAAGATGGTGGGGAACTTAAAAGAAACGATCAAGAAGTATGTGAGGAGCTCAATATGAGATTTAAGGAAGCATTTACAGTGGAGACAGGAAGGCCTCTGGGGGGACAGAACAGATGGGGACACCAGCAAGGAATATACCAACAAGTGTTGGATGACATACATACAAATGAGGAGGGGCATCGATACCTCAAAGGCAATGGGACCGGACATCTCCCCGTGGGTCCTTAGAGAGGGAGCAGATGTGCTGTGTGTGCCACTTACCACAGTCTTCAAATACATCCCTGGAAACTGGGCAACTACCTGAATTATGGAAGACAGCAAATGTAGTTCCCATTTTTAAAAAAGGAGACAGAAAAGAGGCACTAAACTATAGACCAGTGTCACTGATGTGTATAATATGCAAAGTTATGGAGAAGATTATCAGAAGGAGAGTGGTGGAGCACCTGGAACAGAACAAGAGTATAAATGCCAACCAGCACAGTTTCATGGAAGGCAAATCCTGTGTCACAAACCTTCTGGAGTTTTATGATAAAGTAACAGAAGTAAGACACGAGAGAGAGGGGTGGGTTGACTGCATCTTCTTGGACTGCAAGAAGGCCTTTGACACAGTTCCTCACAAGAGATTAGTGCAGAAGCTAGAGGATCAGGTGCATATAACAGGAAGGGCACTGCAATGGATCAGAGAATACCTGACAGGGAGGCAACAACGAGTCATGGTACGTGATGAGGTATCACAGTGGGCACCAGTGACGAGCGGGGTCCCACAGGGGTCGGTCCTAGGACCAGTGCTATTTTTGGTATATGTGAACATGATGGAAGGGTTAGACTCAAAAGTGTCCCTGTTCGCAGATGATGTGAAGTTAATGAGGAGAATTAAATCAGATGAGGATCAGGCAGGACTTCAAAGAGACCTGGACAGACTGGACACCTGGTCCAGCAACTGGCTTCTCGAATTTAACCCCGCCAAATGCAAAGTCATGAAGATCGGGGAAGGGCACAGAAGACCGCAGACGGAGTATAGGTTAGATGGCCAAAGACTGTAAACCTCGCTCAAGGAGAAAGATCTTGGGGTGAGTATAACACCGAGCATGTCTCCGGAAGTACACATCAACCAGATAACTGCTGCAGCATATGGGCGCCTGTCATGTAGGGGGGGTAATGAAAGAATATGGGGGTAAGCGGAGGGAGTCAGTTGGTAGGGGACATGCAGGCGAGGTGGTAGGAGAGGTGATGATTAGCGGAGGTCGGTAGGTAATGTGAGGTCACTGGTGACTACACCTTCACCTCTCATTACTCTACCCACCACACTACACTACTCACCCTCTCACTACTTTAACTAAACATAAATAAATGGAGAAAATAACGGGGACAGTGAATATTACTATTCTACTCAAACACAGTTTATTATTAAGTCTTTGTACCATAATATATTTGGGAACAGAACATTATTGTGGTTTAGATAAATGGGGTGGTACACATAAGCAGTGAGACAGGGAATACAATTAGCTTGGCCAAAATGAATGTAACTTACAATATAGCACAGAGGACAGTTCACTACAGGAACTAAGCCACAGGTCCCAAGACCTATAGAGCACGAGTAATGCGCCAAGCCAGTACTCTGCCCAATGCCTCCAACAGTCTCCTCCAGAGACTTCAGCAGCCTTCTCCCAAGCCCTGCACCCCAGCAGCAGCTCCGCTCGAAGTCTCTGCTCAGGAGCTCTGCACCCCAGCAGCAGCTCCGCTCGAATCTCCCTACTCAGCTCTTCCTTGGGCTTTTATGGTGGTCCAAGCACCCTCCACAACCACGTGTACGACCTGACGCCTAGGTCTGAGGCGTCAAGAACAAAAGACCTCAGACGTGGGCGTGGCTGACAGACGTTTGCCAAGGCAAGGTGTGACCATATAATTGGTTAAATTAGGTCTCCCCAGAGACCTCACAAGCCCAGCTGGACTACATCACATGCCTGGCAAACCTGAGAACAGCGTTCCGATACCTTAGTAAGGAGTCGTTCAAGACGCTGTACACCGTGCACGTCAGGCCCATACTGGAGTATGCAGCACCTGTTTGGAACCTGCACTTGATCAAGCACGTCAAGAAATTAGAGAAAGTGCAAAGGTTTGCGACAAGGTTAGTTCCAGAGCTAAGGAGAATGTCCTATGAAGAAAGGTTAAGGGAAATCGGCCTGACGACACTGGAGGACAGGAGGGTCAGGGGAGACATGATAACGACATATAAAATACTGCACGGAATATACAAGGTGGACAAAGACAGGATGTTCCAGGGAGATGACACAGAAACAAGAGGTCACAATTGGAAGTTGAAGACTCAGATGAGTCAAAGGGATGTTAGGAAGTATTTCTTCAGTCATAGAGTTGTCAGGCAGTGGAATAGTCTAGAAAGTGACGTAGTGGAGGCGGGAACCATACATAGTTTTACGACGAGGTTTGATAAAGCTCATGGAGCAGGGAGAGGACCCAGTAGCAACCAGTGAAGAGGCGGGGCCAGGAGCTAAGACTCGACCTCTGCAACCACAAATAGGTTAGCACGCGCACACACACACACACACACACACACACACACACACACACACACACATACACACACACACACGTGGTAATGCTTTATTTACAGCTAGCAAAATCAAGGTATTTTTCCAGAATGGTCTGTAATGTACCACTCTGGATAAAAACTTGGACATATCTTGAACATTTCTGGGTGAGTTGTCTCTAAATTCATTAATTTTATCGCACTCCAGTACATAATGACGCGAGGTGTGACAATAGTCCATCTGGGAAAGTTTATATTTCGTTTGGTCTACATCTGGTGGTGGTGATTTAACCTGCCAAAGATACTTGTAACCCAGCTGGAGCCGGGCGGTAGTGACATCCAAGAGTCGGCTTATTTTGTTGGATGCACCATAGACATGTGACTCCTCCTGCATGATAGAATGACGATAGATGGACTGACTGGTGTCAGTCACCCTCAGCCGTAAGTCAATTAAATTTAGCTGAAGTTCTTTTCGTAATATTGTTCTCAATCTACTAATTGACAACCCAAGATAGTAATCTACTCCCTCTTTGAAGGCATATAACTTAGCTATCATGCATCTGAAGACCAATGTAAGATTAGATTTTAGATTTTCCCACTGAAGTGGCTAGTTTATTGTGCACCCCATATCCATCCTGTGGACGGTAGCGCAGGAGCATATGGATACACAAAAGACCTAGGAACTAGGCCACAAAAGGATTAACAGGTGTACATATGGATTTATATCTACATATCTACAAGTCACTTATCTATTACCAGCAAATTTAGGAAATTTGCTTAGTATATCTGGTACATTATTTTCATTAATAAGATATTTTGACATGTCACATAGGTTATAATACTGTCTCTGTATTTCTGAAAAAGTGGACAATTAAGCACATAGTGTTCAAGAGAGTGACCATATGCATGATCACATAATTTGCATTTAGTTTGATCAAGTGTGTGTCTCCCAAACTGCCAGAAGTACTTGTAACCAAGCCTAAGCCTGGCCACTACATCAGTCAGTCTGTTCACATTGCAAGTTGCTCCATAAACATATTTATCTACGTTCATGTTATCATAGTGGGTTATAGATCTACTCAGGCTTCTAACTGCATTCCCATAATCATTTTCATTATTTACTTCTCTCCTAATATTATTCCTAATGCTAGACAGTTATACCAAAGTTATATTCTACATTCTCCTTCTGGGTACTCTTCTTGGCTAACATACCAACTTTATCATGAAGGAGTAATCCAGTGTGTGATGGGATCCACAGCAATTGTACATTAATTCCTTTGTCCAGGATTTTTGAGCATCTATACCTGGCTTCTCCAAAGACCATGTTGATGGAGTCATTATATGAATTAAGAGCCTTCAGTGATGACACAGAATCAGTAATGATGATAATCAAGCTCAGTGTCATAAGTTAACTTTAGCGCCATTAGGATTGCAAACAATTCAGTTTGAGGTGTAGACGCCCAGTTGTTAATTCTTATGCCTGGAGTTTACCTGGAGAGAGTTCCGGGGGTCAACGCCCCCGCGGCCCGGTCTGAGACCAGGCCTCCTGGTGGATCAGAGCCTGATCAACCAGGCTGTTGCTGCTGGCTGCACGCAAACCAACATACGAGCCACAGCCCGGCTGATCCGGAACTGACTTTAGGTGCTTGTCCAGTGCCAGCTTGAAGACTGCCAGGGGTCTGTTGGTAATCCCCCTTATGTGTGCTGGGAGGCAGTTGAACAGTCTCGGGCCCCTGACACTTATTGTATGGTCTCTTAACGTGCTAGTGACACCCCTGCTTTTCATTGGGGGGATGGTGCATCGTCTGCCAAGTCTTTTGCTTTCGTAGTGGGTGATTTTCGTGTGCAAGTTCGGTACTAGTCCCTCTAGGATTTTCCAGGTGTATATAATCATGTATCTCTCCCTCCTGCGTTCCAGGGAATACAGGTTTAGGAACCTCAAGCGCTCCCAATAATTGAGGTGTTTTATCTCCGTTATGCACGCCGTGAAAGTTCTCTGTACATTTTTTAGGTCGGCAATTTCACCTGCCTTGAAAGGTGCTGTTAGTGTGCAGCAATATTCCAGCCTAGATAGAACAAGTGACCTGAAGAGTGTCATCATGGGCTTGGCCTCCCTAGTTTTGAAGGTTCTCATTATCCATCCTGTCATTTTTCTAGCAGATGCGATTGATACAATGTTATGGTCCTTGAAGGTGAGATCCTCCGACATGATCACTCCCAGGTCTTTGACGTTGGTGTTTCGCTCTATTTTGTGGCCAGAATTTGTTTTGTACTCTGATGAAGATTTAATTTCCTCATGTTTACCATATCTGAGTAATTGAAATTTCTCATCGTTGAACTTCATATTGTTTTCTGCAGCCCACTGAAAGATTTGGTTGATGTCTGCCTGGAGCTTTGCAGTGTCTGCAATGGAAGACACTGTCATGCAGATTCGGGTGTCATCTGCAAAGGAAGACACGGTGCTGTGGCTGACATCCTTGTCTATGTCGGATATAAGGATGAGGAACAAGATGGGAGCGAGTACTGTGCCTTGTGGAACAGAGCTTTTCACCGTAGCTGCCTCGGACTTTACTCTGTTGACGACTACTCTCTGTGTTCTGTTAGTGAGGAAATTATAGATCCATCGACCGACTTTTCCTGTTATTCCTTTAGCACGCATTTTGTGCGCTATTACGCCATGGTCACACTTGTCGAAGGCTTTTGCAAAGTCTGTATATATTACATCTGCATTCTTTTTGTCTTCTAGTGCATTTAGGACCTTGTCGTAGTGGTCCAATAGTTGAGACAGACAGGAGCGACCTGTTCTAAACCCATGTTGCCCTGGGTTGTGTAACTGATGGGTTTCTAGATGCGTGGTGATCTTGCTTCTTAGGACCCTTTCAAAGATTTTTATGATATGGGATGTTAGTGCTATTGGTCTGTAGTTCTTTGCTGTTGCTTTACTGCCCCCTTTGTGGAGTGGGGCTATGTCTGTTGTTTTTAGTAACTGTGGGACGACCCCCGTGTCCATGCTCCCTCTCCATAGGATGGAAAAGGCTCGTGATAGGGGCTTCTTGCAGTTCTTGATGAACACAGAGTTCCATGAGTCTGGCCCTGGGGCAGAGTGCATGGGCATGTCATTTATCGCCTGTTCGAAGTCATTTGGCGTCAGGATAACATCGGATAGGCTTGTGTTAATCAAATTTTGTGGCTCTCTCATAAAAAATTCATTTTGATCTTCGACTCTCAGTCTGGTTAGCGGCTTGCTAAAAACTGAGTCATATTGGGACTTGAGTAGCTCACTCATTTCCTTGTTGTCATCTGTGTAGGACCCATCTTGTTTAAGTAGGGGCCCAATACTGGACGTTGTTCTCGATTTTGATTTGGCATAGGAGAAGAAATACTTTGGGTTTCTTTCGATTTCATTTATGGCTTTTAGTTCTTCCCGCGATTCCTGACTCCTAAAGGATTCTTTTAGCTTAAGTTCGATGCTTGCTATTTCTCTGACCAGTGTCTCCCTACGCATTTCAGATATATTGACCTCTTTTAGCCGCTCTGTTATTCTTTTCCGTCGCCTGTAAAGGGAGCGCCTGTCTCTTTCTGTTTTACATCTACTCCTCCTTTTTCTTAGAGGAATAAGCCTTGTGCATACATCGAGTGCTACCGAGTTAATCTGTTCTAGGCATAAGTTGGGGTCTGTGTTGCTTAGTATATCTTCCCAGCTTATATCGGTTAGGACTTGGTTTACTTGGTCCCACTTTATGTTTTTGTTATTGAAGTTGAATTTGGTGAATGCTCCCTCGTGACTAATCTCCTTATGTCGGTCTGGGGCTCCGCGCATACATGACTGAACCTCAATTATGTTGTGATCTGAGTATATTGTTTTTGATATGGTGATATTTCTTATCAGATCATCATTGTTAGTGAAGATGAGGTCTAGTGTATTCTCCAGTCTAGTAGGCTCTATTATTTGCTGGTTTAAATTGAATTTTGTGCAGAGATTTAAAAGCTCGCGTGAGTGTGAGTTTTCATCAGAGCTGCCTCCTGGTGTTATTACTGCAACAATATTATTTGCTATATTCCTCCATTTTAGGTGCCTTAAGTTGAAATCCCCCAGGAGCAAGATGTTGGGTGCAGGAGCTGGAAGGTTTTCCAGACAGTGGTCAATTTTTAACAGCTGTTCCTGGAATTGCTGGGATGTTGCATCCGGAGGCTTGTAGACTATCACAATGACTAGGTTTTGGTTCTCGACCTTTACTGCTAAAACTTCCACTACATCATTTGAGGCATTTAGCAGTTCTGTGCAAACAAGTGACTCTGCAATGTACAGGCCAACCCCCCCCCCTTTTGCCTGTTCACTCTGTCACATCTGTATAGGTTGTAACCTGGGATCCATATTTCGTTGTCCAAGTGATCCTTTATGTGGGTCTCAGTGAAAGCCGCGAACATTGCCTTTGCCTCTGCAAGCAGTCCACGGATGAAAGGTATTTTGTTGTTTGTTGCTGGCTTTAGACCCTGTATATTTGCAAAGAAGAATGTTATCGGACTGGTGGTATTGTTGGTACTGGGGGGGGGATTTTTTTTCCGGCATTAGTATCTGTATCTGTTGGTTTGGAGTGGAGGCCATCGACTGTGGTTCCACTCCAGGAATGACTGGATTTGGTGTACTAGTTCAACAAGTTTATTATCGTTCTTAACTAGGGAGGTAGCAACAAGAGCAGATGCGGCCCTGCTCCTTCCTCATATTAAGAACCGTTGTAGATTTGGGAAAGCCAAGAATAATTCTGAGAGCTTCATTTTGCATTAACTCCAAGGGTCGGAGAGAACTTTCTCAAGCTAATATCAACATGTGAGCAACATAATCAATTAAGGACCTAACATAGGCTATGTACATCATTCTCATGATTCTCACATTAGCACCATAGTTGGGGTTGTAGCCAGCTTTGAGAGCATTTAGCCTAGCTTTGCATTTCTTATTTAGTTGTGATACAGTGGATTTGTTAAAGGGTTCATCTACTCCAAGATATCTAAGTTTTAACGTAGCTAATATTTTCACTCTGCAAATAGATGGGTGGGGGATGCCGTTTGCTTGTTAATATCTTTGTTTTAGAAGAAGATATTATGAGACCGAGTCGATTACAAATTGCTTGAACTTCATCTTCTTATGCCCTGTTGTGTGGATCATGTCATCAGCATAGCTTATAGCTATATGTTTAGGTGAGGCAGGTAGAGCATTTAGGAGAGTATTAGATTAAATAGCATGAGACTGAGAACTCCCTGCGGTGTACCTAGGGACATTCTTTATACTCGCTTCTAAAGCCTTGGTAGAGGACAGAGGATACTCTATTTGAGTTATCCTGTTATCCAGCAGAGTAGGCTCCCCTGCTGGATCAATGCAAAATGGATTCCACAAGTGCACTTCGCCTCCATTGTCGACAATCCTACCATACCTGTATCTAGCTTCTGACACAAACATGCCACAATTTATACCTGAGGAGTTGAGAACTGTTACTGTTTGTCATCCATAAATGTTAAGTTTCAACCTTAGATACATGGACGCATTTAAGTGTAACGAGTGTAGCAAACAGTTCTGTTTGAAGGGTAGAGGCCCAGTTATTGATACGTGCTCCAATTTCTTTATGAGGGCCATCACTCTGTACGACAACAGCAGCACTACCAGCTGCACCAGTGGACTGGTGTATGGAACCATCAACGTAAATAATTTGTGACAGTGTGTTCTGTGTGACTAAGTTATCAATACAGCTCAAGGCATCCTGTTCGGCTGCAAGACGAAGCTTTGGTTGTGATTTAAGAAATTTTGGGGGAAGAAAGAGAGGGTTAGTGGTTTGAATGGGGTAATATCCCATGTGGCAGGAAGTGCCGCTGTTGCCTTACTTGACATATCTTATGAATCTGGTTCATGCGGAGGTCAGTTCGTTTTTACGATTCATCTGGAGGAGTGTTCACCAGTGCTGAGGAAACTTTGGAGGGGTTTTGTGCAAGAGTTTGAATGGACTTGCCTGAGCATATTGACCCCAATGAGGACATTTCTTTCAGTAACACGATCTCTGATGCTTGGGATATCAAGTTCTTTCTGCATATTTAAAAATTTGGGAGAACGAAGGCATCCTAGGATGATCCTCATTGCTTCGTTGTGCAGTTTTTCCAGCCCTCCAAGCTTCGTCAGACGCAACAGCAAGTGGTGCAGCATAACCAACTAGTGATGTAATATAAGTAAAATACATCAGTTTCACAATTTTAATATTAGCATTCATACCTGGGATGAAAACCTGCCACAATTCAAACTCTTAACGCTCTCAGCCTTTCTCTGTATTGGCGACAGTCTCGTTGCAACAGGTCCTAGTAATGGGACCTCAAAACCTAGATACCTGGAGTTTACATGGAGAGAGTTCCGGGGGTCAACGCCCCCGCGGCCCGGTCTGTGACCACGCAAATCAACGTACGAGCCACAGCCCGGCTGGTCAGGAACCGACTTTAGGTGCTTGTCCAGTGCCAGCTTGAAGACTGCCAGGGGTCTGTTGGTAATCCCCCTTATGTATGCTGGGAGGCAGTTGAACAGTCTCGGGCCCCTGACACTTATTGTATGGTCTCTTAACGTGCTAGTGACACCTGTATCTAATTACATATTCTAGAAGAGACCCATCATGCAACTGGATCCGGTGAACTGCGCCTCTCTGTCAAAGAGGACGACTGTTGAGTATATTTTATCAGTAGAGATAACCCAATGTTCTGACACGAGGCTAGTACATGGTCAAGGATGTTTTGGGTGTTGGAGAATCCGGTGGTGTGAATTATATCAGCAAAGCTAATCATATAATGATCGGGCTGACTAGAAATAACATTTAGTAAAGCATTAATTAGAATAATGAATAAGGTTGGACCTAATACACCTCCCTGTGGGGTTCCTAATTCAAAGTCTCTAGTTACATTTCTATGTCCCTGGAACAAGACAAGTCTTTCTGCTGGACAGGTAGCTTTTAAGATAAGATAAGAGAGATAAGATTTCGTTCGGATTTTTAACCCCGGAGGGTTAGCCACCCAGGATAACCCAAGAAAGTCAGTGCGTCATCGAGGACTGTCTAACTTATTTCCATTGGGGTCCTTAATCTTGTCCCCCAGGATGCGACCCACACCAGTCGACTAACACCCAGGTACCTATTTGCTGCTAGGTGAACAGGACAATAGGTGTAAGGAAACGTGTCGGAATTTCCACCCGCCGGGAATCGAACCCGGGCCCTCCGTGTGTGAAGCGGGAGCTTTAGCCACAAGACCACCGGGCCACCTAATCCAGCGGAGAAACCATCTTCCTACATCCATTCCGGCAATTTCACTATCGATTATATGATTTAAGGTCAAGGAAGGTAGTATATGCGCTGTCAGTGTGCAGGGTGAGAAAGGTGGTAATGCAATGATGCACGCTCCTTCTATGCATGAAACAATACAACCGGAGAAAAAAATTGTTTGATTCTGTGCATGAGACGATTGAGAATCATCCTCTCAGATATTTTACACAAGCAGCTAGTAAGAGATATTGGGCAAAATGCATTTTGTTGATTGGGCTTTGGAATGGGAATGATGAGGCTGTCGGTCCAAGATTTGGGAAGCTCCCCAGTTACATATCTCTTGGTGTATAATTCAAGCCAAGGATTATATGATAATCGACATAGCAATCTGAGTATGTTGTAAGTAATACCATCCTCACCAGGCGACGTGGAGTTGCCCTTAGTAAGTGCTGCATCAAGTTCAAAGTTAGTGAAGGGAATGTTACAGTCATCTTCCTTAATGAGCATAAAACAAATGTCTCTTTCTTGCATCATGTTTTCCGTATATGCGTCTGTGTGGTACTGGGAAGGTTGTCATAGCTAGATGTAGCAGCCCAAGCCTTAACTCATTCGCCCTTTGTAAGGGATGAAGGTTCGCGATCTGACCAGTTCTGTTACCCTTTTATTTATATCCCTCCATGTCCAGCTACGTGGGGTAGGGGTACTGAGACCACTGGCAAAATTTTCCCAGTCCGTGTGCCTCGTTTATACAATGATAATTTTCCTTAAGCCTTACTTAAGATATTACAATCTCACTGACTGGTTGTGCACAGTAACAAGAGGTTTAATGATCCTCGTGTAGTAGATCTGACCCTCGTGTAGCAGATTTATTCACCTTCGTGTAGCAACTTTAATGACCCTCGTGTATTAGATTTTAATGACCTTCGTGACGTAGATTTAATGACCCATCGTGTAAGCAGACAGACTTAATGACACTCGCGTAATACCTGGAGTTTACCTGGAGAGAGTTCCGGGGGTCAACGCCCCCGCGGCCCGGTCTGTGACCAGGCCGCCTGGTGGATCAGAGCCTGATCAACCAGGCTGTTACTGCTGGCTGCACGCAAACCAACGTACGAGCCACAGCCCGGCTGGTCAGGAACCGACTTTAGGTGCTTGTCCAGTGCCAGCTTGAAGACTGCCAGGGGTCTGTTGGTAATCCCCCTTATGTATGCTGGGAGGCAGTTGAACAGTCTCGGGCCCCTGACACTTATTGTATGGTCTCTTAACGTGCTAGTGACACCCCTGCTTTTCATTGGGGGGATGTTGCATCGTCTGCCAAGTCTTTTGCTTTCGTAGTGAGTGATTTTCGTGTGCAAGTTCGGTACTAGTCCCTCTAGGATTTTCCAGGTGTATATAATCATGTATCTCTCCCGCCTGCGTTCCAGGGAATACAGGTTTAGGAACCTCAAGCGCTCCCAGTAATTGAGGTGTTTTATCTCCGTTATGCGCGCCGTGAAGGTTCTCTGTACATTTTCTAGGTCAGCAATTTCACCTGCCTTGAAAGGTGCTGTTAGTGTGCAGCAATATTCCAGCCTAGATAGAACAAGTGACCTGAAGAGTGTCATCATGGGCTTGGCCTCCCTAGTTTTGAAGGTTCTCATTATCCATCCTGTCATTTTTCTAGCAGATGCGATTGATACAATGTTATGGTCCTTGAAGGTGAGATCCTCCGACATGATCACTCCCAGGTCTTTGACGTTGGTGTTTCGCTCTATTTTGTGGCCAGAATTTGTTTTGTACTCTGATGAAGATTTAATTTCCTCGTGTTTACCATATCTGAGTAATTGAAATTTCTCATCGTTGAACTTCATATTGTTTTCTGCAGCCCACTGAAAGATTTGGTTGATGTCTGCCTGGAGCCTTGCAGTGTCTGCAATGGAAGACACTGTCATGCAGATTCGGGTGTCATCTGCAAAGGAAGACACGATGCTGTGGCTGACATCCTTGTCTATGTCAGATATGAGGATGAGGAACAAGATGGGAGCGAGTACTGTGCCTTGTGGAACAGAGCTTTTCACCGTAGCTGCCTCGGACTTTACTCTGTTGACTACTACTACTCTGTGTTCTGTTAGTGAGGAAATTATAGATCCATCTACCAACTTTTCCTGTTATTCCTTTAGCACGCATTTTGTGCGCTATTACACCATGGTCACACTTGTCGAAGGCTTTTGCAAAGTCTGTATGTATTACATCTGCATTCTTTTTGACACGCACACACACACACACACACACACACACACACACACACACACACACACACACACACACACACACACACACACACACACACACACACACACATCGTATGCATCACTAGCATGAACCCACACCTGATGATGCAGGTTAAGCAGGAGAAAGTGCTGAGATACGCAACGAGACTTGCTCCCAGAGAATGAGAGAATGAGGTGTGAGAAGTTCCAGGAACTAAACCTGGTGACACCAGAGGACAGAAAATACACAATACACAGAAAAACCAGGCGAGTCATTATAACGAAATACAGAACCCTCAGAGTTGATGTAGTGGATAGGGATAGGCACACGAGGCAGGAAATAGGTATACGAGGGTAAGGTTACAAGAATACAAATGAATTATAGGAATGTCAGGACGCAGAGTGAACTAGATGAAGACATAGTGGAGGCAGGCTTAATGCGACGTTTTAAGAGTATGTAGGATAGGGCACACAAGGCTAGGAGAGAATGAATCTAGCAAGTAGCAAGTTGAGGCAGAACCAGGAGCTGTGAGTCAACCACTGTAACTTATTTAACCTAACATAACCCAATAAAGTCAACCACTGTGACTTATTAAACCCAACATAACCCATTAAAGTCAACCACATGACTTACTTCACCTAACCCAATAATGTCAACCACTATGACTTATTAAACCCAACATAACCCAATAAAGTCAACCACTGTGACTTACTTAGCCTAGATAGAGTACATGAATATATATAATTATGTACTCTTTACCCAGGTAGATATGTTTGTGACTTGATCAAGTCCACTGTGTGGGTGGAACGTAATCAATAAAGGATCACATTACATTGCATTTCTGTTTATTTTTCCAACGGGGATACCTTCCGTGGATCGCACAGCAACTGAAATATATTGTTATTAATATTTTGGACACACTGGCTGTCTTCCTTTGAGGATGAATGACCCGAGAAAAAACACTTTTCACCATCATTTAATCACCGTCTTGTCAGAAGTGTGCTGACATTACAGTTCAGATGTACCTCCAAACCTCAATATCCCCCACCCATCCTTCAGAGTCCAGGCAATGCTTACCACCTTCAGGATTCAAGTCTGACTAACCGGTTTCCCTGAATTCTTTCATAAATGTCACCTTGCCCACACTCCCAAAAGCATATCAAGTCATAAAAACCACTTGCCTCCAATAACTCCTAACACACTCACTCAAAACCTTCTTAACCTTCAACCTTTCCTAGGACAACCCCTACCACTCCTATGCTTTAACCCAGATTTATACGCCCTCGAAGTCATCCTATATTTCTCCATCTTTTCTAAATGTCCAAACCATCTTAACAACCCCTCCTCAGCCCTCTGAATACTTTTGGTAACCCCTGCACCTCCTGATCTCCAAACTACGAATTCTCTGCATAACATTCACACTACACATTGCCCTCAGACACATCTCCACTGCCTCTAGCCTTCTCCTTGCTGCAACATCTAAATCCATGCTTCACACCCCTACAACAGCGTTGGTACCACTGTACTCTTTGTATATTATTATTATAATAAAAAAGAAGCGCTAAACCACAAGGGTTATACAGCGCTGCAGGGCAGGGAAAGATGTTAAAGCATTGGGTAGCAAGAGGAAGAGGGATGATTAGTAGGTTACACAAATAACCCGCACATAAAAGAGAGAAGTTTACAACGACGTTCGGTCCGACTTGGACCATTTACCCAGTCGGACCGAAACGTCGTCGTAAGCTTCTCTCTTTTGTGTGCGGGTTATTTGTGTATCGTTCCAGTCATGGTATTGTGCCTTTTTTGTTATTAGTAGTTTATTAAGTACAACGGGGCAGTGGATAGTGCAGGGGTAGAGGGCAGCAAGAGATTGAGGCAGAAAGGGCTGAGGGGAGTGCTAAAGGTATCATCATTAGAGTTTGTGGAGTAAATCAGTTGTCAAAAAGTCAATGAGTCTTTTTGATTAAAGGAGGGTCCATCAGCAAGAAGGGAAGGTAAAGAACGAGCAGCAGAGCGGAGACGATGTTGGAGGTAAATTCTGCGTGCTCGTTGATAGAGTGGACAGTCCAACAGAATGTGGCTAACAGATACTGGAACCTGACAATTCTCACAGAGAGGAACAGGACGACTCTCCAAGAGATACCCATGAGTAAGACGAGTGTGGCCAATGCAAAGACGGGAGAGAGTAGTCTCCCAATCTCGACACTGATGACAAGGAGATGGCCAGTAACCTATACTCGGTTTAATAGAATGAAGTTTGTTATAGAGCAGATCAGGCCAACATTGTTGCCAATGGGTGCAAAGGTGGGTAGCAATTACAGCAAAATAGTCGGTGAATGGAACACCTCTATATGAAACTGGGAGGTCATGTACTGCTGACCGCACAGCAGTGTCTGTTCATTGCCCTGTATGTCAACATAACCAGGGACCCAACAAAAAACAATATCTTTGTGCTTGGTAGAGATACAGTGTAACCAAAGTTCGATATGGAGAACAAGGGGGTGAGGTGTATCAAATTTATGTATAGCCTGTAAAGCACTAAGGGAGTATGAAACAACCACAAGTGGTGACACAGGCATAGATGCAATGCAGATAAGTGCTGCAAGAATGGCATACAATTCAGCAATAAAAATGGTAGCCGAGGATAGTAAATGCCCTCGCACGATACTGTCTGGAAACACTGCTGTGAATCCGACACCTTCAGAAGACTTAAAACCATCTGTGTACACTGCGATGGCATGAGAATTTAAGTGGAAGTGGTCAAGAAAAAGAGAGCGGCAAGCTACCATAGGCAGTTGGGCTTTCACGCATGGCAGTGAGAAAGAACAGACATGAACAGCTGGAACTTCCCAAGGGGGTAGGGAAAAGTGAGATACTACATGAACATACAAAAGTGGTAACTGAAGGGAGGACAAAAGCAAATGTAGGTGAAAAGGGACGGAGTAAACAGGGGCGATGAACAAATAAATGTCTACTAACATCAGTGACTATTCTATATATGGAAGGATTGTAGAGATCATGAGAACGAACATAATAGTGAAGGCAATGGGCATCACGGCGATCGGACAAGGATGGAATATTCGCTTCTGCATAGAGGCTCTCAACAGGTGAAGAGCGAAAAGCACCAAGGCATAAACGTAATCCCTGGTGATGGATGGGATTAAGGCTAGAGAGAGTAGCAGGAGAGGCCGCCGAATAAATCTGATCACCATAATCGAGTTTCGATAGAATTAGGGCGGAATGTAGGTGAAGGAGAGTTCTACGATCAGCTTCCCATGAAAGATGAGCGAGGGTTTTTAAGAAGGTTCAGCTGGCTGTGACAAGTTGCCTTCAGAGAGGTAATGTGAGGTGTCCAGGATAACCTACGGTCAAATAGAAGGCCGAGAAACCTGACTGTATCACATTCTGGGATACGTGAGCCATAGAGGTACAATGGATGATCAGAGATGGCAGAATGTCTAGTGAAAGTAATTTGGGGAGTTTTAGTACTGGAAAATTTAAACCCATGCATGGTGGCCCAATTGGAAACAGGGTTGACTGCATGCTGGAGAGAAACTGCCATGAGGTGACACAGCACCTGCACAAGCTATAGTGAAGTCATCAACATAGAGCAATGACCAAATATTGGACGGTAAAAGAGAGGCCAAATCATTTATAGCAAGAAAAAAAAAGTGTTGTGCTCAGAACACATCCCTGGGGGACACCTTCAGTTTGGACAAAGTCCAGGGAAAGCATATTATGAACCCGAACACAGAAATTTCTGTCAGTTAAGAAGTTTTTAAGGAAAGATGGTAGATTGCCTCAGAGGCCAAAGGAGTGGGGTTGGGCCAAAATATTATACCTCCAAGTTGTGTTATGTCTTCTCAAGGTCAAAAAATATGACAATAACTGAGTGGTTATTCGCAAAGGCATTACGAACATATGTATCCAAGTGTAGTAAGGGGTCTATGGTAGAACGTCCCTTACGAAAGCCATATTGACTAGTGGAGAGACTGTTGTGTGTCTCTAAATACCATATTAAACGTCTATTTACCAGATGTTCCATCACCTTGCAAACTGCACTGGTAAAAGCGATGGGACGATAGTGGGAGGCATCATGTCCTATAGTACCTGGTTTGCAGAAAGGGAGAACAATGGCAGATTTCCACAGCTGGGGAAGAACTCCATGTGACTAAATAAGATTAAAGAGTTGTAAGAGGACTGCAAGGGCTGACTGATGTAAATCCTGTAACATCCGAATATGAATGCCATCAGGCCCAGCTGCCGATGATCAACAAGCCGAGAGTGTTGCCTCTAGTTCCAGAAGTGTAAAAGGCACATTATAAGATTCTTCTTTGAGAGAAGAAAAGACTAAGGGCACTAACTCTATGGTAGACTTTGAGGAAAGAAACGAAGGGCATAGATGGAGCCCCTGAGAAATACGGACCAGATGATTACCAATAGCAATGGCAACATCAAGAGGGTTTGCTATATCAACATCGGTAACCCGCAAAACAGAAGACAGGTCGTGAGAGTATTTACCACTCAGTTTCCGTACTTTTTTCCAGACTGCACTCATAGAGGAAGCAGAGGTGATGGTGGAAACATAATCTCGCCAGAAAGTGCGTTTAGTGTTACGGATGACACAGCGAATGACCGCTCGCTTCTGCTTAAAATCAAGAAGTGTCTCTGTGGTTCTATTGTACTAGCACCTGCCCCACGGAGTGCGTTTCAAACATACTGCCCGAGCACAAGCAGGAGACCACCAAGGCATGCACCTCTGAGAATGCCTGCCCGAGGTTTGGGGTATAGAATGAGAAGCTACGGTTAAAACTGAGGTCGAGAAGAGGTGTAAAAGCTCATCAGTGGAGGATGAAGAAGGAACCTCACTAAAAGCAGTTGCGAGTAAAGGTCCCAGTTTGCTCGATCAAATTGCCAGCATGGGCTAAGAAGAGGTGATAAATGAAGGAGAAGTAAGAATAATTGGAAAATGATCGCTGTCATGTAAGTCCAGGAGGGCAGACCAGGTGAAGTCTAGTGCAGTGGAGGAAGAGCAGACCTAGAGATCGATGCAAGAGAGAGTATGAGTATGAGGATCAAAATGGGTGGGAGTACCTGTATTTAAAACATGGAGGGGGTGAGAAGCAAGAAAAGCCTCTAACTGAATGCCACAGGAGTCACAGTGAGACCCCTCAGAGGAAATGGTGGGCATTAAAATCGCCAAGTAAGTGGTGGCGGTAAGGACAAAACAAAGGCAACATCTGGGATAGATAATGCCCGAGAAGGAGAGAGACACAAAGAACAGATTGTATACCATTTATTTTAGTGGATACAGGCTAAAGTGTAATGCAGCGAGGTATGAGCAAATAGCTGACAGTAAGGAATATCAGTTTGTATAAGAAGGACACTTTCATTAAAGGTTCCATCAGAAAAAGGAAGCGAAGATTACAATAAATCATAGCTTGAGATGGGATGGATAACAGCAGAGTGTAATTTTGGTTCTTGTAAGCAAACACCAATAGGGGAAAACTGGGAGAGCAATATCTGAAGCTCACCCCAATTACCTCTGAGGCCGTGGATATTCCACTGTATTATTATTATAATCAAAAAGAAGCGCTAAGCCACAAGGGCTATACAGCGCTGCAGGGTAGGGAAGGAAGCGAGGGTATTGGATGGCAGAAGGGAGGAGGGATGATCAGTAGGTTACAGAAAACAGCAGGGCAGGGGATAGTACCGGGGTAGAGGGTAGCAAGAGATTGAAGTAGAAAGGGCTGAAGGTATCAGAATTTGTGAAGTAAGTCAGTTGTTGTCAAAAAGTCAATGAGAGAGTCTGGATGAAAGGTGTGTCCATCAGCGAGAAGGGAAGGTAAAGAGAGAGCAGCGGAGCGAAGATGACGATGTAGGTAAATTCTGCGTGCTCGTTGATAAAGTGGGCAGTCCAACAGAATGTGGCTGACTGATAATGGCAATTCTCACAGAGAGGAGCAGGGCGCCTCTCCATAAGATATCCATGAGTAAGATGAGTATGGCCAATGCGAAGACGGGAGAGAGTAGTCTCCCAACCTCGACACTGGTGATAAGAAGACGGCCAGTAACCTATACTTGGTTTAATAGATTGAAGTTTGTTGCCGAGCATAGTAGACCAACGTTGTTGCCAACGGGTGTGAAGGTGGGAAGATATTGCAGCAAAATAGTCCGTAAATGGAATACCTCTATATGAAACTGGTAGGTCATGTACTGCTGACCGTGCAGCAGTGTCTGCCTGTTCATTGCCCTGTACGTCAACATGACCAGGGACCCAACAAAAAACAATATCTTTATGCTTGGTAAAGATGCGGCACAGCCAAAGTTGGATACGGAGGACTAAGGGGTGAGGTGTATCAAATTTCTGTATAGCCTGTAAAGCACTAAGGGAGTCTGAGACAACCACAAATGATGACACAGGCATAGATGCAATAGGGATAAGTGCTGCAAGGATGGCATACAATTCAGCAGTAAAAATACTAGCCGAAGATAGTAAATGATCTCGTACGACGCTGTCCGGAAACACTGCTGCGAATCCTACGCCGTCAGAAGACTTAGAGCCATCTGTGTACACAGCAATGGCATGAGAATGATTAGATTAGATTTTGCCACCGAAGTGGCTAGTTTATTGTGCACCCCATATCCATCCTGTGGAGGGTAGCGCGAGAGCATATGGATACACAAAAGGCCTAGGAACTAGGCCCCAAAGGGTTAACAGGAATACATATGGATTTATATCTACATATCTATAGTTCACTTATCTGTTACAAGCAAATTTAGGAAATTTGCTTAGTATATCTGGTATCTTATTTTCATTAATAAGATATCTTGACATGTCACATAGGTTATTATACTGTCTGTCTCTGTATTCCTCAATAAGTGGACAATTAAGCACATAGTGTTCAAGAGTGACCATATGCCTGATCACATAATTTACATTTAGTTTGATCATCATCTGTGTGTCTCCCAAACTGCCAGAAGTACTTGTAACCAAGCCTAAGCCTGGCCACTACAACATCAGTCAGTCTGTTCACATTGCAAGTTGCTCCATAAACATACTTATCTACGTTCATGTTATCATAGTGGGTTATAGATCTACTCAGGCTTCTAACTGCATTCCTATAACAATCATTTTCATTATTTACTTCTCTCCTAATATTATTCCTAATGCTAGACACAGTTATACCAAAGTTATATTCTACGTTCTCCTTCTGGATACTCTTCTTGGCTAACATATCAACTTTATCATGAAGGAGTAATCCAATGTGTGATGGGATCCATAGCAATTGTACATTAATTCCTTTGTCCCTAATTTTTGAGTATCTATACCTGGCTTCCCCAATGAGCATGTTGTTGGAGTCATTATATGAGCCAAGAGCCTTCAATGATGACATAGAATCAGTAATGATGATAGAGTCAAGCTCAGTGTCATAGGTTAGCTTTAGCGCCATTAGGATTGCAAACAATTCAGTTTGCAGTGTAGACGCCCAGTTGTTAATTCTTATGCCTAACTCAACAAATTTATTATCGTTCTTAACTAGGGAGGTGGCAACAAGAGCAGATGCAGCCCTGCCAGAAGACTCCTGTTTAGATCCATCAGTGTATATAACTTGTGATAACTTATTACTACCAGCTAGGCGAAAAATTTCTTCTTGAGCAGTTGCTCTAACAAGAGATTTAAGGAAGGGATTACTAGCAATGAGCTTCTTGGGAGGGACTTGTAGGTATGTGATATTAAATGAACACATCTTCCATGGAGGAGTGAAATGCTCTTGTTGCCTACAGTGATACAGTTCATGCAGGTTATAAAACTTAATGCAATTGCACGTTTTCACAATCCATTTAGATCTGTGTGTATTTACCTCTAGACACTTGGTGAGATTCACTGTGACAGTGTCAGGTTTGTTTCTCAACATTCTAATACCGAGTACAGTGTTAATTTCAACAATCCAATCACTGATACTAGAAATACCAAGCTCCTTCCTCATGTTAAGAACTTTCGTAGATCTGGGACAGCCAAGAATAATCCTGAGAGCTTCATTTTGCATTAACTCCAAGGGTCGGAGGGAACTTTCTCTAGCTAATATCAACATGGGAGCAGCATAATCAATTAAGGACCTAACATAGGCTATGTACATCATTCTCACGATTCTCACATTAGCACCATAGTTGGGATTGTAGCCAGCAACAGCTTTGAGAGCATTTAGCCTAGCTTTACATTTCTTGTTTAGTTGTGGTATAGTGGATTTGTTAAAGGGTACATCTACACCAAGATATCTGTAAGTTTTAACGTAGCTAATGATTTCACCCTGCAAATAGATGGGTGGGGGATGTCGTTTGCTTGTTAATATCTTTGTTTTAGAGGAAGATATTATGAGGCCTAGTCGATTACAAATTGCTTGAACTTCATTAAGAATGGTATTCATCTTCTTATGCCCTGTTGTATGGACCATGATATCATCAGCATAGCTTATAACTATATGTTTAGGTGAGGCAGGTAGAGCATTTAGGAGAGCATTAATCAGAATATTAAATAGCATGGGACTAAGAACTCCTCCCTGCGGTGTACCTAAAGACATTTCTTTAGAATCACTTCTGAAGCCTTGGTAAAGGACAGAGGATACTCTATTTGACAGGTATCCTATTATCCAGCAGAGTAAGCTACCACCAATATTCATTTTGGCTAGTTCATGTAGTATAACGGTTCTGTTCGCAATATCAAATGCAGATTTTAGATCAAGAAAAGTGGTAAAACTAGTAGAGGTGTGTGCAGTGAGAAAGGTGGAAATACAGTTCTGCACACTTTTACCTTTCATGAACCCATAGAGGTAGGGGGAAAGTTGATGTCTGATTCTGTAGTACAGTCTGTTAAGCATCATTCTTTCAAAAGTTTTACAAAGACAACTAGTTAAGGAGATCGGCCTAAATGTATCAGGCTGTTGGGGCTTAGGGATAGGCACAATGAGACTATTGGTCCAGGAAGTAGGAAGAACGCCCTCAATGTAACTGAGATTATACAGTGCCAACAAAGGGTTATCAGGCACGTGCCTTAGAGTTCTGAGAATATCATAGGTTATACCATCCTCTCCAGGAGCAGTTGATCGACCTTTGGTTAATGCATTATCTAATTCATACTCGGTAAAGAGGCAATCACTCTCATCAATATTTTGGCTCATAAAATTAATCAGTTTCAACATTTCTTCAGAAGTACTCTCTAAATTTTTTTTAATATGAGATGGAAGGCTTTCATGCCTGGATGTTTTGGACCAGTCATTTATGAGGTCATTTGCTTTTTCAAGAGGAAAGGGATGAGCAACATTGCCAGTCTTTTTCCTGGTTATTTTATTTATACCTTTCCAAGCCAAACTCAAAGGGGTGGACCTATTTAATCCACTAACAAACTGTTCCCATTCCTGTTGCCTAAGTTCTTCCTTTCTATTCCTTGCATTTGTTAGTGCAGCTTGGAACGTTCTGAGCAGGTCTGGGGTTCTACATTAACGGTATGCTTTACCAATCCTCCTAGCTGCATGTGTTAGATTGCGCAGCTGTGGATCATTATAGTATTTACATTGGTTTTTATTGTTATTTATAGTGGAGGGTCTTTGTTTCCTATTCCTGCCCACTTGATCTGTGAGAACACTCTCAATAGTGGTAATTAAATCATCATTAAATTTTTGTGTGCCAATGGGCTCGTAATTCTTATACCATTGATCCAAGTGGTTAATAAAGTTGTCTCTGTGTTCTGGTTTGAGAATAAGTTTCCTCCTTCTGTATTTAGCTCCTTGATTGCTGGAGATGTGATCAAGATTGACAGTTGTTAGTCTTGGGAAGTGATCAGATAGAAGATCATCAACTATGACAGAGTCATGCATCGTACATGATGTATTAAATCCAAGACACAGATCTAGTATGCCACCATATATGTGAGTAGGCTCAGTAGTGCCCACAATTCGAACATTATCATGCTCATTTAGCAATCTCACTAGTTTAGTTCCATTGGTGTTTGTAATAGACCCACCAATATTCTTATGTCTGGCATTAAAATCTCCAAGAATGATGGTAGGTTCACTATTGATGCGATCTGGTAAAGCATCAGGTCGAAGCTGGTTCGCTGGGGCATAGCGATTAAAAATGTTTATGGAAAAATCCCCTGCATATACTTTGACACCATGATACTGCATGTTAACTCGACTCTGCAAGGAAAGGAGTGAATGTGGCAAGTTCTTTCTGACATACATCACACAACAGTTGGTTGACCTTAGGTTATAAGCTGCACATCCAGGCAAGTTTGGTGGAGGTGTTCCATCTTTCAATCTACATTCCTGCAAACAGATGACATCAATATTCTTGGTTGCACTAATATGATGTAAGTCAGGCAACCGCTTCCTGATGGAAGCAATGTTCCATGAAAAGATTTGTAATGTATCCATTGTAGTGAGTTATTACAATCTCTTGCTCATAAGATGGTAAAACTATTATGCTTTGACTGCAGTGTGCAGACACTTAAGAGCAAATAGCATAGTTTGTACGTCTTTATCTTCAGAACCTTTATTTTTAAGCATTTTTCGGCATTTTGGCAGCCAGTTATAAGGCAAGTCTTGAAGGCAAGAGTTATGGGCTTCTTTCTCACAAATTACTGGAAGCTGAACGGAGATTGCTGCACTTTTGACATCATCACCATGCTCAAGAGCATCATCCTGATTACATATATTTATTAAACTTGTCAGGATCTGTTCAAGATGCTCAATTTTTTTTCTGGAAATTTGTTATAATATGAGGAAGGTCAGGCGAATCCAATGCCTCTCCGGAGGATGGCACTTCTGGGTTAGTGCTTCCTTTAACACCTATCACCTTAACAGGTACCATGCTTACATTAGTGTTCTCTGTTTCATCATTCATTGCAGGTAGGTCCTGTGCATCTGACTCATCTCCAATTTCCAGGGAGGTTACCTGTGTGGTGTCCGTCTGACTGTTGTAGTTGTGTGTATTGGGAGAAATGACAAACTCATCCCCATATTCAGGTGTAGCCATAGATATCTGTAGTGGCAGACCAGTAGTTCCATATGTGCTAGCAGGGATGGCTAGCTCCTCCACAGCTGGTGTGTGTGATGGCATTCTGGTATCACCAGAATTGTTTGCAGTGAGGTGGGGTTCTTGCACACTTTGCAGAGGTTCAGTCTCAGATCTGGCTGTGGTAGACTGGATAGCCCCATCCTCAGTTACCATTAAAGGACTGTTATCAGGTTTACCTCGAAGGTTGTTTGGGAGAATGAGAGTGAAAGTGGTCAAGAAAAAGAGAGCGGGAAGCGACCGTAGACAGTTGGGATTTCGAGCAAGGGAGAGAGAAAGAACAGACTCGAACAGCTGGAACTTCCCAGGGGGGTAGGGAAAAGTGAGATGCTACATGAACATAGAAAGGTGGTAATTGAAGAGAAGACAAGAGCGAATGAAGTTGAAGAGAGAAGGGACGGAGTAAACAGTGACGGCGAACAAATAAAGAATGTCTACTAATATCAGTGACCATTCTATAAATGGAAGGATTGCGAAGATCATGAGAGCATACATAGTAGCGAAGGCAATGGGCATCACGGCGATCGGATAAGGATGGAACGTTCGCTTCTGCATAGAGGCTCTCGACAGGGGAAGAGCGAAAAGCACCAAGGCATAAACGTAATCCTTGGTGATGAATGGGGTTAAGGCTAGAGAGAGTAGCAGGAGATGCCGCTGAATAGATCTGGTCGCCATAATCAAGTTTTGATAAAATGAGGGTGGAATGTAGGTGAAGGAGGGTTCGACGATCAGCTCCCCATGAAAGATGAGCAAGGGTTTTAAGAAGGTTCAGCCGGCTGTGACAAGTTGCCTTCAGAGAGGTAATGTGTGGTTTCCAGGATAACCTACAGTCAAAGAGGAGGCCCAGAAACTTGACTGTATCACGTTCAGGGATACGGGAGCCATAGAGGTACAAAGGATGATCGGAGATGACAGAGCGTCTAGTGAAAGTAATTTGGTGGGTTTTAGTGCTGGAAAATTCAAACCCACGTGTGGTGGCCCAATTGGAAACAGGGTTGACTGCATGCTAGAGAGAAACTGCCATGAGGTGACACAGCACCTGCACAAGCTATAGTGAAGTCATCAACATAGAGCAATGACCAAATATTGGATGGTAAAAGAGAGGCCAAATCATTTATAGCAAGAAAAAAAAAGTGTTGTGCTCAGAACACATCCCTGGGGGACACCTTCAGTTTGGACAAAGTCCAGGGAAAGCATATTATGAACCCGAACACAGAAATGTCTGTCAGTTAAGAAGTTTTTAAGGAAGGATGGTAGATTGCCTCAGAGGCCAAAGGAGTGGGGTTGAGCCAAAATATTATACCTCCAAGTTGTGTCATGTCTTCTCAAGGTCAAAAAATATGACAATAACTGAGTGGTTATTCGCAAAGGCATTACGAACATATGTATCCAAGTGTAATAAGGGGTCTATGGTAGAACGTCCCTTACGAAAGCCATATTGACTAGTGGAGAGACTGTTGTGTGTCTCTAAATACCATATTAAACGTCTATTTACCAGATGTTCCATCACCTTGCAAACTGCACTGGTAAAAGCGATGGGACGATAGTGGGAGGCATCATGTCCTATAGTACCTGGTTTGCAGAAAGGGAGAACAATGGCAGATTTCCCCAGCTGGGGAAGAACTCCATGCGACTAAATAAGATTAAAGAGTTGTAAGAGGACTGCAAGGGCTGACTGATGTAAATGCTGTAACATCCGAATATGAATGCCATCAGGCCCAGCTGCCGATGATCAACAAGCCGAGTGTGTTGCCTCTAGTTCCAGAAGTGTAAAAGGCACATTATAAGATTCTTCTTTGAGAGAAGAAAAGACTAAGGGCACTAACTCTATGGCAGACTTTGAGGAAAGAAACGAAGGGCATAGATGGAGCCCCTGAGAAATACGGACCAGATGATTACCAATAGCAATGGCAACATCAAGAGGGTTTGCTATATCAACATCGGTAACCCGCAAAACAGAAGACAGGTCGTGAGAGTATTTACCACTCAGTTTCCGTACTTTTTTCCAGACTGCACTCATAGAGGAAGCAGAGGTGATGGTGGAAACATAATCTCGCCAGAAAGTGCGTTTAGTGTTACGGATGACACAGCGAATGACCGCTCGCTTCTGCTTAAAATCAAGAAGTGTCTCTGTGGTTCTATTGTACTAGCACCTGCCCCACGGAGCGCGTTTCAAACATACTGCCCGAGCACAAGCAGGAGACCACCAAGGCATGCACCTCTGAGAATGCCTGCCCGAGGTTTGGGATATAGAATGAGAAGCTACGGTTAAAACTGAGGTCGAGAAGAGGTGTAAAAGCTCATCAGTGGAGGATGAAGAAGGAACCTCACTAAAAGCAGTTGCGAGTAAAGGTCCCAGTTTGCTCGATCAAATTGCCAGCATGGGCTAAGAAGAGGTGATAAATGAAGGAGAAGTAAGAATAATTGGAAAATGATCGCTGTCATGTAAGTCCAGGAGGGCAGACCAGGTGAAGTCTAGTGCAGTGGAGGAAGAGCAGACCTAGAGATCGATGCAAGAGAGAGTATGAGTATGAGGATCAAAATGGGTGGGAGTACCTGTATTTAAAACATGGAGGGGGTGAGAAGCAAGAAAAGCCTCTAACTGAATGCCACAGGAGTCACAGTGAGACCCCTCAGAGGAAATGGTGGGCATTAAAATCGCCAAGTAACGGAAGTGGTGGCGGTAAGGACAAAACAAAGGCAACATCTGGGATAGATAATGCCCGAGAAGGAGAGAGACACAAAGAACAGATTGTATACCATTTATTTTAGTGGATACAGGCTAAAGTGTAATGCAGCGAGGTATGAGCAAATAGCTGACAGTAAGGAATATCAGTTTGTATAAGAAGGACACTTTCATTAAAGGTTCCATCAGAAAAAGGAAGCGAAGATTACAATAAATCATAGCTTGAGATGGGATGGATAACAGCAGAGTGTAATTTTGGTTCTTGTAAGCAAACACCAACAGGGGAAAACTGGGAGAGCAATATCTGAAGCTCACCCCAATTACCTCTGAGGCCGTGGATATTCCACTGTAAATAGGCCATAATTGGTAATGAGACAGATACAAGAAATCTGCAGGTAAAAGTATCAACAGACTAGAAGGGTTAGAAAAGTCCACATGTGGCAGCAGCAGAAAACGTTCAAGCAGAGAAGGAATGGGACACTGTGAAGAGAGGAGTCGTGCAGATGGAGGAGAGAGGAGGAACAGGAGGTGGATCAGTGTCCATTGACGTTTGGTTTAGTCTTTTCAATATATTCTGAGATAGCTTCAAGTGTTTCGGAAGACAAAGACGTTTTATGGGAGACAATATTGGACATGGAAGGAGGAGGGTGAGTAAAGACTGAGACAGCAATGGACTGTACCAAAATAGATGGGGGGGACGAAAGATAGAGGGAACTGGAGAAGTGTGGGAGGAGACAGAAGAGGAAGAAACATGGAAGGGGGCAGAAGAGGAGGAAACCTGGGAGGGGACAGGGGAGGAAGGTACAGTACAAGGAGAAGGATGAACCTCCACACTTGTAACAGCCAGTTAAAGGTGAAGAACCAGGTACAGAGACTGGAAAGGTAAAATGTGGAGATAGAAGAAGAGAAGGAGGGGTTAAGAAGTAGCAGGGCACTTGGGAGGTGGTGTTGTATGAGGTCTTGTCAATACCGGAACTTGTGAGGGAGAACATGAAGTGAGAACAGATTGAGGTGTTGAAGTATGGACATTTGAGTCCAGGACAGCAAAAGAATTAGAGACAGGAGTGTCTATGGAAGTGGTAACCCCAGAAGAGGCTGCAGATGGGACCCCAGAGGTGGGGATACGTTTAGAAACACGAGAATAAGAAATATGGGGAAGTCTCCTTTGGAGGCATAGATGAGAAACTGCCATAGCATAGGGGAAACCTTCTGCTTCTTTGAGGCAACGGATTTCTCACTTAAGTAAAACTGGCAACAGCGAGAATAAGACAGGTGAGCCTCATGACAATTAAGACAAGAAGGAGATAGACTACAAGATGTATTGGCATGGTCATTGACACCATAGACTGGGCATTCAGCTATAGACCTGCAATATTTCACTGGATTACCAAAACGCCAGCAATTTCTACACTGTTGTGGTGTAGGGATCACCTTTCGAACTTGTAAACAATGTCCAGCTATATAAACAGAGGATGGGAGTTCATTGAGCTACATTGCAAGAGTATCGTCTCCGCCCGTGGGCAGGAAGGACATACGTGTCTACTTTGAGGATTGGGAGGTCTTGTTTTTTCAGCTGTTCTAGAATGTCATTGCCACATGTTTGAAAATTCTGTTGGACAGTGGTATAGGGCAGAATGGCAGTGCCACTACAAGAATTGATGGAATGATGTTTTTCGATAGTGACAGGAATAGTATCGATATTTGAAAGAAGAGAAAGGTCATGAGCTTGGTTAGCTTTCTGGACAGTGATGATGCATGTACCGCTCTTGAGAGCATGAAAGGATATATCTCTACCAACATGGTGTAGGAGTGCCTTGCCAGTACTATGGTCGGAAAGATAAGCAGTAGAGGAAGTCAGTCGTAAAGTGAAGAATTTAGTCCATTTAGCATTCCGAAACTGAGCATGGAAAGGGAGTGTATGATGTGTCGGTCTTTTCTGAGTAGAATAAGGAAGTGAAGAAGTATCATCAGGCAACTGTAGTGGGCATTTAGGAGTGGGACCAGAATTGGTCCAACGTGGGACAGGCTGGCGATTCGAAAATTGCCGCACTGTAGAGGGAGAAGCCAGAAGCATAGTCAAAGGTCAGACGTATCGAAGGAGTCAGTCAAAACCCCAGTACCCAAAGTGGGTGATGAAACAGCACCAGCAAGAGCTACAGGGGGGCATTAGAAGTGTCCGAAGAGTGGTCAAAAAACGAGGTGGGGTCAGAGCAGGGTGTGGCATCAAGAAGGGGCCCGGGGGTAGAAGGTTCATGGATTGGGTCCTCCATGGTTAGGTTACTTCTTTCTTTTTTATTTTTATGAAAAAAAAGAAAGAAGAAAATAAAATAAAAATAAAAAAAGAACGAAAAAAGGGGGGAATGGGGAGGAATAGCTCCTAGGAGGAATGAAAGGGCCAGAAATCTCCCTCTGCACCCGCTATAGCGCAAATGCAGCATGGAACCCGTGCCATACCCTACCCTTCAAGCCAGTAAACCAGCAATCTGGGATAGCAATCTCACATCTGCCGAGCTACCTCAGTGGACAAAAGAGAGGGTGGCCAGATATCCACCACAAAGCATGCCTCCTTTGGCCACCACCCCCAAAATCCGAAAAGTGGCCTCCAGAGACACACCCGTTGCCCGAAAGACACCCAAAGCCACCCCCCCCCATGAGACCGGAGAGGGATCGGGATATCCCTAGGCTATCCAGATTCCACAACAAACTATACCACCGCCAAGAACCTCAATGGAATGGGACGGACCCCGGTACCCTTCCCCCTACCTAGGAACCAGTGTGCCTGTGGGTAGAATCCCAAATGCCATAAAGAAGGGAATAAGAGAGAGATGGGGAGGAGGAGGAGGAAAGGGAAAAGGGAGGATGGGATTGGGAAGGGGGGATTGGGGGTAATTAGGTTAGGTTTGAGGAAGGAGACCAACAGGTCTAATTCCTCAGACCAAGAGACTCTTCACCGTGCCAAGGAGCTCTTGAAGAGGACTCTTTGTATAATCCCAGTTTTGCCTCTGGATAAAGTTCTTTATCTCCACAGATGCCTCAATGTACCACTCACATATTCTCTCTCGGTCAGTTCTGTAGTTAACTTCATTGCTCATAGAATTATCCTCCGACAAGTCCTCTACCAAATATGTGAAATCATTTACTTCACAATCCTTCCTTCATTAGTGTTACTACAGTAAGAGTCATTATTATTATTATTATTTGTTATTATTATTGATGTTCACATTCTTACAGGTAT
This sequence comes from Cherax quadricarinatus, assembly GCF_038502225.1. Classification (NCBI taxonomy): domain Eukaryota; kingdom Metazoa; phylum Arthropoda; class Malacostraca; order Decapoda; family Parastacidae; genus Cherax; species Cherax quadricarinatus. Next base: position 23,359,837 of record NC_091353.1, read on the forward strand.
CAATTACGAAGAGCTATCGTCACACTTGTCTGAGTTTGTCATTATTGACGTGAGGCAACGAGACGAGGTGGTGGAACAAGGTCAGCTACCTGGCTCTCATGTGCTACCTGGTGAGTGATGACAGGTTCTTGACGTGAGACTACTTAACCAGGTGGTGGAACAAGGTTGCGTTAGCGAAGACACAGACAGACATCTCTGCCACTTCTGATATGTATGTGTGTGATCAAAAAATATGATTGGTTCAATACACAAATAACCCGCACATAAAAGAGAGAAGCTTACGACGACGTTTCGGTCCGACTTGGACCATTGACAATGGTCCAAGTCGGACCGAAACGTCGTCGTAAGCTTCTCTCTTTTATGTGCGGGTTATTTGTGTATCGTTCCAGTCACGGTATTGTGCCTTTTTGTTATTTATTTAATATGATTGGTTTATATATCCAAGCTAATGTAACCTTCCGTAATGTATCTTAACTTACACTACACTGTATCTGTTGGTGTAGATGGTGTGACTTGCTGGTGTGACCTGGTGTAACTTGGTGTGACACGTAGCTGGTGTGACTTGGTGTAACCTGCTGGTGTGACATAGCTTGGAATGACATGGTATAGCTGGAGTGACTTGGTGTAGCTTGTGACTTGGTGTAGTTGGTGTGACCTGGTGTAGCTGGCAGTTATTACCGGGATACCTCAGGGATATGTTTAAAAGACAGTATTCAAAATAAAGTTGCTAGTAATGGCAAATCAACTGATCAACAAACAAAGAAAGATAGTAGAGGGCAACGAGTGACTAGCTCCCTTAAGGTCAACTATACAAATAGTAGGAGTCTAAGAAATAAGATAGGTGAGCTAAGATTACTTACAAGTGTAGATATAGATATTATTGGTATAACAGAGACCTGGTTCAACCTGAAAGTTAGAGAAATGCCTTCTGAATGCAACATACAGGGTTATAAACTATTCCACACTGATAGGGTCAACAGGAAGGGTGGTGGTGTGGCGATGTATGTCAGAGAAAATTTAAATTGTTGTCTTAGACATGATATAAGATTAGAAACATCGAACACAGAATCTGTTTGGCTACAGTTTCTCGAGGGATGTGGCAAATTAATTTTGGGTGTGATTTATAGGCCCCCCAAACCTTGATAGGGAGTGCAGTAAGCTGTTATGGGACGAAATTCATAAGGCATCTAGATATGAAAATGTTGTGATAATGGGAGATTTTAACTTTAGACAAATTGATTGGAACAATATGACAGGAAATCTTGAGTCTAGAGACTTTCTTGATACGGTTCAGGATTGCATTGTAGAACAGGTTGTGACAGAACCAACTAGAGGAAACAATCTGCTTGACTTGGTTCTTGCCAACAAAGATTCACTAATTAATAATCCTGAGGTTAATGATGAGCTTGGGGAAAGTGATCACAAATCTCTTAGTTTCAATATATCATGGAATTACCCAGATAACTGCAATCAAATCTCTGTCCCAGATTTTCGCTTGGCCGACTTCATGGGACTGAAAAATTACCTGGGTAGGCTAAATTGGGATGTCCTGACTATGGGTCAGGTAGGTGATCTTGGTTGCCAATATGATGTTTTTCAGAGCATAGTTCTTGCTGCCCAGACAACTTTTGTTCCGAGTAGGGAAATTAGAAAACCAAAAGGAGATTATGAGGCTAAGGTCGCAAGGGATTCAAAGACTAACCCAAAAGGGTTCTTTCAGGTATACAGAAGTAAGATTAGGGACAAGATTGGCCTACTTAAGAGTAACTCTGGTCAGATCACTGACAGTGATAAGGATATGTGTAAAATTCTAAATACCTACTTCCTCTTAGTTTTCACCCAGGAAAATACTAGCAATATTCCTGAAATAATAGATTATGTAGAACAGGATGATAATAAACTATGTACGATTGCCGTAACTAGTGACATGGTCCTCAGACAAATAGAGAAACTAAAACCTAACAAATCCCCAGGCCCTGATGAACTGTTTGCAAGGGTGTTAAAGGAATGTAAAGAGGAACTTAGTATACCTTTGGCTAATATTTTTAACATATCACTACAAACTGGCATAGTGCCTGATAAGTGGAAAATGGCAAATGTAATACCTATTTACAAGGCAGGTGACAGGTCCTTCTCTTCGAACTATAGACCAATAAGCCTTGCCTCCATAGTGGGAAAATTTATGGAATCAATAATTGCAGAAGCAATTCATAGCCATCTTGACAGGCACAGATTGATTAATGAATCTCAACACGATTTTACAAAGGGGCGTTCCTGTCTTACGAATTTACTAACTTTTTTCACTAAGGTTGTGAAAATTTGTCTGGACTGCCTCCATGTGAGTTGTCTACCCTGGCAAGCTCTGTTGACACCGAGCCCTGAGGTCGGTACCTGTCTCACAAGTGGCTTATAGGACAGATTTTCATAAATGACTGATGTTACAAGAAATCTTGCCTGCATGTACGTATAAAGGACTAACTTGGTGTTGGAGAATGTGTCTCTGTCTTCAACCTCCCTAAGCTTTAGACCCTGTGGACTTTCCCTCAGAACCACGTGCAACCGGGAGCCTTAATTCCTGCAATATTCAGTCGATATTAGTGACCTGCCTGCACCTCAGAAATTCCTATTTCCAAGGGGGTGTATATCCCCTAGACTAACTATGCAGAGTGACACTAGCTCCTAGACAAGAGATGCCAGTACATACTGGTCATGAACTGCCGGCTGCACAAAGGCCACAGCACGACTCACAATTTTCCCCAGACACTGGCCAGGATCGAGTAGAAAAATGGGAGGTCTTGTCTTACTGTATGGGCCTGAAGGAGGAGGACATCTACAGTACGTTGAGGTGCCTCCACCAGATTTCCCCAGGTCTAGTAAGTGAAGACATGTGGGGGCACCACCTGCTGATCATGGCACTTGCTGCTACGACGGTGTCTAGTCTTAGAAGAAAGCACGGTGGTCTCAAAACCCCATGCCCTAGTATTTAAACTTGGGCTGCCAGTTCTCCCTGGCTAACATAACCTAGTGTTTGCCTACATTATTGGCCTATTACTACCTGTGTTAAGGGCTTAGGTCTACATTATTATTATCTACAGTTGCCACAATAGTTCTAATATTAGTGTACTAACAGTATAAACTACCTACTTCTTCCCTGAAGGGTAAATCTATTAATTAAGAAGTACCTTCCAACCACCTTCGCCAACCCGGGTGTGTGTGTGTGTTTTTTGGGTGGGTTTAAGGGCCACCCCAACTAAGCTGTTTATCCGTGACAATTTGGGATCTTTGTATGCCGTATCTGTCCTGTGGAACTTTAGGACCGAATAAATTTCCACAGTGTTTGCGGAGGTAGATCATGGTAATGAATATGATATTGTGTATACGGACTTCAGTAAGGTTTTTGATAGAGTTCCACACCAGAGGCTATTGAGGAAACTTAAGGCACACGGAATAGGGGAAACTTTTTCCTGGGTAGAGGCATGGCTGACAATTAGACAGCAGAGAGTTTGCATAAATGGGAAGAAATCAGAATGGGGGCACGTCACAAGCGGTGTTCCTCAGGGGTCAGTGTTGGGCCCGTTGTTGTTCACAATTTACATAAACGACATAGATGAGGGAATAAATAGCAACATAAGCAAATTTGCTGATGACACCAAAATAGGCCGTCCAATTCATTCTAATGAGGACACTAGAGCACTCCAGGATGATTTGAATAGACTGATGCAATGGTCGGAGAAGTGGCAGATGCAGTTTAATATTGACAAATGCAAAGTTCTAAATGTTGGACAGTTAAATAACCATGCCACATATAAATTAAATAATGTAGATCTTAATACTATTGATTGTGAAAAAGATTTAGGAGTTCTGGTTAGCAGTAATCCAAAACCAAACAACAGTGCATTAGTGTTTGCAATAAAGCTAATAGAATTCTTGGCTTCATATCTAGAAGCATAAAAAATAGAAGTCCTCAGGTTGTTCTTCAACTCTATATATCCTTGGTTAGGCCTCATTTAGACTATGTTGCTCAGTTCTGGTCACCGTATTACAGAATGGATATAAATGCTCTGGAAAACGTATAGAGGAGGATGACAAAGATGATCCCATGTATCAGAAATCTTCCCTATGAGAATAGACTGAGGGCCCTGAATCTGCACTCTCTCCAAAGGCGTAGAATTAGGGGGGATATGATTGAGGTGTATAAATGGAAAACAGGAATAAATAAAGGGGATGTAAATAGCGTGCTGAAAATTTCCAGCCAAGACAGGACTTGCAGCAATGATTTCAAGTTGGAAAAATTCAGATTCAGGAAGGATATAGGAAAGCACTGGTTTGGTAATAGAGTCGTGAATTATTGGAACAAACTCGCGAGTACAGTTATTCAGGCTAAAACGTTGTGTAGTTTTAAAAATGGGTTAGATAAATACATGAGTAGGTGTGGGTGAGTGTGAGTTGGGCCTGACGAGCTTGTGCTGCTGGGTCTGGTGCAGTGCTCCATCCTTGAGTGGAGGTGACCAGACTGGGTGGGTTATTGGGCTAATCTGGGGGGGTGGGTCATTGGTCTAATCCAGGGGGAGACATGGACCTGCTCTGCATGGGTCAGTAGGCCTGTTGCAGTGTTCCTTCTTTCTTATGTTCTTATGGTGTAGCTGGTGTGATGTGTAGCTGTGACCTGGTGTAGCTGGTGTGACCTGGTGCATCTGGTGTAACCTGATGTAGCTGATGTGACCTGGTGTAACCTGTTGGTGTGACGTGTAACTTAGTATACCATGGTGTAGCTTGGGTGACCTGGTGTAACTGGTGACATCTGGTATGACCTGGTGTAGCTGAAGTGATCTGATGCAGCTGGTGTGATGTGGTGTAGCTGGTGTGATGTGGTGTAGCTGGTGTAACCTGGCAGCTAGTTTGACCTGGTGTAGCTGACTAACCCTAATAATAACATAAGAAAGAAGGAACACTGCAACAGGCCTACTGACCCATGTGGAGCAGGTCCAAGGTACCCCTCCGGATTAACCCAATGACCCCCCCCCGGATTAGCCCAATCAATCCATCAATCAATCAAGTTTATTCTCTATAAGGATTGCAATGCGGGGTTTACAGATTTTGGATATTGTGTGGTTTACATGTTTTAAAATACTAATTAGATGGGGCCACTAGGACACCTAGCATGGCTAGGCATTTCGGGCAGACTTAGATTAATCCTAAACTTTAAATTATTACAGATTATGGTATTAAGGCTATGTGACTACATTATAGTTTGTAAGTTTAGCAATGTGAATGCTTTTGTTTTGGCACAATACATAGTGTCTATATTGGAGTATCATAGGCAAGCCTATGACTAGTTAGGGTTCATTATTTTAAGATTGAGATTTGTATTTCTGTGTTTATAGTCGATGGGCGAGTGAAAGTGTGAACCACCAGGTGGTTTACATGTAGTTAGTTGACGGGGTGTATCAGGGAGATAAAATGTTTTCTAACTGTAGTTTTGGAAGTGATGAATGTGTCTGCAGTTCTAGAGTTTTCAGGTAGGGTGTTCCAGATTTTAGGCCCTTTGACACACATTGAATTTTTGTAAAGGTTTAGTCGGACATGGGGAATGTCATAGAGATGTTTGTGTCTGGTGTTATGCCTGTCGGTCCTGTCACAACTATCAAGAAAGTGTTTTAGGTCAAGGTTAATATTGGAATTTAAGGTCCTGTAGATGTAGATTGCACAGTAGTAAGTGTGGATGTTCTGAACAGGGAGTAAGTTTAGATCTATGAAGAATGGGGGGGGTGTGCTCCGAGGGATGGGATTTAGTGATTATTCTTGCTGCGGCTTTTTGTTGGGTTATTATTGGCTTTAGATGTGTTGCTGCACTTGATCCTCAAGCACAAATAGCATAGGTGAGGTATGGATAAATGAGTGAATGGTATAGTGTGAGAAGGGCAGTTTGCAGCACGTAATATCGTATCTTGGAGAGGATCCCCACCGTTTTGGATACTTTTTTTGTTATGTGTTGGATATGGGTGCTGAAATTTAGGTTGTTGTCGAGGTATAGACCTAGGAATTTGCCTTCATTATGTCTGGCAATTAGAGTGTTGTCTATCTTAATGCTAAGTTGCGCAACACCTGCTCTGCTACTAAACATAATGTAGTAGGTTTTGTCAGTGTTAAGTGTAAGTTCATTGGCTGTCATCCAAGTGAGAATTTTGATCAGCTCCTCGTTGACAATGGTGTTGAGGGTGGCAAGATTAGGGTGGGAGATGACGTAAGTCGTGTCGTCAGCAAAGAGAATGGGTTTCAGGTGTTGGGATACATTTGGAATATCATTAATGTAAATGAGGAAGAGCAGGGGACCAAGGACACTTCCCTGTGGAACTCCAGTATCAAGTGGCCGTGTTGATGAGGCTGTGTCTTTAATGGTGACATACTGATACCTATTAGTAAGGTAGGATTTGAAATATGCAAGCGCATGGCCTCTTATACCATAATGGTCAAATTTGTGGAGTAGGATGCCATGGTCTACTGTGTCAAATGCTTTTCTTGGGTAAATAAAAATTCCTAGCAGATATTCCTTATTTTCCAATGCTGTGTAAAGCAGATTTAGCATTTTTACAATTGCATCATTGGTGCTTTTATTTTTCCTGAATCCAAATTGGCAGGGGTTGAGTATGTTTTGTGTTGTTATAAATGAATATAGTCTGTTGTGCACGAGTTTCTCGAAGATTTTGGATAGCAATGGTAAGTTTGATATTGGCCTATAGTTGTTTACATCTGTAGGGTCACCTCCTTTATGTATTGGTGCAACCCTTGCTGTCTTGAGTAGTGTCAGGAAAGTGCTGGTTTCTAGTGACTTGTTAAAAAGTAATGTAATTGCATGCAAAAGGACATGGGCCGCTCACTTGTATTATTATTATAATCAAAAAGAAGCGCCGCTTGCTTGTAGAATAATGGTGGGACGTGAGACAGATTCCCCGAGTTATTTTTGAGTGACTTTATAATCGCAGTGACTTCCGTGGACTCAGTTGGTACAAGATAGAAGGAATTTGGAAAATTCCCATCTAGGTAGTCCCCGGCACGGGCGTTGGTATCTTGGATTTTACTGGTGAGATTAGATCCTATGTTTGAGAAGAAGTCGTTTATCTTGTTAGCTGTATCAGTGGGATGCAGTGGTGTTTCATTAGGTTTAGTTAGGACAATATTCTTTTTCTTTTTTCAGTTTGTGGGTCCCCAGAATCTGGGAAAGTGTTTTCCAGGTCTTTTTTATATCTCTTGTGTCAGTGAATCTGTTGGAGTAGTACAGTTGTTTGGCTTTCTTTATTAATTTGGTGAGAACTGATGAATATTGTTTAACAATATCTTTGTGTATTAAGCCCTGTCTATATTGCTTTTCATATCAGTGTTTCTTATCAATGGATTTCAGAATGCTGCTGGTTAGCCATGGGCAACCGAGCCGTTTATTCGTGATCTGTTTCGTTTTTATAGGACAATGTTTGTTGTATAGCCTAAGTATTTTGTTAAGAAAAATGTCTGTCCAATCGTCAATACCATTGGCATTGGAGAATTCTGTAGGCCAGTCAACAGTCTCTAGGTCTGCTGTGAAATTCCTTATTGAGGCCTTGTCATGGAGTCTAAATGAAACTTTATTGTATTCGAGTGGTGGCTTACTAATGTTTGTTAAGAGGAAGGTTGGGTAGTGGTCTGTAGTGCTGTCTGTGATTATCCCTGACCCAGTCTGGTCACCTCCACTCAAGGAAGGAGCACGGCACCAGACCCAGCAGCACAAGCTAGTCAGGTCCAACTCTCACCCACCCACACCCACTCATGTATTTATCTAACCTATTTTTAAAACTACACAACATTTAAGCCTGAATAACTGTACTCGGGGAGTTTGTTCCATTCATCCACAACTCTATTACCAAACCAGTGCTTTCCTATATCCTTCCTGAATCTGAATTTTTCCAACTTGAAACCATTGTTGCAAGTCCTGCCTTGGCTGGAAATTTTCAGCACGCTATTTACATCCCTTATTTATTCCTGTTTTCCATTTATACACCTCAATCATATTCCCCCTAATTCTACGCCTTTGGAGAGAGTGCAGATTCAGGGCCCTCAGTCTATCCTCATAGGGAAGATTTCTGATACATGGGATCATCTTTGTCATCCTCCTCTGTACGTTTTCCAGAGCATTTATATCCATTCTGTAATACGGTGACCAGAACTGAGCAGCATAGCCTAAATCTGCATCACTAATATATTGATGTAAAAGAAGAGAATCACACACCATGTGTTGGCGCCCATGACACACACCAAACTGTTGTTGTTGTTAAGGGCCCCGAGAGGTGGTGCAGTATTATCCTGTTGCTGCTCCCCACAGGAGCAGTATCACTACAATCTCCCCCTTCTAAAATATCAGAGACAGTAATCTCCCAAACTGTTAGGTGGGCGACGTACACGTCCCGACCTTCGTAGCCCTTGAGCCTCTTCACCAGGTTCAATATTTTCCAGCGGGGTTTGACTAACTGCTGGAGCAGAATCCTCTATTTCTGTAGGAGTAGTCTCAAGGGGCTTTCCAGGAGAAAACGAAGCATCTTTCACATCTATTGGTGTATCTTGAGATTCCATACTAATGGGGATTTCAACTGGGGCTAAATGTCTTATAGATACTGTAGTCTCTTCACCATTTTGGTAGCGAATATGGGCGTAATGTGGATTAGCTTGCAGGAGCTCTACCTCTTCCACTAAAGGATCCGTCTTGTTCATCCTACGGTGACTCTTCAGGAGAACGGGTCGAGGATGACATAACCAAGTGGGCACGGAGGCTCCCGTAGAGGAACGACGTGAATAGTTGAGGAGTCTTTCATGAGGGGTTGCATTAGTAGCTGTGCACAGCAATGATCTAATAGTGAAGAGCATCAGGTAGGACAGTTTGCCAGTGTTGAACAGGTAGATTGTGTGACTTCAATGTCATTGTAACTGCCTTCCATATAGTACCATTGAACCACTCCACTTGACCATTGCCTTGAGGGTTGTAGCTTGTTGTTCTGCTGCAGGCAATACCTTTGCTAGCCAAAAACTCCTGAAGTTCGTTACTCATGAACGAGGATCCCCTGTCTGAATGGATATAAGCTGGCATACCAAAAATAGAGAACAACTGTGAAAGACAACTAATAACAGTTGAAGCAGTCATATTTGCACAGGGGAACACAAAGGGAAACCTTGAATATTCATCTACTATGTTAAGGAAATATCTATTCTGATTTATGCTTGGTAGAGGTCCTTTGAAATCTATATTCAGTCTCTCGAAAGGCTGGGTGGATTTTATGAGATGAGTCTTCTCTGGCTGATGAAAGTTTGGCTTGCACTCTGCACATACTCTGCATGCTCTGATCACTTGTCGCACATCTTCCACTGAGTAGGGCATGTTCTTTGATTTGACAAAATGGTACAGGCGTGTAACTCCTGGGTGACACAAAGCCTTGTGGGGCGCTGAGAGTGATTGCAAATCATGACATGCTGCTCCACAGTGGGACCTAGAGAATGCATCAGGTGAGATGTTCTCTTGACCCGGTCGGTACAGAATAGCAAAGTCATAACACGATAGTTCCATCCTCCAGCGTAATATCTTGTCATTCTTTATCCTACTTTTGTGCTTCTTGTCGAACATATGCATCACGGACCGTTGGTCAGTCCTTATGGTGAAATGTCTACCAGTTAAATAATGCCTCCAATGGCGAACTGCTTCTATTATGGCCTGGGCTTCCTTTTCTACAGCAGCATAACACTTCTCTGATCCTTGAAAAGTTCTCGAAAAGAAGGCTACTGGTCGTCCTGCCTGAGATAAGACTGCAGCAATGGCAATGTCAGATGTATCCGTTTCCACTTCGAATGGTAGGGACTCATCAATGGCTTGAACTACTGAGTTTTCAATGTCCTGTTTAAGAGTATGGAAAGTGGCTTCTGCTTCCTTTGTCACAGGAAATGTGGTAGCACTCAATGGGCGGACTTTACTTGAATAGTTGTAGATCCATTGTGAGTAATAAGCAAAGAGACCAAGAGTTCTTCGGAGTGACTTTTTGTCTTGAGGCATTGGAAGTTCCCATAGAGGTCGTAGTCGTTCAGGGTCTGGGAATATTGAAACTCCTTCCACTACATAACCAAGGATGCTAAGCCTTTTAGTTGAAAAAGTGCACTTTTCCTCATTGTAACTGATATTTTTCTTCTTGGCGGCTTCCAAAAACTTATCAAGGTTTGCATCATGTTCCTCCTGGGTCTTGCCACAAATGGTAACATTATCTAAATACGCATAAGTTCCCATGAGTTGCTCTTCCTGAATGAGTGAATCCATAATTCGTTGGAAGCAGGCTACCCCATTGGTGACTCCAAAAGGGACTCTGGTAAACTGATACAGGCCATCACAAGCCTGAAATGCTGTGTATGGTTTATCTTCATTCCTTATAGGGACTTGATGATAGGCACTCTGTAGATCAATTGTGCTAAACACATAGTACTGAGCAATTTTGTTCACTGTTAAGTGGGTAGCGTGACAGTGTCAGCGTGCCTCGTTGTGCTCCGGGTTTTCTGGTGTTTTCACGGTGGCTCTTACGTGCTAGAACTTTAATTTGTGTCATCAATCCTATACGATACATCCCTCTAGCGCCTGGAACCAATCTTGGGCGGAAAACATTATATACTGAGTCAAAAAAGGAGAATTAGTGTGCACTACCTAGCAGAGTTTACTGCCAGAGGGGAATCATAGGCCTGTGTCCCGTGTGGAAAAAATAATAATAATTGAACTTTGTGTCAGAGGAAAGAAAGTCTCCCTGAAAACATTGAGTATACATAGTGTATAGTGTATACTACAGTGGCTCCCTAGTATATTGATGATAAAGGCTAAAGTGTCATTTGAAAACAGGTGAATTTGTAAATGAAGTGATAAGCCTATAGAGGCAGGTGCCAGAAGTCGCCAGAAACTTACCACAGGTCAGCTGTTTTTAATAATCTTCCTGGCCTGCTAGTGTACTCGCATATAATCTAGTGATACCAGTGAATAGCAGAATACAGTGTTGTAGTAGCAACTAACCAGTATTATAATGGTACTTAGTGGAGTGGAGTGACTTTCATTAGTTTCTTTTTTCTTGAAATACCAGACGTATACTGTGAATTTCATATAACCTGTAGTTACCAGCGGTCGCAATATACACAACGAGAAGCAATTATTACTACAGAAAAAGCGTCCTTCCTCCAAAATATGCACCAGTCAACTATAGTGATAATATAGCATTTATTGTGGTGGAGACGGGAAAAAAAAAATAGAAAAGCTAGATACAGCGATTGATAAACAAGGGTGGAGGTCGACCGTTCGTCACTGTAGGAGCTGCCAGCAGTCACCGGCTCTTCAACACGCAAGTTATACTTTTGTATCAATCAAATCACATATTACTCGGGTAGATAATTTCCAGTAGATCCTTCATGTGTTAGCTCAAATCACCGACCAGTATGGTTTAAATAAGTGACCCACTGATCAGATCAGATCGACTGGTCCGAACCCTTGACTGGTCCGAACCCTTGATGGTCCGAACCCTGGACTGGTTTCAAACGGTTTCATTGTGCACTACCTAGCAGGTTATTAATAGAATATTCAAGAGGTTGCTAGTAGAATTGCAGTAAATCAACCATCCAAATCATTATGAAGCTGTGTGTAGTCTGTGGTCAGTCAAACAAACGGGCTTCCACATGCATAAATTGTCATTTTTGTGGAAATTGGTGTCACGCCCCTTGTGCAGATATCCAAGAACTAGCTACAAGCAGTATTAAAACAGGGAAGTGTTTTTGGGTATGCCCAAATGAGATAAATCTGTGGACTAAAATCACAAGGGTATTAAAAGAGGTCAACATCAAAGCTGCTTTCATAGAAAACCTGGAAGCTTTCTACAACAGATGGGAACATAAAAAGTCTGGGCTGAATGGTACTGCCCTTGATACTGGCCATGTAGTCAGAAACTGTAAGGCTGGAGATGATGTCCTGGTAGTCAGTAAATGGGGGGCTGATAGTGCTGTTCTGGGAGACAGTAATGGTGAAGCTGGAGGTGCTGTCCTGAGAGACAGTAATGGTGAAGCTGGAGATGCTGTCCTGGGAGACAGTAATGGGGAAGCTGGAGATGCTGTCCTGGGAGACAGTAATGGTGAAGCTGGAGATTTTGTCCAGGTAGTCGGGAATTATACGCAGGAAGGAATACATATAAATGACCTCATAGGGGACAGGAGCCATAGTAGGGAAACAAGTGTAGTCAAAGATAAGATAAAACCAATATTGCAAACTAGAAATACCGCAGGAAATAGCAAACAAGAGGACTCCACTAGCAATAGTGAGGATATATTACCAAAAACAACTGGTGGGAGCTCCATTGTTGGTGCTAGGGAGGATAGAAGTAAGACAGGGAAACATGCACCAACAGGGAATACAGTCACAGAAACCCAAGGCAAACGGAAACCAAGCCTGTGCACATACTATGCACTCGGTATCTGCTGACATGGGAAATCTGGAAAAACAGATGGGACGTGCAACTATGACCACCCTAGAAAATGCCATGCCCATATGACAACAGGAAAATGCAAACTCCCTTCCTGTAAGCTTTTTCACCCTGAACTGTGTACCTCTTCAGTACAGGAAAGACTGTGCTATAACTTAAATTGCCAGGCATACCATCTAAAGGGGACAAAAAGATACAAAACATCCAGGCCACGGGAAAACCTGGGTAGCCACAGCCACTCAAGAGGGAGAGGTTTTTTAGTGCCATGAAGGAAAAAAAAACTGGCAGGAAATGGCAGAAATCATACACCAAATCCAGTCATTCCTGGAGTGGAACCACAGTCGATGGCCTCCACTCCAAACCAACAGATACAGATACTAATGCCGGAAAAAAAATCCCCCCCCAGTACCAACAATACCACCAGTCCGATAACATTCTTCTTTGCAAATATACAGGGTCTAAAGCCAGCAACAAACAACAAAATACCTTTCATCCATGGACTGCTTGCAGAGGCAAAGGCAATGTTCGTGGCTTTCACTGAGACCCACATAAAGGATCACTTGGACAACGAAATATGGATCCCAGGTTACAACCTATACAGATGTGACAGAGTGAACAGGCAAAAGGCTGGGGGGGGGGGGGGTTGGCCTGTACATTGCAGAGTCACTTGTTTGCACAGAACTGCTAAATGCCTCAAATGATGTAGTGGAAGTTTTAGCAGTAAAGGTCGAGAACCAAAACCTAGTCATTGTGGTAGTCTACAAGCCTCTGGATGCAACATCCCAGCAATTCCAGGAACAGCTGTTAAAAATTGACCACTGTCTGGAAAACCTTCCAGCTCCTGCACCCAACATCTTGCTCCTGGGGGATTTCAACTTAAGGCACCTAAAATGGAGGAATATAGCAAATAATATTGTTGCAGTAATAACACCAGGAGGCAGCTCTGATGAAAACTCACACTCACGCGAGCTTTTAAATCTCTGCACAAAATTCAATTTAAACCAGCAAATAATAGAGCCTACTAGACTGGAGAATACACTAGACCTCATCTTCACTAACAATGATGATCTGATAAGAAATGTCACCATATCAAAAAACAATATACAGTGGACCCCCGCATAACGATGGCATCACATAGCGATTTTTCGGCATACCGATTACTTTTATCGCAAAATTTTTGCCGCGCATACCGATTAAAAACCCGCTTACCGATTTTCGTCCGAGACGCGTCCAATGTGCCCTCAGCCAGCCTCACATGTGCCGGCCGTCCCATTGTTTACCAGCCAGCCTCCGCTGTAACATCCAAGCATACACTCGGAATATTTCGTATTATTACAGTATTTTCGGTGCTGTTTCTGGAAAATAAGTGACCATGGGCCCCAAGAAAGCTTCTAGTGCCAACCCTACACCTCAAAGGGTAAGAATTACTATAGAAATGAAGAAAGAGATAATTGATAAGTATGAAAGTGGAGTGCGTATAGCCGACCTAGTCAAGCTGTACAAGAAACCCCAATCAACCATCGCTACTATTGTGGGCACCAGAAAGACAATCAAGGAAGCTGTTCTTGCCAAAGGTTCAACTGTGTTTTCGAAACAAAGATCGCAAGTGATGGAAGATGTTGAGAGACTCTTATTGGTGTGGATAAATGAAAAACAGCTAGCAGGAGATAGCATCTCTCAAGCGATCATATGTGAAAAGGCTAGGAAGTTGCATGAGGATTTAATTAAAAAAATGCCTGCAACTAGTGATGATGTGAGTGAATTTAAGGCCAGCAAAGGTTGGTTTGAGAGATTTAAGAAGCGTAGTGGCATCCATAGTGTGATAAGGCATGGTGAGGCTGCCAGTTCGGACCACAAAGCGGCTGAAAAATATGTGCAGGAATTCAAGGAGTACATAGAAACTGAAGGACTGAAACCTGAACAAGTGTTTAATTGTGATGAAACAGGCCTGTTCTGGAAGAAAATGCCAAGCAGGACCTACATTACTCAGGAGGAAAAGGCACTCCCAGGACATAAGCCTATGAAAGACAGGCTTACTTTGTTGATGTGTGTGCCAATGCTACTGGTGATTGCAAAGTGAAGCCTTTATTAGTGTATCACTCTGAAACTCCCAGAGCGTTCAGGCAAAAGAATGTCCTCAAGGATAATTTGTGTGTGCTGTGGAGGGCAAACAGTAAGGCATGGGTCACTAGGGAATTTTTCTATAACTGGTTACACCATGCATTTGCCCCCAATGTGAAAAATTACCTAACTGAAAAGAAATTAGAACTTAAGTGCCTCCTGGTGTTAGACAATGCCCCTGGTCATCCTACAGACGTGGCAGAGCGACTTTATGGGGACATGAGCTTCATTAAGGTGAAGTTTTTGCCTCCTAATACCACTCCTCTCCTGCAGCCCATGGACCAGCAGGTTATTGCAAACTTCAAGAAACTGTACACAAAAGCTCTGTTTGAAAGGTGCTTTGTAATGACCTCAGAAACTCAACTGACTCTAAGAGAGTTTTGGAGAGATCACTTTAATATCCTCAATTGTGTAAACCTTATAGGTAAGGCTTGGGAGGAAGTGACTAAGAGGACCTTGAACTCTGCTTGGAAGAAACTGTGGCCAGAATGTGTAGACAAAAGGGATTTTGAAGGGTTTGAGGCTAACCCTGAGAATCCTGTGCCAGTTGAGGAATCCATTGTGGCATTGGGAAAGTCCTTGGGGTTGGAGGTTAGTGGGGAGGATGTGGAAGAGTTGGTGGAGGAGGACAATGAAGAACTAACCACTGATGAGCTGATAGATCAACTTCAAGAGCAAGAGGCCAGACCTGAGGAAACTGGTTCAGAGGAGGGGAGAGAGAAATTGAAGAAGTTGCCTACTACAAAGATAAAGGAAATCTGTGCTAAGTGGCTTGAAGTGCAAACCTTCATGGATGAAAATCACCCTCACACAGCTATTGCAAGCCGTGCTGGTGATTATTACACTGACAATGTTGTGAAACACTTTAGGCAAGTCATAAAGGAACGAGAGGTACAGGCCACTATGGACAGATATCTTGTGCGAAAGAAGTCCAGTGACTCTGAAGCTGGCCCTAGTGGCATTAAAAAAAGAAGGGAAGTAACCCCAGAAAAGGACTTACTACCTCAAGTCCTAATGGAAGGGGATTCCCCTTCTAAACAGTAAGAAGATAATGCTCTCCCCTCCTCCCATCCCATCAATCATCACCAGATCTTCAATAAAAGTAAGTGTCATTTAATTGTGCATGCCTTTTTCAGTTTGTGTGTATTAAAATTAACATTTCATGTGGTAAAAAAAAATTTTTTTCATACTTTTGGGCGTCTTGCACGGATTAATTTTATTTCCATTATTTCTTATGGGGAAAATTCATTCGCATAACGATTATTTCGCATAACGATTAACCCTCTTGCACGGATTAAAATCGTTAACCGGGGGTCCACTGTACTCAGATCACAACATAATTGAGGTTCAGTCATGTATGCGCGGAGCCCCAGACAGACATAATGACATTAGTCACGAAGGAGCATTCACCAAATTCAACTTCAATAACAAAAACATAAAGTGGGACCAAGTAAACCAAGTCCTAACCGATATAAGCTGGGAAGATATACTAAGCAACACAGACCCCAACTTATGCCTAGAACAGATTAAATCGGTGGCACTCGATGTATGCACAAGGCTTATTCCTCTAAGAAAAAGGAGGAGTAGATGTAAAACAGAAAGAGACAGGCGCTCCCTTTACAGGCGACGGAAAAGAATAACAGAGCGGCTAAAAGAGGTCAATATATCTGAAATGCGTAGGGAGACACTGGTCAGAGAAATAGCAAGCATCGAACTTAAGCTAAAAGAATCCTTTAGGAGTCAGGAATCGCGGGAAGAACTAAAAGCCATAAATGAAATCGAAAGAACCCAAAGTATTTCTTCTCCTATGCCAAATCAAAATCGAGAACAACGTCCAGTATTGGGCCCCTACTTAAACAAGATGGGTCCTACACAGATGACAGCAAGGAAATGAGTGAGCTACTCAAGTCCCAATATGACTCAGTTTTTAGCAAGCCGCTAACCAGACTGAGAGTCGAAGATCAAAATGAATTTTTTATGAGAGAGCC
Source organism: Cherax quadricarinatus (assembly GCF_038502225.1). Taxonomy (NCBI): domain Eukaryota; kingdom Metazoa; phylum Arthropoda; class Malacostraca; order Decapoda; family Parastacidae; genus Cherax; species Cherax quadricarinatus. The sequence continues at coordinate 23,376,455 of NC_091353.1, forward strand.
ACAAAATTTGATTAACACAAGCCTATCCGATGTTATCCTGACGCCAAATGACTTCGAACAGGCGATAAATGACATGCCCATGCACTCTGCCCCAGGGCCAGACTCATGGAACTCTGTGTTCATCAAGAACTGCAAGAAGCCCCTATCACGAGCCTTTTCCATCCTATGGAGAGGGAGCATGGACACGGGGGTCATCCCACAGTTACTAAAAACAACAGACATAGCCCCACTCCACAAAGGGGGCAGTAAAGCAACAGCAAAGAACTACAGACCAATAGCACTAACATCCCATATCATAAAAATCTTTGAAAGGGTCCTAAGAAGCAAGATCACCACCCATCTAGAAACCCATCAGTTACACAACCCAGGGCAACATGGGTTTAGAACAGGTCGCTCCTGTCTGTCTCAACTATTGGATCACTACGACAAGGTCCTAAATGCACTAGAAGACAAAAAGAATGCAGATGTAATATATACAGACTTTGCAAAAGCCTTCGACAAGTGTGACCATGGCGTAATAGCGCACAAAATGCGTGCTAAAGGAATAACAGGAAAAGTCAGTCGATGGATCTATAATTTCCTCACTAACAGAACACAGAGAGTAGTCGTCAACAGAGTAAAGTCCGAGGCAGCTACGGTGAAAAGCTCTGTTCCACAAGGCACAGTACTCGCTCCCATCTTGTTCCTCATCCTCATATCCGACATAGACAAGGATGTCAGCCACAGCACCGTGTCTTCCTTTGCAGATGACACCCGAATCTGCATGACAGTGTCTTCCATTGCAGACACTGCAAAGCTCCAGGCGGACATCAACCAAATCTTTCAGTGGGCTGCAGAAAACAATATGAAGTTCAACGATGAGAAATTTCAATTACTCAGATATGGTAAACATGAGGAAATTAAATCTTCATCAGAGTACAAAACAAATTCTGGCCACAAAATAGAGCGAAACACCAACGTCAAAGACCTGGGAGTGATCATGTCGGAGGATCTCACCTTCAAGGACCATAACATTGTATCAATCGCATCTGCTAGAAAAATGACAGGATGGATAATGAGAACCTTCAAAACTAGGGAGGCCAAGCCCATGATGACACTCTTCAGGTCACTTGTTCTATCTAGGCTGGAATATTGCTGCACACTAACAGCACCTTTCAAGGCAGGTGAAATTGCCGACCTAGAAAATGTACAGAGAACTTTCACGGCGCGCATAACGGAGATAAAACACCTCAATTATTGGGAGCGCTTGAGGTTCCTAAACCTGTATTCCCTGGAATGCAGGAGGGAGAGATACATGATTATATACACCTGGAAAATCCTAGAGGGACTAGTACCGAACTTGCACACGAAAATCACTCACTACGAAAGCAAAAGACTTGGCAGACGATGCACCATCCCCCCAATGAAAAGCAGGGGTGTCACTAGCACGTTAAGAGACCATACAATAAGTGTCAGGGGCCCGAGACTGTTCAACTGCCTCCCAGCACACATAAGGGGGATTACCAACAGACCCCTGGCAGTCTTCAAGCTGGCACTGGACAAGCACCTAAAGTCAGTTCCGGATCAGCCGGGCTGTGGCTCGTATGTTGGTTTGCGTGCAGCCAGCAGCAACAGCCTGGTTGATCAGGCTCTGGTCCACCAGGAGGCCTGGTCACAGACCGGGCCGCGGGGGCGTTGACCCCCGGAACTCTCTCCAGGTAAACTCCAGGTAAACTGTATCATCAATTCGAGGTAGAGGGTACCCATCAAGAAGCGTAAATTTGTTGATTGTCTCAGAGTAATCGATAGCCAGTCTCCGTTTCCTATAATCATCCTTAACAACAACAACCTGTGCACGCCAAGGGGAATTACTCGGTTCTATAATACCCTCCTTCAGCAGCCTCTGAGTTTCCTTCTCAATGAACAACCGATCCTCATAAGAATAGCGGCGTGACTTAGCTGATATAGGATGGCAATCCGCGGTAAGATTTGCAAAGAGCTTTGGTGGGTCTACCCTTAAAGTGCTAAGTCCACAGACAACAAGAGGAGGCAGTTCACCTCCATATATTAAGGTGACACTATCATGCAGCTTCTGAAAGTCCTGACCAAGGATAACATCAGAGCACAGTTGTGGCAGAATAGCTAAATGTACATCTTGATAATCCTTTCCATTAACTCTGAGATTTACCTTACAAAACCCTAAGGCCTGAATAGAGAGAGATGTTGATGCCATGGAAACGGTACCTGATGAGTGATGTACAGTCAAGGAGTGGCGTTTAGCTAAGTCAAGGTTGATGAAACTCTCTGAGCTGCCACTATCAATAAGACCATCTACTTCTGTTCCTTTGATGAATACTTTCACAACTGCCTTTGACAGTGAATTTGGAGTAGCTGCAGAAGTCACTGTTGCTAGAGTCGCATGATCACCGGAATGTGTGGAGGCACTAGCTCTTGTTGATGCATTAGCACGACATACTTTAGCAAAGTGACCTTTCTTGTGGCATTTATGGCACATTGCTTCACGAGCAGGACACTTTGGACGTGGATGTCTTGAAAAACCACAAAAGAAACACACCATACCTGCTGCTGCTGTCAATGAGGCAGGTTCCACAGTAACTTCATTGCAAGTCTTGGTCAGGAATTGCAGCACTTACAACTAGAGAAGGCTGAGTGGTACTGTATACTTCAGAATTCTTCTGGGCTGAAACTAGAGCTCTTGCCTGGTCGAAGGCAGTGGCTAAGTCGAGAGTTTTATTCTCCAATAAACGCTGCCTTATTATTGGTGATTGCAGGCCACTGACAAAAGCATCCCTGATGGACTCTTCACAATACTGAGCAGCTGTCACTGCTTGGAAGTGACAGTCCTTACCTAAAATTTTCAGTGCTTGAAAGTATTCCTCTAAGGATTCATCAATCTGCCGGCGGCGAGTTGCAAGGCGATAGCGTGCAAAGATTTCATTTGTAGGTTTAATATACTGAGACTTGAGGGTTTTGATAGCATCTTCATAGGTATTACACTCAGAAATAGCCTCATATATCTTAGGTGACACAAAATTGATAAGCAGACTTAGTTTATCTAGATCTTTTTTAGGAAGGGCTCCCAAGAAGTTTTCGAAAGTCTTAAACCAGTGCTTCCATTCCTGAGCAGCTGTTGATAAGCTGGGGTCACAGTCTAGCCTCTCAGGTTTCAGTAAACGCTCCATGTTGTGATGTAGTCTAGCGCAGGATCACCACCAGGTAGCCCAGGATTCTATGTTCAATAAATTGTTGTGATAGAAACACAGGCCTTATCTCTAGGTTTTATTGAACATAGAATCTTCATAGTACTTCTGCAACAACAAAATATAATGACTAGTACATCTAATAACTGCTTGTACAGGGATGGTGATGTCTTGCATATGTCAAGCGAAAAGTTATAGCTACAGGCCACATATTTAAACTCACCATGTAATCTGCATCACTAATATATTGATGTAAAAGAAGAGAATCACACACCATGTGTTGGTGCCCATGACACACACCAAACTGTTGTTGTTAAGGGCCCCGAGAGGTGGTGCAGTATTATCCTGTTGCTGCTCCCCACAGGAGCAGTATCACTACAAGGACCTATATCACGCAGGAGGAAAAGGCACTGCCAGGACACACTACTCATGTTCTGTAGTAATGCTAGTGGGGATTTCAAAGTGAAGCCTTTAATGGTTTATCACTCTGAAAACCCCAGTGTTTTCAAGAAAAACAGTGTCATCAAGAGTAAATTGTGTGTGATGTGGAGGGTAAACAGTAGGGCATGGGTCACGAGGGAAATTTTCCTTGATTGGTTCAATGAAGTGTTTAGCCCGAGTGTGAAGAAATACCCCCTGGAAAATAAATTGGAACTCAATTGCTTCCTGGTACTGAACAATGCTCCTGCTCATCCTCCAGACTTGGATGACCAAATTGTGGAGGAGGATTGTTTCATCACAGTGAAGTTCTTGCCCCCCTAATACCACTCCTCTCCTCCAGCCCATGGATCAGAAGGTCATTTCAAACTTCAAAAAACTCTACACCAAAGTAATGTTTCAAAGGTGCTTTGACATAACCTCAGACACTGAATTGACCCTAAGAGAGTTCTGGAAAGATCACTTCAGTATCCTCCATTGCATAAACCTTATAGGTAAGGCTTGGGAGGGAGTGACTTCCAGGACTTCGAACTCTGCTTGGAGAAAATTGTGGCCAGAATGTGTCCAAGAGAGGGATTTTGAAGGGTTTGGGGCTGACCCTGACGAGCCTATGGCAGTTGTGGAAAGTATTGTGGAAGTCCCTGGGGTTGGAGGTGAGTGGCGAGGATGTGGAAGAGTTGGTGGAAGAGCACAGGGAAGAGCTAACCACTGAAGAGCTGCAAGGCCTTTATCTGTAACAGCAACAGACCACAGCTCAGGAAAATGCTTCAGAGGAGGAGGAAGAGAGATAGAAGAAGGTACTTTCTTCAAAGATTAAGGACATTTGTTCAAAGTGGAGTGAGGTGCAAACATTTATGGATGAACATCACCCTGACAAAGCTGTTGCAGGCCGTGTTGGCAACATGTACAATGACAATGTCGTGTCCCATTTTAGGGAAATTTTAAAGAAACGCCAGAAACAGAGCTCTCTGGAACAATTTTTTGAGCGAGAGGGGTCCAGTGACTCTCAAGCTGGTCTTAGTGGAATTATAAAACAAAGAAGGGAAGTAACCCTGGAAAAGGACTTGGTACCTGAAGTTTTTATGGAAGGGGATTCCCCTTCCAAACAATAGTAACTCCTCCATCCTCTTCCCTCCTCCCATCTTCCATACATCAACAAGTCTTCAATAAAGGTAAGTGTCATGTTATTGTTTATTCATGTCTCATTGTTTTCTGTGTAGGTAAATGTATATTTCATGTAAAAAAAATTTTTTTTTAATACTTTTGGGTGTCTGGAATGGATTAATTGGACTTACATTATTTGTTATGGGGAAAATGAGTTCGGATATTGTCAAATTCAGTTTTAGTCACACTCTCTGGAACAGATTAATTATGATAACCGGGGGTCCACTGTACTTCAAAGGCAGTGGGACCAGACATCTCTCCATGGGCCCTTAGAGAGGGAGCAGAGATGCTGTGTGTGCCACTAAGGACAATCTTCAACACATCCACTGAAACTGGACAACTACCTGAGGTATGGAAGACAGCAAATGTAGTCTCAATTTTTAAGAAATAAGACAGACATGAGGCATTAAAGTACAGACCAGTGTCACTGATGTGTATAGTATGCAAAATCATGGAGATCATCAGGAGGAGAGTGGTGGAGCACCTAGAGAGGAGCAAGCTTATAAACGATAACCAACACGGTTTCAGGGAAGGAAAATCCTGTGTCACAAACCTACTGGAGTTTCATGATAATGGAAGTAAGACACAAGAGAGAGGGGAGGGTAGATTGCATTGTCTTGGAGTGAAAAGGACCTTTGACACAGTTCTTCACAAGAGATTAATGCAAAAGCTAGAAGATCAGGCACGCATAACAGGAAAGGCACTGCAATGGATCAGAGAATACCTGACAGGGAAGCAACAATGAGTAATGGTAAGTGACAAAGTGTCAGAGTGGGCACCTGTAACAAGTGGGGTTCCACAGGGGTCAGTCCTAGGACCAGTGCTGTTTTTGGTATATGTGAATGACATGATGGAAGGGATAGACTCAGTAGTGTCCCTGTTTGCAGATGTGAAGTTAATGAAGAGAATTAAATCGGATGAGGATCAGGCAGGACTAGAGAGAGGCCTGTATAGGCTGCAAGCCTGGTCCAGCAACTGGCCCCTAATATTTAATCCTGCCAAATGCATGAAGGTCGGGGAAGGGCAAAGAGTATAGGCTAGGTGGCCAAAGACTGCAACCCTCCCTCAAGGAAAAGGATCTTGGGGTGAGTATAATACTGAGCACATCTCCTGAGGTGCACATCAACCACATAACTGCTGCAGCATATGAGCGCCTGGCAAACCTAAGAATAGCGTTCTGATACCTCAGTAAGGAATTGTTCAAGACTCTGTACACCGTGTATGTCAGGCCCATATTGGAGTATGCAGCACCAGTTTGGAACCAACACTGGGTCAAGCACGTCAAGAAATTAGAGAAAGTGCAAAGGTTTGCCACAAGGCTAGTCCCAGAGCTAAGGGAAATGTCCTACGAAGAAAGGTTAAGGGAAATCGGCCTCACGACACTGGAGGGTTAGGGGAGACACGATAACGACATTTAAAATATTGCGAGGAACTGACAAGGTGGACAGAGACAGGATGTTCCAGAGATGGGGCATAGAAACATGGGGTCACAATTGGAAGCTGAAGACTCCAATGAGTCAGACGGATGTTAGGAAGTATTTCTTCAGTCACAGAGTTGTCAGGAAGTGGAATAGTCTGGGAAGTGATGTAGTGGAGGCAGGATCTATACATAGCTGTAAGAAGAGGTATGATAAAGCTCATGGGGCAGGGGGAGGACCTAGTAGAGACCAGTGAATAGGTAAGGTCAGGAGCTATGACTTGACCCCTGCAATCACAAATAGGTGAGTACTTTCAGAACCTTACCTTCCAAAAGGGCCTCTGATAAACAGTCAATGAAATCAGGGAACAGGTGGGATTTGAACCCATGGCAAGCAAGTCCAAAAAACCGCTGGCCAGTGCATTAACCCTTAAACTGTCCAAACGTAGATCTATGTTCGCACGTGTAGCATTCCAAATGTAGATCAACGTTTTATTTTTCATTCCTTCAAATTTGGCACAATAGGTTTGAGTCGCATAGACATGAAAGAATGGGTCTGTGCACTCAGTGTGTGCACTATTAAAAAAAATCTGGGAGCACTTAGTACCTTGTGGGAGCACCAGTTCAATTGAGCGCCAGCTAGAGCTAATAGCGTGGCAAACACCAGGGATTCAGTGATGCCATGTCGCATTAACACTCCCATTTTAAGAAGGAAGTAAAAATAGGTTAGATAAATACATGAGTGAGTGTGGGTGGGTGTGAGTTGGACCTGACTAGCTTGTGCTACTAGGTCTGATGTCATGCTCCTTCCTTCAGTGGATGTGACCTGACTAGGTGGGTCATTAGTCTAAGCCGGGGGGGGAGGGTGACATGTACCTGACTAGCATGGGCCAGTAGGCCTGCTGCAGTGTTCCTTCTTTCTTATGTTCTTATGTATTTGGCAGGCTGGCCAGCTGGCCGGCTGGCTTGCTTTGGTTGTCTCTGGCTGTCTCTCTGTCTATATCTGTCTGTATCTTTATCTATATCTGTCTATATCTCTATCTATATCTCTGTCTATCTATATCTCTGTCTCACATGTACACATAAGTACAGTTATACATAGTGTAAATTACTTAGGATAATCCAAAAATTCCAGGCAAAGACAGACAGACAGACAGATAGATAGATAGATAGATAGACAGACAGACAGACAGAAACATGTTTGTGTGTATCAGTGAAAAATAAAGCCAGGGTTCCCCCCCAAGCACCCATTTATCAAATGTCATCAAACTGATAACAGATGTCATAACACCATTCTTCAAGGAGTGTGATATACATATACTCCAGGCAGACAGAAAGACAGATAAGCAGAGACAGACAGGCAGGCAGATAGACAGACAGGCAGACAGACAGATACAGACAGACAGATAAATAGACAGAGAGACAAGACATGTTTGTGTGTAACAGTGATAACAAATATAGTGAGGGTTAGCTGGAGCAGTGGGCATTTATCAAAAGTCACTGGGCTGTCAACAGTATAGGGATGCCTTTCATAACACCATGCTTCAAGGTATATGCCAGGGTATCTAAAACATTGCTGGGACCTATAAATACTTTGTATATATTTCTAGACAATAGTAAATAACCCAGGCAGGTGTAAATGTTCACCTGTCACTGTGATTGTGACTATTTGAGCACTATTTCAGTACCTAATATTAGTGTCAGAACAAAGACTGGCTATGAAATTACAAGAACTATTATAAATTGTAATTATCAGAACATAAAAAATATATAAATTAAAATAAAAATGGGAAAAAGGTATATTGGGAACACTTCTGCAAGCGGCAGGAGTCGATGTTGCCATCAAGTGAGCATCCAGAGCCAACTTCACGGTCTTATATCTCGGTAAGTACTGACCCTAAATTTTTTTTTAATCCTATAACATGTAGAAAATGTGCTCTTCATTTTAAAGGAAAAAAAAATTATTTTTCAAAATATTTGGAGTGCCACACGAGTGAATGTAGATCTACGTTTGGACAGTTTAAGGGTTAACCACTGGGCCAGTCGGCTCGAGCACAATTCAAGCCTCACCTGTACTATTATTTGTTTGCAACTGTGTTATTATGATTTTGTTAAAGTCTATGAATTCTTCCTGACTTGCAGAGTCTGGCAGCTTTGGTTATGTATTGTATTAAGGCAGGATTCTTAACTGGTGGTACATACCCCCCCGGGGATATGGGAACCAAATACAGTGGGCCCCCGGTATACGATATTAATCCGTTCCTGAGAGATCATCGTATGCCAAAATTATTGGAAGGCGAATTAATTTTCCCCATAAGAAATAATGGAAATCAAATTAATCCGTGCAAGACGCCCAAAAGTATTATGAAAAAAAAAGTTTTGCCACATGAAATATTAAGTTTAATGCACACAAACTGAAGAAGACATGCACAGTTAGTAGTACTCTACTAACAATAGAATACATGACACTTACCTTTAATGAAGATCTGGTGATGATTGATGGGATGCGAGGAGGGGAGAGTGTCGAAGTTGTTAATGTTTAGAAGGGGAATCCCCTTCCATTAGGACTTGAGGTAGCAAGTCCTTTTCCGGGGTTACGTCCCTTCTTTTAATGCCACTAGGACCAGCTTGAGAGTCACTGGACATCTGTCACACAACAAATCTGTCCATGGAGCTCTGTACCTCCCGTTCCTTTATGATTTGTCTAAAATGGGCCACAACATTGTCATTGTAATAGTCACCAGCACGGCTTGCAATAGCTGTGTTAGGGTGATTTTCATCCATAAAGGTTTGCAGTTCAACCCACTTTGCACACATTTACTTAATTTTTGAAGTAGGCACAATGGATTCCACAAACTGGCATAGGCTTCTCAGGGTTAGCCCCAAACTCTTCAAAATCTTTCTTAATTTCCATACTAATTCTCACCCTTTTTACCACAGGGTTGGCACTAGAAGCTTTCTTGGGGCCCATGGTGACTTATTTTGCAGGAACAAGCACCAAAAACACTGTGATAATATGGAATGTACCGAATGTATGCTTAGATGCGAGCACACTGGCTGGCTTGTAAGCACTGGCAGGCACGGGGCAGTTCAGGCCTCACGTGGACGTGTCCTGGTCGAATTGCGTGTGGCGGGTTTTTTAACGAGTGGCGAGGCAAAATTTTTGCGTTAAAATGTATCGTGTACCGGATTTAATGTATACCGATGCCATCGTATGCCGGGGGTCCACTGTAATGGGGATTCGGAACTCCATCACTGGACGATTTTAAAAGTTGTTAGATTAGAATACACTATCAGCTGTTCTGTTCCTACCTATCCTTGTGTAAAGTTAAACCAATTTATTGACATCTTTTGAAGTCATACTGGTATCTAATAGCACTGGTGGTAATGATTTTGACAATCTGGTGAAGGGGGTAAAGGGACATATTGGATAATCCACTGGATCTGTAATCATAAAAAGATTAAGTACTCCTGGATAATGAAGGGGAGTAGTAATTGAGGCAGGTAAAGATTTAATGAGGTCATCCCAATTATTGTTCTGTTTCTAAATTCCTAACAGTCCAGGAGCTGGAGGAGTCCTTGGGACTAGAAGAGGAGTCCTTTAAGGCCAAGTATGGGTTCCCCAGACCCAGTCCTGAAGACCCAAATCTGGTAATCAGCTGTAGGTCTGGAAGGAGGGTTGGTGTTGCTAATGAGATTCTTCAAGCAAAAGGATTCACCAAGCACAAGTAAGGTCCTAGTTTTAATGATTCAACAAGCACAAGTAAGGTCCTAGTTTTAATGATTCAACAAGCACAAGTAAGGTCCTAGTTTTAATGATTCAACAAGCACAAGTAAGGTCCTAGGTTTAACCCCTAAACGGTCCAAACGTATATATACATTCACGTGCGTAGCGCCCCAAACGTATATACACTGTATACGTTTTCTTTGTCATTCATTCATCATTGCCATGATAAGCCTGAGTCACCTAGACATGAGAGAATGGGTGTGTGTACTCATTGTGCGCCATATTAAAATAATTGGGGATGCCTGGGTACCATATGCTCTTTTTTCCTATTAAAAAAAAAATTTTCTCAAAAAATTTGGGGCGCTACGCGAGTGGACGTATATATATGTTTGGACCGTTCAGGGGTCAATGATTCAACAAGCACAAGTAAGGTCCTAGTTTTAATGGTTCATGAAGCACAAGTAAGGTTCAAGTGTTAATGATTCACCAAGGATAAGTAAGGTTCTTAATTTATGGATTTATTAGGCACAATTAAGGACCTTAATATAGAAGCAAAAGCAGTAATCTGTCTCTTGATTGAGGAGACGGAGGCTCAAACATCCACCTTTGAATGGTCAGCACAGGAGCTGTGACTCGACTACATATTGAAGAGTACAGGTTTACCCATTCACAGATATAAATTTAAAAAGTTTATGTATGTACGTATTCTGTTATTAACATGATACAGTTACTCCAAACTAGCCTTTTATAGGTGGGAGTCTTGGTGCTTGTGAAAGGAATGGTATCCAAGGAAATGAAGCCATCTTTAACCTCCTCAGATCAAGTCTGATTACCTCCCCTTCCCCCAGCCTGGAGTCTACCTTGAAGGTGCTCTGGTGGTCAATGCCCCTGCAGCCCGGTCCATTACCAGGCCTCAAGGTGGATCAGGGAATGATCAGTCAGGCTAATATTACTGGCCACAGGCAATCCAAAGAATGAACCACAACCTGGCTGATCAGGCACTGACTTTAGGTATCTGTCTAGCTCCCTCTTGAAGACAGTCAGGGGTCTATTGGTAATCCCCCTTATATATGATGGGAGGCTGTTGAACAGCCTTGGGCCCCTGGCACTTGTTTTCTCTCTCTCTCTCATAGTACTCTTAACACCCCCAGCTCTTCATTGGGGAATGTTCCACTGTCTGCTGAGTCTTTTGCTTTCATAAGGAGTGTGCAAATTTAGGATCAGACCTTTTAGGATTTTCCAGGTGTAAATTATGACGTAACTTTCTTGTCTGCACTCCAAGGAGTACAGGTCAAGGGACTTCAAATGTTCTCAGTAATTTAGGTGCTTTACTGAACGTATATGTGCAGTGAAGGTCCTCTGTACATTTTCCAGATCTCCAATTCCACCTGCCCTGGAAGGGGCTGTTAGTGTACAGCAGTAATCCAGCCTAGAGAGAACAAGTGACAAAGAGGATCATCACTGGCTTGGCATTCTTTGTTTTGAAGGTTCTCATTATCCATCCTATCATTTTCCTCACAGTTGTGGTAATGACACTGTTGTGGTCCTTGAAGGTGAGATCCTCTGACAATATCACCCCTACGTCCTTTACATTAGTTGTTTCCTCTATTGTATGGTTAGAATTCGTCTTGTACTCGTTTTTAGCTCTTATTTCCTCAAGTTTGCCTCGCCTCCATAATGAAACAGCTGGAATTTATTCTCATTGAACTTCATATTGTTTTCTGCAGCCTGTTGGAAAATTTGGTTTATATCTGCTTAACCCTTTCAGGGTCAAGAGGCCCTCTCCTAAACTCGTTCTCAGGGTCGAAAATTTTTCAGAAAAAACAAAAATTATTTTTTCTTATGAAATGATAGAGAACTTTTCCCGATCATAATGACACCAAAAGTATGAAATTTGATGGAAAACTTACAGAATTATGCTCTCGTGAAGTTAGTGGTCTCGACGATGTTTCTGCAGTGGCAATTTCGCCCACTTTGAGCCCTGTTTTCAGCCAATTCCAGTGTACTAGTCGACAAAAATTATATCTATTTCGCTAGAACTCCATTTTTTCTATCAAATGAGTACAAGAAATCACCCATTTATCGATTTCAACTATCCAATAAAATGGTCAGAAATTGGCAATTTTGCCAATTACACACAAATTTCAGAAGATGCCAATTTCCAAATAGGGTCCAGAATAAACAAGATAGACATTCCTGGCACTAAATTAAAATTTTCTCTGTTCATTAGTCACGTCCCCAGGCCCCTCTTACAATTCTTTTGCTTTCCACTTTGAATTTTTATTCTCACAAAAAAATAGAAGATTTACTGTTATGTAGACTACTACATTAGTGTAGAAATGGTATAAATAATATCAGCGCACTTGTGAAAGAATATTAGACTCACCAGTTGACGTGTATTGGACGCTAGGCATGATTTGTTTACTTTTGAAATTGCGTAAAAATTGAACATTTCTGCTACTTTGAGCTCAATTTCAAGGTACTTTTCATTATGAAACCAATCAAAATCATCTCAATTTCTGTAATATGTCTTCCATTCTATAAAATGAGACCAGGAAAACTAGAATACAACCATAAACACCATACAAAAATGCACTGCAAAGTCGCTGTTTTAAACCAAAAACACAGTCTCGTTATGCACTGTGTGCTGCAGGATTTTTTTTATACTGTGCACACTGACCACATAGACCCATTCTTTCATATGTAGGCCTACCAGCTTTCTCTCACTAGATTTAAAGGCGCTAGAATTTAGGCGTACTAGTACGTCAATAACCCTGGTGCGTAAGCCTTACTAGTATGTCAGAAGCCCTGAAAGGGTTAAAGATTTAGTGTCCTCAGTGGATGACTCATGCAAATTCTAGTATTGTCTGCAAAGGAAAACATGGTGCTATGGTTTACTTCTCTGTCTACATCAGATATGAAGAACACAAAAATGATGGGGGGTAAGTATGGTACCCTGTGGAACAGAGATGTTCACTGTGGCAGCCTCTGACTTAACTCTGTTTACTATTACAGTGGAACCCCGAGTTTCAGCCATAATCTGTTCCAGGAGCAATATTTCCCCTAAGAAATACTATTGAAATACTTCCCATAAGAAGTAATGTAAATACAATTAATCCATTCCAGACCCACAAAAATATTCACAAAAAATATATTTTTTAAAGAATAACTATAGTTTAACATACATACAGTACTTAAAACATACATATAGTATTAAATGAGTAGTACAATAAATAAATACATATTTAAAATCACATTTACGTACCTTTATTGAAGACTCTTGTTGGTATCTGGAAGATAGGGAGAACTTATTATTGCCTCAACCACTGCCTCCCTCACTGCCTCAACCACTGTCTCCACCACTGCTTCAACCATTACCTCACTGCCACTATGAGGTTTCTTTGGGCCCATGGTGGCTTATTTCAGTCACAATTAATAAACAAGCACTAAACACAATGTGAAAAGTTTGGATGAGCACGCAAGGTAATGTTCACTCAAGGATACACAAATCTAGACTGGCTCATGACGCCTATGTAGGGAGGCAGACAGGTCTGGTATGCCGGCCGAAACACAGGGCAATGGCCAAAACTTGGGACAAAATTTAGCCGAAAAAAGTGGCCGAAACTCGAAGTGGCTGATACTCAGGGCAGCCGAAACTTGGAGTTCCACTGTATTAGTCTTTGTGTTCTCTTGGATAGAAAGTTAAAGATCAATTTACCCACTTTTCATGTTATTCCTTTATCACACATTTACACCAAAGTCACACTTGTTAAAGTAGTTTACAAAGCCTGTGTATACTACATCTGCATTCTGTTTGTCCTCCAAGGCAATCCTGGCAACTTATTTGCTTCCCAATGTGGATAGAGACTTTCTTGATGGAGAAGGCATTTTCCAGCAGGATTTTCCTCCATGCCACACTTTCACTATGACCATGTCATAGTGGTCCACTAGCTGTGAGAGACAGGAGTGACCTGCTCTAAACCCATGCTGCCCTGGGTTGTGCAATTGTTGGGTATTCAAGTGGGTGGCGATCTTGCTTCTTAGAACCCTTTCAAAGATTTTTATGATGTGGGATGTTAGTGCTACTGGTCCATAATTCTTTGCTATCACTTTACTGCCACCTTTGTGGAGCAGGGTAATATCTATTATTTTTAGTGACTGGGATAATCCCCATATTTAGGCTCCCTCTCCATAGAATATATGAGGTACATGATAGGGGTTTCTTACAGTTCTTGAGGAGCACTGAGTTCCACGAGTCTGGGCCTGGGGCAGAGTGTATGGACATGTTGTCAATGGCTTTTTCAAAGTCCAGTGTGTCAAAAACTTTGGAAATGTCGACGAGACTTGGGACTCGTATATAAAAAATAATGCAGATTATCTATTGAGTCTGATTAACAACTCACTAAAATCATATTGAGGTTTCAGTATCTCATTCATTTCTTTGCTGTCATCATTGGAAGCCCTATCTTGTTTAAGCAAAGGCCCAATACTGGATGGGGTTTTTACCTTGTATTTGGTATATGAAAAGAAACATTTGGGATTTCTTTCGATTTCATTTATAGCTTTTAGTTCCTCATCTGAGGTCCTGTAAGATTCATTTAAGTTCAGTATTTTCTATTTCCCTAGTCAGTGTTTCCTTCTGCACTTTAGACAGTCTAGCCCCTTTGAGAAGCACTGCGACTCTTTATCTTCACCTGCAGAGGGAACATCTCTCTCTCTTTCCAGTTTACATCATCTCTTCCTTTTTCTTAGGGAAATGTGCACTGAGCATACTTAAACTGCCACAGAGTTAATCTTATCTAAACACATGTCTGGATCAATGTCCTTAAATATATCTTCCCACAATGTTTCATCAAAGTGAATGATTTGATCCCAGTCCATGTTCTTGTTGTTTGAGTTAAATTTGGTGAGGGCCCTTATATTAATTGTTTGCAATTTGCTGGTCATGGCCTCTGATCAATAATTTACATAAGCTAACCATTTTGATGTTTCTCCTTCACTCAGACTGTATCACGGGTCTTTCCTAGACTGGGCAGCACACGGAGGAGCTTACACCAAGCCTGGACAGCCATACCAAGCTCTCCAATAATTTGGTGACAATGGATAATTTATTTTACACCCTAGATCTACATTAGAGCTTTATTATCCCTCAGAGAAGCTTTATTACCCCTACGAGATGCTGTATTATCATTCTTAATGCTTCATTATTCTTAAGAGATGCTTTATTACCCTCAGAGATGCTTTATCCCTAAGAAATGCTTTATAACCCCTGTGAATGTTTTATTACCCTCAGAGATGTTTCATTACTCCTAAGAGATGCTTTATGCTTTAGACAAGCATTCTGAGTTGCTTTATTACTCCTAATAGATGCTTTATGCCTAAGACAAGCTTTATTACCCTTCAGAGTTGCTAAATACTTGATAATTGGGCAAAGTGGGTGATGAAGCCCCATGGTGGATAACAAGGTGACACTGTGGGTGGAAAGCCTTAAAAAAATGTTGTCCCTACCTTAAGTGTCTTTTAATTATCATTTGTCAGCATATGCTATTGTCACCTAACCTTTACAACAGCAAAAACTACCACTGGACACAAGGTGATCATTAAGTCTTGTTGGTGGCAGAAAAAAAGTATTTTTGTCTAGAATTGCCTTTGATATATGACTTGTAGGTAAAGAGGCTTCTAAATAGTATTTCTTAGAATAGAATAGAGTAGGAGGGTGAAGTAGGAGGGTGTAGTTGTAGTAGTAGTAGTAGTAGTAGTAGTAGTAGTAGTAGTAGTAGTAGTAGTAGTAGTAGTAGTAGTAGTAGTAGTAGTAGTAGTAGTAGTAGTAGTAGTAGTAGTAGTGGTAATAGTAGTAGTAGTTGTAGTTTTTGTAGTAGTAGTTGTTGTAGTAGTAGTATAGACACTACTAAAGTCACTTTCAGACTTCACAATGAGGCAGCCATTAATAACTTCACAGCAGCAGTGACAAACATTGACTGGCACACTGAGCTAGAGATCTATACAGGTATTGATGAATGTATTAATAATTTTCTAAAAGAGACCCAATACCTCTATAACAAGCACTGCCACCAAAAAACTAAACAGATGACAGCTAAGAGACTGAACAGTCCCTGGCTAACACCCAGCATCCTCAAATCCATAAATACAAAGCACCTATACAAAAAAACAGTACAGAATGGGTCACATAACCAGAGACCAAACAAAATGTTACTCGTCAATCCTAACCAGCCTGATAAGAAGGGCTAAAAAATTGTATTATGAGAACAGATTATCCAACTTACGAGGTGACATAAAAAAGACCTGGAAAGCCCTATCAGAAATTCTAGGAACAAAAAAGATATCACGAAATAGTGAAATTGAATTAACAAAACCAGATGAACCCCAACTCCCACCAACTGAAACAGCAGACTTAATAATTTCTTCTCCACTATAGGAAAAAACTTTGCCAATAAAATCCCAAGCTCAGATACCCCACCCAATGACTACCTCACTGGCAACTACCCAAACACACTGTTCCTAGCTCCGACTAACCCTACTGAAGTCTCCCTTATTATCAACACATTAAAAAACAACACAGGAGATTTAAATACCTTACCACCCTTTATATACAAAAAAGTGTCACAAGTGCTATCACCAATCATTGCAACACTCTTTAACAAATCCATAGAATCCTCTACTTTCCCTACAGTTCTCAAAATAGCAAGGGTCATCCCGATCCATAAAGGAAGAGACCAGACTTGAATAACTATAGGCCAATATCCAACTTACACCCTCTCTCTAAATTATTTTTATTTTATTAACACACTGGCCAATTCCCACCAAGGCAGGGTGGCCCGAAAAAGAAAAACTTTCACCATCATTCACTCCATCACTGTCTTGCCAGCAGGGTGCTTTACACTACAGTTTTTAAACTGCAACATTAACACCCCTCCTTCAGACTGCAGGCACTGTACTTCCCATCTCCAGGACTCATGTCCGGCCTGCCGGTTTCCCTGAATCCCTTCATAAATATTACTTTGCTCACACTCCAACAGCACGTCAAGTATTAAAAACCATTTGTCTCCATTCACTCCTATCAAACATGCTCACGCATGCCTGCTGGAAGTCCAAGCCCCTCACACGCAAAACCTCCTTTACCCCCTCCCTCCAACCTTTCCTAGGCCGACCTCTACCCCGCCTTCCTTCCACTACAGACTGATACACTCTGGAAGTCATTCTGTTTCGCTCCATTCTCTCTACATGTCCAAACCACCTCAACAACCCTTCCTCAGCCCTCTGGACAACAGTTTTGGTAATCTCGCACCTCCTCCTAACTTCCAAACTATGAATTCTCTGCATTATATTCACACCACACATTGCCCTCAGACATGACATCTCCACTGCCTCCAGCCTTCTCCTCGCTGCAACATTCATCACCCATGCTTCACACCCATATAAGAGCGTTGGTAAAACTATACTCTCATACATTCCCCTCTTTGCCTCCAAGGACAAAGTTCTTTGTCTCCACATACTCCTAAGTGCACCGCTCACCCTTTTCCCCTCATCAGTTCTATGATTCACCTCATCTTTCATAGACCCATCCACTGACACGTCCACTCCCAAATATCTGAATGCATTCACCTCCTCCATACTCTCTCCATACCTCTCTCTAAAATCTTCGAAAAATTAATTCATAAGTGAATCTATTCCTACCTCATCTCCCACAACATACTCAACCCCTGTCAATTTGGGTTCAGGCCTAATAAAAATACAACCCCTGTCAATTTGGGTTCAGGCCTAATAAAAATACTAACGATGCTATTATACACATGCTAGAACACACATACACTGCAATAGAGAAAAAAGAAGTTCCAATGGGGATCTTCATTGACTTATATAAAGCTTTTGATACAGTTGACCATGACTTGCTCCATATAAAATTGTCGCACTATGGTATAAGAGGGCACTCCCTCAACTACCTAAAGTCTTATCTCAGCAACAGAAACTAATATGTGTACACAAACGGGGCAAACTCTTCTGCACAGCCAATTACAGTTGGTGTCCCACAGAGAAGTGTCCTAGGCCCTCTTCTCTTTCTCATATACATAAATGACCTACCAAATGCATCGCAACTACTCAAACCCACACTATTTGCAGATGACACTACATAAGTCTTCTCTCGCCCGAGCCTAGTCATACTAGCCAATACTGTAAATATCGAATTACAGAAAATATCTACCTGGATGAGGACTAACAAACTTACTCTAAACACTGACAACAAATTTTCAAAAAATTTCCAAAGCCGTAGGCATACTATTGAAGATACGGTACTATGTTCCACAGTCAGCCCTCCTGGCCCTATATCACTCGCTTATTTACCCCTATCTCACCTATGGAATTTGTGCATGGGGCTCAACAACAATAAACCATCTCAGACCATTAATTACCCAACAAAAGGCTGTAGTCAGAATGATAACAAATTCCCACTACAGGCAGCACACTCCACCAATATTCAAAACTCTAAACCTACTCACCATACAAAACTTCCATATTTATTACTGCACCTACTACATACATAGAACACTTAACTCTGATATAAACCCTCCCCTCAAACGTCTCCTTACCAACCTCAACAGAACACATGACCATAACACAAGGCACAAATCACTCTTTGATGTTCCTCGTGTCCACCTCACGCTATGCAAAAACTCAATGCACATAAAAGGCCCTAAAATCTTGAATTCACTACCTGTGAATATAAAAGAAACACTGTCTGTTTATAAATTCAAGTCTCTTCTCAAAAATCACTTGCTCACCCACAACTAAATAAATACTGAATAATTGTATCACATAAATTGTATCTCATAAATGTTTCTCATTATTGTATCTCATAAATGTCTAACCTGTGACCCAATCAAACTTTGTCATTTTTTTAATTACATTACATAACAGAATACTCCATTCTACTGAATGCTCAGCAACACAGTAAATGACCATATGACCTGTCTTTGTAATACTCATTTGTGCTAAATTATCTGTTTACAATGATGTTTTTACCACTGAATATATCATTGCTTAGTTAATCTTAAGTGAATTATAAGCCTGCCCATAATGCTCTGCATACAAGGGGCTTTGGCATGTTACACTGTAATAATTGCATTCCTTTGTACAGTTTAACCCTGTATCAGGTGTACTCCGAAATAAATAAATAAATCCAAATAAATAGTATTTGTGATCGTTAAGTCCACTGTAGTATCATGTTCAGTAGTATAGTAGTAGTAGTAGTATGGTAGTAGTAGTATGGTAGTAGTAGTATGGTAGTAGTAGTATGGTAGTAGTAGTATGGTAGTAGTAGTATAGTAGTAGTAGTATAGTAGCAGTATTAATAGTAGTAGTATTAGTAGTAGAAGAATTAATAGTACATAGTAGCAGTAGAATAGTATTAGTAGTAAAATAGTAGTAACATAGTATTAGTAGTAAAATAGTATTAGTAGTAAAATAGTATTAGTAGAAGTATAGTATTAGTAGTAGTTGTATTTGTAGTAGTAGTATTAATAGTAGTATTAATAGTAGTATTAATAGTAGTATTAATAGTAGTATTAATTGTAGTATTAATAGTAGTATCAGCAGCGGCAGCAGCATCAAGACAGTCTAGTATGGTTGAGGTTGTTTGAAGAATGGCTTCAAGCCAGTCTGTCCTATGATGCTTGATTAATCTGAAAAGTGATAGTCATGGGAGAAGCCAGCAGCATGGTCAGAGTGAAGGTCAGAGGAATTTAATGAATCAGGGTGAACATTGGTGCCAGAGTATTATGAGAACAGATTATCCAACTTACGAGGTGATATAAAAAAGACCTGGAAAACCCTATCAGAAATTCTGGGAACAAAAAAGATATCACGAAATAGCGAAATAAAATTAGCAAAATCAGATGAACCCCAACTCCCACCAACAGAAACAGCAAACAGACTCAATGATTTCTTCTCCACTATAGGACAAAACCTTGCCAATAAAATCCCAAGCTCAGATACCCCACCAAATGACTACCTCACCGGCAACTACCCGAACACACTGTTCCTAGCTCCGACTAACCCATATGAAGTCTCCCTTATTATCAACACACTAAAAAACAAGGCAGGAGATTTAAATACCTTACCACCCTTTATATACAAAAAAGTGTCACAAGTGCTATCACCAATCATTGCAACACTCTTTAACAAATCCATTGAATCCTCCACCTTCCCTACAGTACTCAAAATAGCAAGGGTCACCCCGATCCACAAAGGAGGAGACCAAACAGAGTTGAATAACTATAGGCCAATATCCAACTTACACCCTCTCTCAAAAATCTTCGAAAAATTAATTCATAAACGAATCTACTCCTACCTTATCTCCCAAAACATACTCAACCCCTGCCAATTTGGATTCAGGCCTAATAAAAATACTAATGATGCTATTATACACATGCTAGAACATATATACACTGCAATAGAGAAAAAAGAAGTCCCACTGGGGATCTTCATTGACTTACTTAAAGCTTTTGATACAGTTGACCATGACTTGCTCCACGTAAAATTGTCACACTATGGTATAAGAGGGCACTCCCTCAACTACCTCAAGTCATACCTCAGCAACAGAAGCCAATATGTGTACGCAAATGGGGCAAACTCTTCTGCACAACCAATTACAGTTGGTGTCCCACAGGGAAGTGTCCTTGGCCCTCTTCTCTTTCTCCTATACATAAATGACCTACCAAATGCTTCGCAATTACTCAAACCCACACTATTTGCAGATGACACTACATACGTCTTCTCCCACCCGAGCCCAGTCACGCTAGCCAATACTGTAAATACCGAATTACAGAAAATATCTACCTGGATGAGGACTAACAAACTTACACTAAACATTGACAAAACCTACTTCATTCAGTTTGGTAACAGAGCTACAGATGTCCCTCTTAACATAATGATAAATGGATCACCTATCACAAAGCTAACAGAGGGAAAATTCTTAGGAATCCACATTGATAATAGACTCAAATTTCATACACATATACAACAAATTTCTAAGAAAATTTCCAAGACTGTAGGCATACTATCGAAGATACGGTACTATGCTCCACAGTCAGCCCTCCTGGCCCTATATCACTCTCTTATTTACCCCTATCTCACCTATGGAATTTGTGCATGGGGCTCAACAACAATTAACCATCTCAGACCACTAATTACCCAACAAAAGGCTGCAGTTAGAATGATAACAAATTCTCACTACAGGCAGCACACTCCACCAATATTCAATACACTAAACCTACTCACCATACAAAACATCCATACTTATTACTGCACCTATTACATACATAGAACACTTAACTCTGATATTAACCCTCCCCTCAAACATCTCCTTGCCAACCTCAACAGAACACATGACCATAACACAAGGCACAGATCACTCTTTGATGTTCCTCGTGTCCATCTCACACTATGCAAAAACTCAATGCACATAAAAGGCCCTAAAATCTGGAATTCATTACCTGTAAATATAAAAGAAACACTACCTGTTTATAAATTCAAGTCTCTTCTCAAAGATTACTTACTCACCCAAAACCAAATAAATACTGAATAACTGAACCTTATAAATTGTATATCTTAAATGTTTCTCACAATTATATCACATAAATGTTAAACCTAAAACCCAATCTAACTTTATTATTTTTTAAATACACTACCTAACAGAATACTCCATATGACTGAATGTACAACAATGCATGCAACCATATGACCTGTCTTTGTAATACTCACTTGTGCTTTATAGTAATCTGTTTACATTAATGTTTTATCACTGATTTCATCATTGCTTAGTTAATCTTAAGTTAATTTTAAGCCAGCCCGTAATGCTATGCATAGTATAAGTGGCTTTGGCATGCTGCTCTTATCTGTATTATTTTGTACCTCTGTATGTGTGCTCAAATTGTTAATAAATAAATAAATAAATAAATAAAGAGTCAGGCAACCAGGCATTGTTTGGAAGTGATACCTGGTTCTGGAGAAGGTCTGCGGGCTGGCAAGGATATCACAGTAATCAGGAGCTCGGGAAACAGGAATGTATGAATTATTTATTTTATTAACACATCAGCCAATTCCCACCAAGGCAGGGTGGCCTGAAAAAGAAAAACTTTCATCATCATTCACTCCATCACTGTCTTGCCAGAGGGGTGTTTTACACTACAGTTATAAAACTGCAACATTACCACCCCTCCTTTAGAGTGTAGACACTGTACGTACTTCCCATCTCCAGGACTCAGTCTGGCCTGCCGGTTTCCCTGAATCCCTTCATAAATGTTACTTTGCTCACACTCCAACAGCACATCAAGTATTTAAAACCATTTGTCTCCATTCCCTCCTATCAATACGCTTGTGGAAATTATTTAATTTCTGAAGCTATAGTGCCTAATAAGTGTTTAATGTGTTGATTTGAGTCAAAATGTATTTGTATTTTGAATGGAACCAACTGGGTTCCCGCTGCGCCTGCGCAGATGTGCGGGGGTATAGGTCGAACTGGGGCACGATGTGGCGGGAGTGTTTTGAATGTAGTGAGGAAGCTGTGAAACATGGGATCAGGAAATTGGCGTTCACGGCGGCCTAAGGATTAATATAGGCCTCACTTCCTAATAGGAAGTGTCGTAATTGTTCCTGGTGAAGAGTGAGGGAACGAGATTTACGTGACCACCGTGATAAAGTGGTAAAATAAGTGGATAATAGTAGGACCGTGGGTGACGGGTGCGCCGCCATGGAATGTGTCCAGGGGAAATTACCCATGAGTTAATCCTCACTCATCGGTCTCAGATCTTAATGGAGTGACCTCTAATGTGTATAATAATTATGAGAAATTTAAATCGTCTTGTGAATGGTAATGTAATCAGTGATAACAACATTAAGTTAAGAGAATGCGGGAAGTGAAATAAATCGCCCTGCTCCGAGTGAACGCATGGTTCTCGTCCCGAGGATAGCAAAGTTTTATGGAATCACGACTTCTAAACCGGAACAAACCAACGGATACCTCATCCTGCTGGAATAAGAACCGTGTCGGTGTAGCAGGACATCGAAAAGAGATGGTGAATGGAGGAAATAAGGAGCATCAATCACCCACAGTTAAGTAGCCTTTCTAGTTATAGCAGACTGATACTGGCCAGTTAGGTATGTTTTAATTGGATAGGTTATGGGTGATCCAGCCACATCAAGTAACCACCAGAGAATATTTGGTAAGTGGTGGGATTATGTACAAGTGTTTTTCCTTGATGGGTATATCCATGTGTAACCTACCCCCCCCCCTTCATTCAGTTAAACTAATATAATCTATACATTCCACAATTAATTAGTAGTGCCGTACTTGAGGGTGCTACCCAATTTATACTGGTCTCGGATAGATATGGATAAGATTGTGAGGGTCGAGGGGCCACCTGCAGTGACCAGAGGTGGTTAAGTTTTCTCACATGTCTACATGGGTGACTACGGTAAACAATATCGTTGTTGTCTCCCAAGGAGATTACTCGTATGCATGTAATGTTGAGGTATGTACAAGTAATCACTCCTATAAAATTTTCCATATCTGCCCGCTGGTCCTTCCTGAACCGGATGCAATCAGTGAAAAATTAATTGAATTAATTACTTAATAATTAAGTGACTGATTGAAGAAAGTGGGTATAGGGTACACAAATTTAATCGGTCATGTGGTGGATGATAATTAGCCCAATTAATTACTAGCACATGGGTGGCTAGGATTTATACAAGTGCAAGAATTACTCACACAAAGTGTCTACTTAAGTCGTTTAATTGGTGATTATTAATTCCCTAACCATGGCTGGGTCTGAGGAAGTTAGTGTGGCTGGCAAGTCCAAGGATGCCAAAGCAAAGAAAGCGTCACTACAAGCTCGGAAGGGTCATGTTACTAAATCATACAACAAGTGTATGGAGTTAATGAGACAAGAAATGGTAAACCCTGATGAATTAAAGCTACACCTAGATGCCTTAGAAAGTAGATATGAGTCATATAAATTGTGGTATAAGGACTGTGAGAGCGATCTTCTGGTGAATTGTGCAGATGATGCTGAAAGGGAGTGGCTGCTGGATCAATATTATGAAGTGGAGGACAACATTGTGTCCTGCAAAACTAAGGCTTTAGAGAAGGTAAAGGGTGTAGACAATATTGTTGGTCAACCTAGTAAGGAAAATCAGAGGTGTCTACCAAAACTCCCAGAATTATGCATGCCTGTGTTTAATCCGGGAGAAAACTGGGAGGAGTTTTGGTCTATCTTTAACCCTTTGACTGTTTTCGACGTATAAATACGTCTTACGAGCCAATGTTTCTGACGTATATATACTCAATAATTCTAGCGGCTTCAAATCAAGCGGGAGAAAGCTGGTAGGCCCACATGTGAGAGAATGGGTCTGTGTGGTCAGTGTGCACCACATAAAAAAAATCCTGCAGCACACATTGCGTAATGAGAAAAAAAAAACTCTGATCGTTTTTTTGGAATAAAACGCCGACTTTGAGGTGTATTTTCGTATAGTATTTATCGTTGTTTTCGCGTTTTCATGGTCTTAAGTGATAAGATGGAAAACATATTACAGAAATAGAGATGATTTTCATTACTTTGAAGATGAAAACGACCTTGAAACTGAGCTCAAAGTAGCGGAAATGTTCGACTTTTACCAATGTTCAGGAGTAAATAAATCACACCACACGTCCAATACATGTCAACTGGGGAGTCTAATATTCTTTCACTACTGCACTGATATTATTTATACCATTTTTACAATAATGCAGTAGTCTGCATAACAGTAAATTTTGTATTTTTTTGTATGAATAAAAAATCAAAATAGAAAGCAATAATAATATAAGAGGGGTCTAGATGAACAGAGCATATGTTATTTTAGTGCCACGAATGTCTACCTTGTTTATTCTGGACCCTATTTTGAAATTGGCGTCTTTTTTAGTTTGCGTGAAATTCGCCAAATTGCCAATTTCTGACCACCATATTGGGTAGTCCAAATTAATAAATGGGAGGTTTCTTGTACTCAGCTGATAGATAAAATGGAGTTCTGAAGAAATAGCTATGAGTTTGGTCAACTGGAACAATGGAATTAGCTGAAAAAAGGGCTCAAAATCGGCAAAATCGCCGATACGTATATGTCACCGAGACCGCTAACTTCGCGGGAGCATAATTCCATGAGTTTTCGACTAAATTTCGAACTTTTGGTGTCATTACCATCGGGAAAAGATTATCTATCATTTCATAAGAAAAAATAATTTTTTTTTTTCAAAAATTGAGTGACATAGAATGACAGTTTCAGAAAGGGGCCTGAAACAGTCCAAGGGTTAAAGCAGTCGTACATGATAGGAGTGATCTTGCAAGTGTTACCAAATTATGCTATTTAAAGGGACAAGTAAGGGGAGATGTGCATGTTCTCATACAAGCATTCCCAAATGTAGATGACTCCTATAGTGAGGCAGTTGACTTGTTGGAGGTCACTTACGGTAACTTGGAGCAAAGTAGGCTGGATCTAGTAGCTAATTTGGCTAGTTTGAAGACTCCAGATCACAACCGCAACAGCTTACAGCAATTTAGGATCAAACTAGAAAGCACTCTTAAGACCTTAAGTAATAAATATGATCTGGAGGGAGAAGAGTGGTTGTTGAGTGCCTTGATTCAGAATAAATTGAACCACAAGACAGTAGAGTGGCTATCTAACAGATATCACAAGGGTTACTTCGGGTTGGAAGAAATAAGAGTGGGCCTGCAGGAGCTAATTGTCCAACTGCAGACCAGCCAACCCATTACCTCTAGGAATACCACGTCTACAGACCCCAGTGCACCTGTCAAGTTCCACAAAAGGAAACTTTATCCCAATATCAATAATCATAAGTCACCTACTAAACAGGGTTACGTAGGCACATATCAAGTGACAGGGGGCAGTAATAGTGGTTCTCCACATCAAAGCAAGAGGAGGAAGTACCACAATAAGGGTAGCCCAGTTGATAAGAGGTCAGGCAAAGAAAGGAGAGATTGTATCTTCTGCAACGGTACTCATTTCTCTAAGAACTGTAATGCCTATAATTCATGGGATGTTAAAGTGGAAAGATTGGAAGAGTTTGCTAGATGTATCAGGTATCTAGGAAATCATAATGTAAGGGATTGCCGTGCTAACTTGCACCATTGTTATCAGTGTAACAAGGGAAGACACCACATAGCTATGTGTAAGAGTGGATCTAATCGTAATAATGGTAACAATAGTACTGATAGTGATAATAACCAGGACACAACAGTAGCCAACGTAAAGATTGCAGCTAATGTCGGTAATGATGGCCTAGCTGAGGTAGCTTTACCTGTGTTGGAAGTGGTGATTAATGATAAACGGCATAAATCCAAAACTGTAACAGCATTACTGGATCAGGGATCACAACGTACCTTCATAAAACGTAATTGCCTTAATGGGATGAAGGTACAAATGGGAGATCCTGCTATACTCAAGTTATCTGGCTTTCTCTCGAATAAGAAGGCCCAGTCATACGACACTGTTTATGTAACTGTCAGGCTGGGCAATGAGAGAAAACGTATTAATGCCGTAATTGTGGATAGGCTCCCAGAGAAAATATCTACAATAGGGCTTGGTAAAGCTACTGAAAGGCTTTCAAGTAAGGTAAATTTGGCACCTTCTGGTGTAAATAATGATTCTGTGGGGCCAATAGATATTTTGCTAGGTAGTGACCATTATGCCACCTTTGTAAAGGGTATGACAAAGAAATGCGGAGTCACCCTTCTAAGGACCGCAGGAGGTCACGTGATGTATGGCAGGCTTCCTCGTACTGATAATGAATGATTGGAGGAAGCCATAAATACAGTTACGGTGTGTCTTACTCATGAAATATCACCCCAGTATAAATATACTTCAATAGAGGATGAAGTTGAACCTGTGTATAAATTATGGGAATTGGACAGCATAGGGATCAATGTAAATGAAGAAAGTCCAGATGATTCCTTTACTCAAGAACAATACCAGAACGATGTTAAATTTGAATCTGGACAATAGTGGGTGAGACTTCTGTGGAAGCTGAACCATCCAGACCTACCAACTAATTACCGGATGGCATATGGACAATTAAAGGCTCAGCTCCATGAACTGAGCAAGACACCAGAACTGTTGACTGCTTACGATGATATAATTAATGAGCAGTTAAATAATAAATTCATAGAGAAGGTACCTCCTGAGCAAGCCCAGATTTATGGTCACTATTTGCCACATCACGGAGTGAAGAAGGATTCTAAGACCACTCCTCTGAGGATTGTGTTTAATTGTAGTGCCAGGAGTAACAAAAATGTACCTAGTTTGAATGACTGTTTGATGACAGGTCCGTCGTTGACGGAAAAACTGGGAGACATATTATTAAACTTCAGGGTTAAGAATTATGCCTTTACGGCAGACATAAGTAAAGCTTTCCTGAGAGTGGTTCTGCAGGAGGCTGACCGGGATTGCACTAGGTTCTTATGGCCCGAGAATCCTAATGACCCACTTAGTCCCCTGAAGACTTTTCGCTTCAGGAGTGTATTGTTTGGTGCTACCTCCAGTCCGTTCCTACTCCAGGCAACGATAAATGCACACCTTAAGCGTATGGGTGGTCCACTGAGTGGAGTAATGGGTAAACAATTTTATGTGGACAATTTCCTGGGGGTGACGTCTACTGTAGAGGAACTAATGAGCATATATGAAGGGGCTAATGAAATAATGCAAGGTGCAAATATGCCCCTGAGGGAATGGAACAGTAATTCATCCAGTTTAAGGGCTCAAATAAATAAAGACAACCCTGGAGTTGAAGTGTCTAAATATAGTAATGTGCTGGGACTGACTTGGGACACAGAGAGAGACTTGTTATCGTTAAAGTCTAATAACTACAGAATGCCCAATAAATTAACCAAGAGAGTCTTATTTGCAGAAGTTTCAAAATGCTTCAATCCACTAGGCTTAGTGTCCCCACTTACCATAAGAGGAAAATTGTTGATACAAGAAGCATGGAAGCTTAAGTGTGCTTTTGACGAAACCCTACCTGAGGAATTTGTTGAAAGGTGGGAAGAACTAATAGGTGAATATGTAAAATTACCAATGTTGGAGTTCCCACGTAATGTGGCCAGTCAAGATGGAGAAAATGTACTCCACATTTTTTGCGATGCTTCGAAATTAGCATATGGAGCAGTCGCTTACCTTCAATGTAATAGTGCCATTTCTCTTGTTATGTCTAAGGCTAAGGTGGCTCCAATCAAATCACGTACCTTACCTCAGTTGGAATTAACGGCCATTTATGTAGGTGTCAAATTAGCCAATTATATAAGAAATAAATTGCGAGAGATAAATATCAGCGACACCGTAATTTGGTCTGATAACGAGGTATCCTTACAATGGATTCGTAATGGTAACAGTAAGATTGTGTATGTACAAAACAGAGTCGCTGAAATTAATCAAATGCAGGAGAAATATAACAGTTTGGGACAGCATATGTTAACCTTTAATCACATTCCTGGTGACGAGAATCCGGCTGACTTCTTGTCTCGAGGCTTGACTTACGAAAAATTTGTGAGTGCTTTATCGTGGTTTAAAGGGCCAAGTTGGCTGGTGGACAAAATTAACTGGCCGGTGCAAAAGGCACATATTGCTCCTGTCGAAATTACGGTGAGCACCGCTCCAGTCAGTAGTCCCTCCTTAGCCATTGACATTAATAGGTATTCTTCCTTACCCAAGCTGATTAGCGTGACAAGGTTAGTGTTTAAATTTATAAGTAAGATGAATATCTCACATAATTTTCCCCATCCCCTGAAATACTGGCTACAGAGGGTACAAGAAGAAACCTACAGGGATGAGATTAAATTAATGATGGACGGAAAAATTGTGAAAGGCTCAATAATGGAAAAGCTGGGGCTGTATTTAGAGGATGATGTAATTAGGTGCAGAGGCAGGTTACAAAATGCTGAATTGGGGGAATATGCTAAGCACCCTATCTTGCTGCCCAAAATTCATCACCTGACAACCTTGATTGTTTTTAATGCCCATAATAACGTGATGCATAGTGGGGTACAGGATACCTTAAACTGTATTCGGGAAACCTTCTGGATTCCACAAGGACGGCAAAGTGTAAAAAGGGTTATCAAGTCGTGCGTAATATGTCGCCGGGTGGATGCCAGAACCTACATGTACCCAGGTCCTCCACCACTGCCCAAGGAACGAGTGCAGTTGGTAAAACCATTTGATGTGACCGGAGTGGACTATAGTGGGCCAATCATTTTAACAGGTACTTCAGATGGTGTTCCCTTGAAGGTGTATGTATGTCTATTTACTTGTACAGCTACTAGGGCTGTTCATCTAGAAGTGGCTCAGGACTTGTCTGCAGAACAGTTCATACAGCTGTTCCGGAAATTTGCAGGTAGGAGATCCTATCCAAGATTGATGATCTCAGATAATGCCACCAATTTTGTAGCGGGTGCTCAACACTTGATGGAATTAAATAAGAGTGATGATGTACAATCTTTGTTGACCCAGCGAGGGTGTGTCTGGAAATTTATTACTCCCAGAGCCCCTTGGCAGGGAGGACTGTACGAAAGAATGATAGGTACAGTGAAAAGATGTCTTCGTAAGGTGCTACACAGGAAGAGAATTAATTTGGAGGAATTACGTGCAGTGTTGGTGGAGGCAGAGAATCGAGTAAACAATCGCCTTCTGTCATACATGAGCGACACTCCTGACGCGGAGATCCTGACTCCCTCTCACCTAATATGCGGACAAAGGTTAGAAGCTGCACCTATCTATAGAGATAATCCCGAGGGAAGTGATGAGGATTACAATAACGTGACCGTGTTGAGTGATAAGTTCAAGATGTTAAATAAGGTAATTACCCATTGGTCCGATGTGTGGCGTAAAGAATATCTTCTTACACTACGTGAACACTTTTATGGTGCGCCAGAGGCAGTAAACCGACAGAACATTCAACCAGGTGACATTGTGTTAATTGATACTGAACAACATCGAACATTGTGGCCTCTGGGCAAGGTAGTTACATTATACCCAGATGCACAAGGTGTTGTCAGAAACGTCAAAGTGTTGTGTCATGGTCAGGAAAGTTTGCGTACCATTAATAAATTAATTCACTTAGAATTAAATGGTGTTCAATCCAGTGCAGATGGAAATCTAAGGGAAAGTGACATGAGTGATATTGAAGACACTGACCGAGTAATGCAAGAAGAAATTGTAGTAAGACCCACTAGGAAAACAGCAGCGCAATCTAGAGAGGGCTGGAATCGTCTCCTGGAGGAAGACGCAATTTAAGTCGTCTAACAACGACTTCCGCCCGGCCGCAGTGTGGAAATTGTTTAATTTCTGAAGCTATAGTGCCTAATAAGTGTTTAATGTGTTGATTTGGGTCAAAATGTATTTGTATTTTGAATGGAACCAACTGGGTTCCCGCTGCGCCTGCGCAGATGTGCGGGGGTATAGGTCGAACTGGGGCACGATGTGGCGGGAGTGTTTTGAAGCTGTGAAACATGGGATCAGGAAATTGGCGTTCACGGCGGCCTAAGGATTAATATAGGCCTCACTTCCTAATAGGAAGTGTTGTAATTGTTCCTGGTGAAGAGTGAGGGAACGAGATTTACATGACCACCGTGATAAAGTGGTAAAATAAGTGGATAATAGTAGGACCGTGGGTGACGGGTGTGCCGCCATGGAATGTGTCCAGGGGAAATTACCCGTGAGTTAATCCTCACTCATCGGTCTCAGATCTTAATGGAGTGACCTCTAATGTGTATAATAATTATGAGACATTAAATCGTCTTGTGAATGGTAATGTAATCAGTGATAACAACATTAAGTTAAGAGAATGCGGGAAGTGAAATAAATCGCCCTGCTCCGAGTGAACGCATGGTTCTCGTCCCGAGGATAGCGAAGTTTTATGGAATCACGACTTCTAAACCGGGACAAACCAGCAGATACCTCATCCTGCTGGAATAAGAACCGTGTCGGTGTAGCAGGACATCGAAAAGAGATGGTGAATGGAGGAAATAAGGAGCAACAATCACCCACAGTTAAGTAGCCTTTCTAGTTATAGCAGACTGATACTGGCCAGTTAGGTATGTTTTAATTGGATAGGTTATGGGTGATCCAGCCACATCAAGTGACCACCAGAGAATATTTGGTAAGTGGTGGGATTATGTACAAGTGTTTTTCCTTGATGGGTATATCCATGTGTAACCTACCCCCCCCCCTCCTTCATTCAGTTAAACTAATATAATCTATACAGTCCACAATTAATTAGTAGCGCCGTACTTGAGGGTGCTACCCAGTTTATACTGGTCTCGGATAGATATGGATAAGATTGTAAGGGTCGGGGGGCCACCTGCAGTGACCAGAGGTGGTTAAGTTCTCTCGCATGTCTACATGGGTGACTACGGTAAACAATATCGTTGTTGTCTCCCAAGGAGATTACTCAGTATGCATGTAATGTTGAGGTATGTACAAGTAATCACTCCTATAAAATTTTCCATAACGCTCGTGCACACTTACTGGAAGTCCAACCCCTTCGCACACAGAACCTCCTTTACCCCCTCCCTCCAACCCTTCCTAGGCCGACCCCTACCCCGCCTTCCCTCCACAACAGATTTATACGCTCTCGAAGTCATTCTGTTTTGTTCCATTCTCTCTACATGTCCGAACCATCTCAACAACCCTCCTCAGTCGTCTGGATAATAGTTTTGGTAATCTCACACCTTCTCGTAATTTCCAAACTACGAATTCTCTGCATTATTATTCACACCACACATCGCCCTCAGACATGACATCTCCACTGCCTCCAGCCTTCTCCTCGTTGCAACATTCATCACCCATGCTTCACACCCATACAAGTGTGTTGGTACAACTATACTCTCATACATTCCCCTCTTTGCTTTCAAGGTCAAAGTTTTTGTCTCCAGACTCTTAAGTGCACCACTCACCCTTTTCCCCTCATCAATTCTGTGATTCACCTCATCCTTCATAGACCCATCTGCTGACACATCCACTCCTAAATATCTGAATACATTCACCTCCTCCATACTCTCTCCCTCCAATCTGATATCCAATCTTTCGTCACCTAATCTTTTTATACTCATAACCTTACTCTTT
This sequence comes from Cherax quadricarinatus, assembly GCF_038502225.1. Classification (NCBI taxonomy): domain Eukaryota; kingdom Metazoa; phylum Arthropoda; class Malacostraca; order Decapoda; family Parastacidae; genus Cherax; species Cherax quadricarinatus. The sequence goes on from NC_091353.1 coordinate 23,408,577, forward strand.
CCTATATTCACTTTTAATTTTCTTCTTTTACATACCCTACCAAATTCATCCACCAACTTCTGCAACTTCTCTTCAAAATCTCCCAAGAGCACAGTGTCATCAGCAATGAGCAACAGTGACAACTCCCACTTTGTGTTTGGTTCTTTATCTTTTAACTCCACACCTCTTGCCAAGACCATAGCATTCACTTCTCTCTCAACCCCATCTATAAATATATTGAACAACCATGGTGACATCACACATCCTTGTCGAAGGCCTACTTTTACTGGGAAATAATCTCCCTCTCTCCTACATGCCCTAACCTGAGCCTCTCTATCCTCGTAAAAACTCTTCAATGCTTTCAGTAACCTACCTCCTATACCATACACCTGCAACATCTGCCACAATGCCCCATCCACCCTGTCATATGCCTTTTCCAAATCAATAAATGCCACAAAAACCTCTTTACCCTTATCTAAATACTGTTCACCTATATGTTTCACTGTAAACACTTGATCTATACACTCCCTACCTTTCCTAAAGCCTCCTTGTTCATCTGCTATCCTACTCTCTGTCTTACTCTTAATTCTTTCAATAATAACTCTACCATACACTTTACCAGATATACTCAACAGACTTATCCCCCTATAATTTTTGCACTCTCTTTTATCCCCTTTGCCTTTATACAGAGGACCTATGCATGCTCTCTGCCAATCCCTTGGTACGTTACCCTCTCCCATACATTTATTAAATAATAGCACCAACCACTCAAAAACTATATCCCCTCCTGATTTTAATGTTTCTATCTTTATCCCATCAATCCCAGCTGCCTTACCCGCTTTCATTCTACCCACTGCCTCACGAACTTCTCCCACACTCACAACTGGCTCTTCCTCACTCCTACAAGATGTTATTCCTCCTTGCCCTATACACAAAATCACAGCTTCCCTATCTTCATCAACATTTAACAGTTCTGTATACCTGCTCAGAACCACGATCACCCTGGGTAAGGCCGGTAGTGCTGATACTGCATGGATACGACCCCTTATCTAACGTGATATATCAGGATCCCCAGTACACCAGAATGGCACCTCTAGAATTAACAGAGACAGACTCAGCCAACAAGGGGGATGGATGACTGGAAAAGCTGGGAGTCATACCCCTTTGGCTGAAACCCCTAGATCCAAAGGCCAGCCTCCAGTAATGCTTCCATCATTCAAGGATACTTGAGATCACCCACCGGAACCTGCAGGGTGGCCCAACATGTTCCCAGAAAATGTAACTGCCACAGCAAACAGCACCACCATCAAGGTCCATGGTGGGAAGGGGCTGATAACTATTCCTTTTGCCTAGGAGCTGAAATTCATTATGCAGAAATAGTATTCAGATCAAGAGCACTTTCACCAGGTCAAGGGATCCCTCTTCCTTTTAAGGGGGAAAACTGAAGGTTCTGAATGTGCATAGCATTTCAGGCAAGTTTAAACTAGGACTAAGCCTTCTTAATATTAACCTTTTCAGGGTCAGTAGGCCCTCTCCTAAACTTGTTCTCAGGGGCGGAAATTTTTCGAGGAAAAAAAAAATTTCTTATGAAATGATAGATAATCTTTTTCTGATCATAATGACACCAAAAGTATGAAATTTGATGGAAAACTTACAGAATTATGCTCTCGCGAAGTTAGCGGTCTCGGCGATGTTTGCGCATCAGTGATTTCGCCCACTTTAAGCCCTGTTTTCAGCCAATTTCAATGTACCAGTCGACACAAATCATAACTATTTTGCTAGAACTCATTTTTTCTATTGAATGAGTACAAGAAACCACCCATTTATGGATTTCAACTATCCAATACAGTGGTCAGAAATTGGCAATTTTGCCAATTTCACACAAATTTTAACCCTTTGACTGTTTCAGGCCCCTCTCTGAAACTGTCATTCTATGTCGCCAAATATTCAAAAAAAAAAAAAATTATTTTTTCTTATGAAAATGTTAAGATTATTTTTCCGAGTGTTTTAGTCCAAAAAAAAAATTTTTGCCATTGGTACTTACCGAGATATAGAGCCGTGAAGTTTGCAGAAAATGAGCCGCGTATGGCAACAGCGGCGACTGCCGCTCACCCAGTAAACTTTAGTTTACTTGTATTTGAAGGTTTGTTGTTTTTTTCACTATTTTATTTTTTCACATAACTTATGTGGCCTATGAGACCAAAGTAAGGTGCAATGTATATATATACACTCGTTGTATACAACACAATAAGCACACAAACATAATTATCAATATATTGTTTACAAAACTTGTTTACACAAACAAACAATTCTTCTTCTTCTTCTTCTTCTTCTTCTTCTTCTTCTTCTTCTTCTTCTCCTCCTTCTTCTTCTCCTTCTTCTTCTCCTTCTTCTTCTTCTCCTTCTTCTTCTCCTTCTTCTTCTTCTCCTTCTTCTTCTTCTCCTTCTTCTTCTCCTTCTTCTTCTTCTCCTTCTTCTTCTTCTCCTTCTTCTCCTCCTCCTTCTTCTCCTCCTCCTTCTCCTCCTTCTTCTCCTCCTTCTCCTCCTTCTTCTCCTCCTTCTTCTCCTCCTTCTCCTCCTTCTTCTCCTTCTTCTTCTCCTTCTTCTCCTCCTCCTTCTCCTCCTCCTTCTCCTCCTTCTTCTCCTCCTTCTCCTCCTTCTTCTCCTTCTTCTCCTCCTTCTCCTCCTCCTTCTCCTCCTCCTTCTCCTCCTTCTCCTCCTCCTCCTCCTTCTCCTCCTTCTCCTCCTCCTTCTCCTCCTCCTCCTTGTGTGCGAGTGTGTGGCTTATAATTGTTTTGAGTCAGAAGTCGGCAGCTGTCAAAGTGACATATTATCTCATTAGTCACTACCCCTACCCCTGTCAAAACAATGGGGTCGGATGCTGCTTCCCCTCCTCCATTCTATCTAATTATCTTTCTCCCTCATTCTATATCTTTCAATCTGTCTCTCTCTTTCTGTCTGCCTATCTCTGTCTCACAGGTACACATAAATACAAGTATACATAGTGTAAATTACCTAGGATAACCCAAGAAATCCAGACAAAGTGCTATACTCTGCTTGAAGATGTGAGTAAATGTGATGACACAGTCTTGTGGCTCTCTCTGAGACAGAGAGCTAGATGGACAGACAGGGAGCTTGACAGACAGACAAATAGACAGACAGAAATGTTTGTGTACCAGCAAAAACAAAGGGAGGCGATGGTCATGTAATATTACCCTCCTTTAAGCTCATCAAAGTCAGCTCTTATCAGATGTTATCTCCCCTTATCTTGTCACTGTCATGGGGTGGACTTTTTTTTTCTTGCTTCAAGGGAACAATATTATTACATCTTCTTCTTCCTCCTCCTCCTCCTCTTCTCCTCCTCCTCCTCCTCCTCCTCCTCTTCCTTCCCTCCTCCTCCTCCTCCTCCTCCTCTTCCTCCCCTCCTCCCCCTCCTCCTCCTCCATTGCTTTTGGTCTCAAACTCCTCCAAATCATGAAATTGATCTTCACTGACACTTCCATCTGTGTTAGAGCATCACTTGGGAAGAGAAGAGTCCCAGATTTGCTGGGGAATCACATATTTCTTACCACTAGACATGCTGAAAAATGACAACTGAAATGGCATTCCCACAATGCACCACTGGCTCCCTGATTTTTTTTATATGGTGCACACTGACCATGGAGACCCATTCTCTCACATGTGGGCCTAGCAGCTTTCTCCTGCTTGATTTGAAGCTGCTAGAATTTATGCGTATAAATACGTCAGAAACATTGGCTCGTAAGACGTATTTATACGTCGGAAACAGTCAAAGGGTTAAAAGATGCCAATTTCCAAATGGGGTCCAGAATAAACAAAACAGACATTCCTGGGACTAAAATAACATATCCTTTGTTCATTAGTCATGTCCCCAGGCCTCTCTTACATCTCCTTTGCTTTCCACTTTGAATTTTTATTCTCACAAAAAATAGAAGATTTACTGTTATGCAGACTACTGCATCTGTGTAGAAATGGTATAAATAATATCAGCACACTTGTGAAAGAATATTACACTCACCAGTTGACATGTATTGGACACATAGCATGATTTGTTTACTTTTGAACTTTGGCAAAAATCGAACATTTCTGCTACTTTGAGCTCAATTTCAAGGTACTTTTCTTTGTGAAACCAATCAAAATCATCTCTATTTCTGTCATGTCTTCCATTCTATAAAATGAGACCAGGAAAACTATAATACAACCATAAATACACTGCAAAGTTGCTGTTTTAAACCAAAAACACGGTCATTTTTTTTTTGTCATTATGTACTGTGTGCTGCAGGATTTTTTTTATACTGCGCACACTGACCACAGACGCATCCTTTCATATGTAGGCCTACCAGCTTTCTCTCTCTACATTTGAAGGCGCTAGAATTTATGAGTACTAGTATGGCACCAACCCTGGCGTGCAAGCCGTACTAGTACGGCACCAACCCTGAAAGGGTTAAGGGTCTACACATAATGAAGTTAAGTTTAGGGGTTTAATGATGAATTGAGAATAAAAAATATCTACCTTAACAATAATATGAAAAATGAAAGCTTAGATAATGTTCAAGATTTTATTCAGGCAAGAATATGATTTAGAGTTAATACACTAAATCAAAGTTCCCAATACGGTGAAGGTAAAGTGCATTATAAAAATAACATACTATTCCAATTAACAAAAAAGGTTTTGAAACTCAGGTAAAATCCAATGACATATGAGCACTGACAACACCTCAGTCTTAGGTCCTGGGCCAGTGAGTGTGACTGGTCACAGAACTGTTACTACCTTAGAAGCCTCGCCTTCAGACCAATTTTCTGGTCAACCAAGCTAGTGTTGCTAGCGGTATACAAGTTTCCCTCTGCTAACATACTGCTGCATAAGCACATGTTAACACCGGTTTACTTGTCAATATTTACCACTAGGTTACTTCAGATCCAGTTAACACAGCCAATTAAATTCACATGCATGTCCACACACAAAATAAATAATGCATTTGTAAATGCTTGTTTACACCATTACAAGAAAAATCAACATTAAATCATAGTGAAGAATGGCATTCTGCATAAAATATATACTTAAGTAATGAAAAATATTTCTAAATACATTGTATCAAAAAGTAAGCAAGAATAACATTAAACAATGTGATCATGATGGTTTGGACACTGACTCTTAGGGATGTTAAAAGAGGAAATAGTTATAGTGTGTGTTCAGTTACTGGCAGACACACCTGTGTGTCTAAGAGATCCAAGGAGGATGATAGTACCCTGGCTGCCCTCAATAATGAGTGGAGAACATAGTTTGGGCCACAGGTCCACAGAGAGCATTCTGTTTGGTGTATTCATACAGTTTAAATTTACCACGCTTTGTGATGGCCTGAAGCTCTGTGTCCTTTTCTACTGTGTCTTGGTAAAGGTAAAACAGGTACCTGTGGACCCCAGTACCTGCTGGTGGCGTGGGAGGAGCATAGTCTGTGGGAGAGACCAGTCATTGTTACAATATTTGGATAATCATTTTGAAGTTACAAGCCAGTAAAGTTTGATCAAAGGAAAGGGTGAAGAACTAATTCCTTGGATCAAGAGCCCTTTACCATTGGAAGGAGCACAGAGTGATCACTTCATATATTTTGGTTTGACTTGGATCATTTACAAGGTCACACTAACAGCAAAGAGAGGAGCCAGTATATATAGGCCAGCAGGCAGAGATGGAACAAGAGATGTGGGAAGAGTAGTGATGGTAGTGGTAAGGCAGGTAGTGGAAGTAGAAGTAGTAGTGGTAGTACAAAGCAAGGAGAGTGGTAGGTGGGACAAGAATGCAAAAGGGGAGTGTGAAGGGAGGCAAAAGTGAAGGTAGGATCCAAAGTTAGCAGGAAAGAAAGTAGTAGTAGTGGGATCAGTCAAATGCCAAGAAAGAGGAGCACTGCAGGAGAGCTAAGAGCCCACAAGGGGTAAGACCAAAAACATGGGGGAAGGGAAGGACAGAATACCCAAGGCAGAAGAAAGGAAACCTAAACCAAGAAAAAGGAAAAATAGTAAAGAAGAGGAAGAGAGAGGAGAAAAAAGAATCAGGTTAAGTCACATGTGTTCTGAAGTTTGGAGCATTTGACAATGAAATGGGAAAGGAAGGCATGTAGAGACAAAGAGAAGACAGCAGTTAACAACTTTATAGCAGCTATGAATACCATCGATTGGCAAAATGAGCTCGAAACATATACAGATATGAATGAATGTATAAATAATTTTCTAAAAATAGCCCAATGCCTCTATAACAGACATTGCCCCAGAAAAACTAAACAGACCACAGCAAAGAGACTGAATAATCCCTGGCTAACACCAAGCATCCTCAAATCCATTAATACAAAGCACAAATATGAAAAGCAGTATAGAATGGGTCAAATAACTAGAGAACAGTCGAAAAGTTACTCGTCAGCACTTACCAGCCTGATAAGAAGGTCAAAAAAATGGTATTATGAAAATAGATTACATAACATCAAAGGTGATATGAAAAAAACCTGGAAAACACTATCTGAAATTCTTGGAACTAAAAAGTTATCCAAAAACAAAACAATCAAACTAACAAAATCAGATGAACCCCTACTCACTCCAACCAAAACAGCGAACAGACTTAATGTTTTCTTCTCCACCATAGGAAAAAATCCAGCAAACAAAATACCAAGCACGAACACCCGCCCATCAGACTACCTCATAGGTACCTACCCAAATACGCTATTCCAAGCTCCAACCAACCCCATTGAAGTTACGCTCATCATAAACACCCTTAAAAACAAGGCAGGAGACATAAACAACTTGCCTGTTTTTATGTACAAAAAAGCTTCTCCTAAGTATTGTCACCAATTATTGCAACGCTCTTTAACAAATCCATTGAATCATCTACCTTCCCAACAATTCTTAAAATAGTGAGGGTCACTCCGATCCATAAAGGAGGTGACCAAGCTGATTTGAATAACTATAGACCAATATCTAACTTACCACTGCTCTCTAAAATCTTTGAAAAATTAATTCATAGACGGATCTATTCCTACCTCGTTTCACACAACATATTAAACCCTTGTCAGTTTGGATTCAGAAATAATAAAAGCATGAATGATGCTATCATACACATGCTAGAACAAATATATACCACACTTGAAAAGAAAGAAGTCCTGCTGGGCATTTTCATTGATTTACGTAAAGCTTTCGATACAGTCGACCATGAACTGCTGTACTCCAAATTAATGCACCATGATATCAGAGGCCACTCCCTCAACTACCTAAAATCATACCTTAGTAACAGAACTCAATATGTGTATGCAAATGACGCAAACTCTTCCACCCAACCAATCACAGTAGGAGTCCCACAATGAAGTGTCCTTGGACCACTCCTCTTTCTCATCTACATCAATGATCTACCGAATGCATCACAGCTACTCAAACCCATATTATTTGCAGATGACACTACATATGTCTTTTCCCACCCAAACACAGTCATACTAGCAAACACAATCAATGCTTAATTACAGAAAATATCTGCCTGGATGATGACTAACAAACTTACCCTGAACACTGATAAAACCTATTTCATTCAGTTTGGAAACAAAGCTGCAAATGATCCAATTAACATAACGCTAAATGGATCATCAGTCACAAGACTCACGGAAGAAAATTTCTAGGTATCCACCCTGACAATAGCCTTAAGTTCCAGACACACATACAACAAATCACCAAGACTGTAGGCATACTATAAAAGATAAGGTACTACATTCCACAATCAGCTCTCCTGGCACTGTACCATTCACTCATATACCCTTATCTTACATATGGAATTTGTGCATGGGGATCAACAACATCCAATCACCTAAAACCCCTAATAACCCAGCAAAAGGCAGCAGTAAGACTGATAACAAATTCCCACTCCCGCCAGGACACTCCACCAATTTTCAAAAGTCTGAATCTGCTCACCATCAAGAACATCCATACTTATACATGTGCCTACTACATACACAGAACAATACACGCAAATATAAACCCTCCACTCAAACTTTTCCTCACCAACCTAAACAGGACACATGACCACAACACAAGACACAGATCTCTTTTTGATATACCTCGTGTCCATATCGCACTGTGTAAAAACTCTATGCACATAAAGGGCCCCAAAATATGGAATTCATTACCAGAAGATATTAAAGTAACCCAGTCTGAAAATCAATTTAAGACTCTTCTCAAAAGCCACTTAATCACCCTAGACTAAATGCTAAATACTCAGTACTCACTTACTCACCTATGTACTCCCACATCATAACTGAAACAATCACATTGAACCTTTTATCCATTGTTGACAGGAATATAATTGAATCTTTGTTTTCACAAAAAGCATTTTCGAATATAAATATATTTTTGTCTCATACAAATTTTGATTCATTTATAATTAATATTCTGCTGTACAACTATGAAATAATTACTATCCTACTGTACAACTATGATATACTCCTTAGTATTAAGTAAACTTTAAGCCAATAATGTTAAGTTGGCCCATAATGTCTAGGCATAAAAGAGGCTCTCTTTGCATTGCAACACACTATTGTAAATACAAAATGTCAATGTACTGTTTGCAAAGACATAAAATAAATAAATAAATAAATAAATAAATAAGATTCATACAAGAAAAGTGTACAGTGGACCCTCAGTTAATGACATTAATCCGTTCCAGAGAGCTTGTCTTCAACCGATTCTGTCGTTATCCGAATTAATTTTCCCCACAAGAAATAATGGAAATCCAATTAATCCGTTCCAGACACCCAAAAGTATTAAACAAAATCATTTTTTTCATGAAATATACATTTCTCTACACAGAAAACAATGAGACATGCAGAAAAAACAATATTAAAATGACACTTACCTTTATTGAAGACTTATTAATGAGTGATGAGATGGGAGGAGGGGAGAGGATGGAGGTGTACTGTTGTTTGGAAGGGGAATCCCCTTCCATAGAGACTTCAGGTACCAAGTCCTTTTCCAGAGTTAACTCCCTTCTTTGTTTTTTAATGCCACTAGCACCAGCTTGAGAGTCACTGCACACCTGTGGCACTAAATATCTGTCCAGAGAGCTCTGTTTCTGGCATCTCTTTAAAATTTCCCTAAAATGAGACACAACACTGTCATTGTAGATGTTGCAAGCACGGCCTGCAACAGCTGTGTCAGGGTGATGTTCATCCATAAATGTTTGCACATAAGAAAGCAGGAATACTGCAGCAGGCCTGTTGGCCCATATTAGGCAGGTCCTTCACAAACCATCCCACTAACAGAATCGTATTTGCCCAACCCAATTTTCAATGCTTCCCAAGCAATAAGCTTAGATAATTCTCTTCACTCAAGTGCAAGTCCCACTCAAACCAAATCATGTGTGTGGGGAGGTACCCTGGCTGGTATGTGGGGGAAGTGCCCTGGCTGGTGTGTGGCAAAGTACCCTGGCTGGTGTGTGGGGAAGTACCCTGGCTGGTATGTGGGAAAGTACCCTGGCTGGTATGTGGGGAAGTACCCTGGCTGGTGTACCACCATCACTACCACCACCACTTTCGTATCTTTCTACCAACTTTTTCTTGAATTCTATAGTATTTCTCACCCTCTTTACCAAAGGGCTGGCACTAGAAGATTTCTTTTGGCCCATGGTGGCTTATTTAGCAATTACAAGTACTAAAAACAATGGAATAATACAAAATGTATCGCATGTACACGTGGAATCGTCCTCATTGGCTTGTAAACAATGGTACGCTGGCCGGGCCGCTCACGCCATGCGGACACATTCAGGACGAATGACTTTAACCGAGTTCTTTGTCATTAACTAAGCCAATATTTTGATGCAAAAACGTGTCGCTATCTGATTTTTAGGTTATCCGATGACGTCATTAACTGAGGGTCCACTGTATAAGGGATGATTCAACAAGATGGTGACTGTGAAAGTTAGAAGTAGGGTAGACAATTTTAACAGATAACCAGTCAATAGGATGACTGTGATCTCTAACATGACAGTAAAGAGCATTATTGGTGTCAGCAAGCCTAACATTACTTTTGTGCTTCTTGAGTCTGTCAGAAAGAGAACGGTCAGTTTCTCCAAAGTACTGAAAAGGACAAGAGGAGCATGAAATAGAGTATGTATAGCAAGAGCATCTATAGAGGGATGAGAGGCACGAACTAGATTACTGTGAAGGGTGTTCATTTGATGAAAAGTAATTTTGATGTCTAAGGAAAGGAGTGTGTGTTAGGATTAGAAAGATTGGAAATATAGAGAAGGCAGAGAACTGGAGATTTCACAGGAGAAGAAGGTCCATTTAGCATGTGAGAAAGCAGAGTTTATGGAATGGGAAGGGTAGCCAACACAAGAGAATGAACTGAGGGTCACAAATGCAGAGGTCACGAAGAGGGAGAGAAATAAGAACACTTTTCTTAACAGAGGGAGCAAGGTAAAAAAAAAAGTAGTGAATGTACATGTCACTGTGCAAAGGCTTGCAATACATGGAAAAAGCCAAGCCTGTATCTGAGTGGTGGACATGTACATCAATAATGATAATAATAATACAGGTTGGCCATCACAAACCTGGCATCAATGGGACCTGTAGGGTGCTGGATTAGAGATTTTGCTGGATTACAGAGTGGTTAGGTTCAAATACACTTAACCCAATGGTGATATTTACGAATCGGTGATTTCACCCACTTTACATCCTATTGTTGGCCCATTCCATTGTTCCAGCCTACCAAACTCATAGCTATTTTGCTAGTATTCCTTCTATTCTGTTGATTGAGTACAACAAACCGTCCATTCACCTATTTCAACTACCCAATAAAGTGGTCAGAAATCACTAATTTGGCCAATTTCACACAAATTTCATTATTATTATTATCAAAAAGAAGAGCTAAGCCACAAGGGCTATACAGCGCTGCAGGGTAGGGAAGGAAGCGAGGGTATTGGATGGCAGAAGGGAGGAGGGATGATCAGTAGGTTACAGAAAACAGCAGGGCAGGGGATAGTATGGGGGTAGAGGGTAGCAAGAGATTGAAGTAGAAAGGGCTGAAGGTATCAGAATTTGTGAAGTCAGTCAGTTGTTGTCAAAAAGTCAATGAGAGAGTCCGGATGAAAGGTGGGTCCATCAGCGAGAAGGGAAGGTAAAGAGAGAGCAGCGGAGCGAAGACGACGATGGAGGTAAATTCTGCGTGCTCGTTGATAAAGTGGGCAGTCCAACAGAATGTGGCTGACTGATAATGGAGCTTGGCAATTCTCACAGAGAGGAGCAGGGCGTCTCTCCATGAGATATCCATGAGTAAAACGAGTATGGCCAATGCGAAGATGGGAGAGAGTAGTCTCCCAACCTCGACACTGGTGATAAGAAGATAGCCAGTAACCTATACTTGGTTTAATAGATTGAAGTTTGTTGCTGAGCATAGTAGACCAACGGTGTTGCCAATGGGTGTGAAGGTGGGAAGATATTGCAGCAAAATAGTCCATAAATGGAATACCTCTATATGAAACTGGTAGGTCAAGTACTGCTGACCGCGCAGCAGTGTCTGCCTGTTCATTGCCCTGTACGTCAACATGACCAGGGACCCAACAAAAAACAATATCTTTATGCTTGGTAAAGATGCGGCGTAGCCAAAGTTGGATACGGAGGACTAAGGGGTGAGGTGTATCAAATTTCTGTATAGCCTGTAAAGCACTAAGGGAGTCTGAGACAACCACAAATGATGACACAGGCATAGATGCAATACGGATAAGTGCTGCAAGGATGGCATACAATTCAGCAGTAAAAATACTAGCCGAAGATAGTAAATGCCCTCGTACGACGCTGTCCGGAAACACTGCTGCGAATCCTACGCCATCAGAAGACTAAGAGCCATCTGTGTACAGAGCAATGGCATGAGAATGAGTTTGAAAGTGGTCAAGAAAAAGAGAGCGGGAAGTGACCGTAGACAGTTGGGCTTTCGAGCAAGGGAGAGAGAAAGAACAGACTCGAACAGCTGGAACTTCCCAGGGGGGTAGGGAAAAGTGAGATGCTACATGAACATAGAAAGGTGGTAATTGAAGAGAAGACAAGAGCAAATGAAGTTGAAGAGAGAAGGGACGGAGTAAACAGGGACGGCGAACAAATAAAGAATGTCTACTAATATCAGTGACCATTCTATAAATGGAAGGATTGCGAAGATCATGAGAGCGTACATAGTAGCGAAGGCAATGGGCATCACGGCGATCGGATAAGGATGGAACGTTCGCTTCTGCATAGAGGCTCTCGACAGGGGAAGAGCGAAAAGCACCAAGGCATAAACGTAATCCTTGGTGATGAATGGGGTTAAGGCTAGAGAGAGTAGTAGGAGATGCCGCTGAATAGATCTGGTCACCATAATCACGTTTCGATAAAATAAGGGTGGAATGTAGGCGAAGGAGGGTTCGACTATCAGCTCCCCATGAAAGATGAGCAAGGGTTTTAAGAAGGTTCAGCCGGCTGTGACAAGTTGCCTTCAGAGAGGTAATGTGAGGTTTCCAGGATAACCTACGATCAAAGAGGAGGCCCAGAAACCTGACTATCACGTTCAGGGATACTGGAGCCATAGAAGTACAAAGGATGATCGGAGATGACAGAGCGTCTAGTGAAAGTAATTTGGTGGGTTTTAGTGCTGGAAAATTTAAACCCACGTGTGGTGGCCCAATTGGAAACACGGTCGACTGCATGCTGGAGAGAAACTGTAATGAGGTGACAGTCAGCGCCTGCACAGGCAATAGCGAAGTCATCAACATAGAGTGATGACCAAATATTTGATGGAAGACTAGAGGCCAAATCATTAATAGCAAGGAGAAAATGTGTTGTGCTCAGAACACATCCCTGGGGGACACCTTCAGCTTGGATAAAGTCCGGGGAGAGCACATTATTAACCTGAACACGGAAATGCCTGTCAGTTAAAAAGTTCTTAAGGAGGGATGGTAGATTGCCTCGAAGGCCAAAGGAGTGGGCTTGGGCTAAAATATTATACCTCCAAGTTGTGTCACATGCCTTCTCAAGGTCAAAAAATATGGCAATAACTGAGTGGTTATTCGCAAAGGCATTACGAACATACGCATCCAAGCGTAGTAAGGGGTCTATGGTAGAACGTCCCTTACGAAAGCCATATTGACGTGTGGAGAGACTGTTGTGTGTCTCTAAATACCACACTAAACGTCTATTTACTAGGTGTCCCATCACTTTGCAAACTGCACTGGTAAGAGCAATGGGACGATAGTGGGAGGTTTCATGTCCTGTAGTGCCTGGTTTGCGGAAAGGGAGAACAATGGCGGATTTCCGCAGCTATGGAAGAACTCCTTGTGACCAAATACGATTGTAAAGGCGTAATAGGACCGCAAGGGCTGACTGATGTAAATGTTGTAGCATACGAATATGAATGTTGTCGGGCCCAGCTACCGATGATCGGCAAGCTGAGAGTGTTGCCTCCAGTTCTTGAAGTGTAAAAGGCACATTATACTGTTCTTCTCTGAGAGAAGAAAAGTCCAAGGGTGCTAACTCTCTGACAGACTTTGAGGAAAGAAATGAGGGGCATAGATGGAGTCCCTGAGAAATACGGACCAGATGATTGCCAATTTCATTGGCAACATCTAGTGGGTTTGCTATATCAACACCGGCGACCCGCAGAACAGGAGCCGGGTCAAGAGAATATTTACCACTCAGTTTTCGTACTTTTTTCCAGACTGCACTCATAGAGGAAGCAAAGGTGATGGTGGAGACATAATCTCGCCAGCAAGTGCGTTTAGCGTCACGGATGACATGGTGAGCGATCGCACGCTTCTGCTTAAAATCAAGAAGTCTCTCTGTGGTTCTATTGTACCAGTACCTGCCCCATGCAGCGCGTTTCAAACGTACTGCACGAGCACAAGCAGGAGACCACCAAGGCATGCATTTCTGAGAATGCCTGCCCGAAGTTTGGGGTATAGAATGAGAAGCTGCGGTTAAAACGGAGGACGAGAAGAGGTGTAAAAGCTCATCGATGGAGGACGAAGAAGGAACCTCTCTAAAAACAGTTAGGTGTGAGTAAAGGTTCCAATTTGCCTGATCAAATTGCCAGCGTGGGATGCGAAGAGGTGGTGAATGAATATGAAGGGGAAGTAAGAATGATTGGAAAATGATCGCTGTCATGTAAGTCCGGGAGAACAGACCAAGTGAAGTCTAATGCGGCGGAGGAAGAGCAGACTGAGAGATCGATGCAAGAGAGTGTGAGAGTCCGAGGATCAAAATGGGTGTCAGTACCTGTATTTAAAACATGGAGGGGGTGGGTGGCAAGAAAAGCCTCTAACTGAATGCCACAGGAATCACAGTGAGACCCCCCAGAGGAAATGGTGGGCATTAAAATCACCAAGTAACAGAATCGGTGGCGGTAATGACGAAACAAGAAAGGCAATATTCGGAATAGATAATGCCCGAGAAGGAGAGAGATATAAAGAACAGAGTGTATACCACCTATGCAAGTGGATACGGGCTGCTGTGTAATGCAGCGAAGTACGAACAAATAGCTGATGGTACGGAATATCAGTGCGTAGAAGAAGGGCACTTTCATTAAAGGTCCCATCAGGAAAAGGATCTGAAGAATACAATAAATTATAGCCTGAGATGGGAGAGATAACAGCAGAGTGTAATTTTGGTTCCTGTAAGCAAACACCAACAGGGAAAAACTGGGAGAGTAACATCTGAAGCTCACCCTGATTACCCCTGAGGCCGCGTATATTCCACTGTAAATAGGCCATGATTGGCAATGATAAAGATACCTGAAATCCTCAGGTAAGGGTTCCTATGGACTAGAGGGGTTAGAAAAGTCCACATGCGGAGGCAGTGGAAAACGTTCAAGCAGTGAAGGAACGGTGCGCTGTGAAGAAAGGAGTTGTGCAGATGGAGCAGAGGAGAGAGAAGGAGCGGAGGGTGGATCAGTGTCCATTGATGGTTTGGTCTCTGCAATATATTCAGAGATTGCTTCAAGTGTTTCAGAATTCAGAGACGTCGTATGGGAGACAATATTGGAAATGGTAGGGGGAGGATGAGTAAAGATTGGAACTGTATTGGACTCTACCAAGGTAGAGGGGGGGGGGCGAAAGGGTGGAGGGAACTGGAGAAGCGTGGAAGGGGACAGAAGAGCCAGAAACCTGGGAGGTGGCAGAAGAAGAAACTTGGGAGGGAACAGGGGAGGAAGGTACAGTACGAGGAGGAGGGTGAACCTCTACACTTGTAACAGAGCCAGTGAGAGGGGGAGAACCAGGTACAGAGACAGGGAAGGTAAAATGAGGAGATGGAAGATGGGTAGGAGGTGTTAACGGACCTCTTTTTGACTTTTGAGAAGTAGAGGGATGATTGGGAGGAGGTGTCATATGAGATCTCGTCGCCAATGAGGCTTGTGAGAGAGAACACGAAGAAGCGAGATCAGACTGAGGCGTTGAAGTAGGGACGTCTCAGCCGAGGACAGCAAAAGAATTAGATACACAAGTGACTATGGGAGAGGTAACCACAGAGGTGGGTGCAGAAGATGGGATACCAGAAGTGGGGGGACGTTTTGAAACACGGGAATAAGAAACACGAGGTGGTCTCCCTTGGAGGCGGAGATGAGAAACTGCCATGGCATAAGGGAGACCTTCTGCCTCTTTGAGGTAACGGATTTCCCGCTCGTTTAAGTAGACTTGACAACGGCGAGAGTACGAAGGGTGAGCCTCATGACAATTAAGGCAAGAGGGAGGTCGATTGCAAGACGTATTAGAATGGTCATCGGCACCACAGACTGGGCATTCGGCGATAGATCTGCAATATTTCGCTGGATGGCCAAATCGCCAGCAATTTCTACACTGTTGCGGTGTAGGGATCACCTTTCGAACTTGTAACCGATGTCCTGCTACATAAACTGAGGATGGGAGTTCACGGCTGTCAAAAGTTAAACGAGCCACATTGCTAGGGTATTGTCTCCGCCCGCGGGCAGGAAGAACGTAAGTGTCTACCTTGAGGATTGGGAGATCTTGGAGTTCCAGCTGTTCAAGAATGTCAGTGCCACATATCTGGAAATTTTGTTGAACTATGGTATGGGGCAGAATGACGGTACCACTACAAGAACTGAGGGAATGATGTTTTTCAATAGTGACAGGAACAGTATCGATATGGGAAAGACGAGAAAGCTCATGAGCCTGGGTAGCATTCTGTACGGTGATGATGCGCGTACCGCTCTTAAGAGCATGAAAAGAAATATCTTTACCAACATGGCGTAGGAGTGCCTTGCCAATACTGTGGTCAGAAAGATAGGCAGTAGAGGAAGTCGGTCGTAAAGTGAAGAATTTAGTCCATTGTGCAGTCTGAAACTGAGCGTGGAAAGGTAATGAACGACGTGTTGATCTTTTCTGAGAAGAACGAGAAGGTGGAGAAGTATCATCAGCAGGTAACTGTCGTTGACGTTTAGGCGTGGGACCAGAGTTGGTCTGACGTGGGACGGGTCGGCGATTCGAAAATTGCCGCACCATAGAGGGAGAGGCCGGAAGCATAGTCAGAGGAGAGCGAAGGTCAGATAAATCGAAGGAGTCAGTCGAGGCCTCAGTACCTGAAGCAGGCGAGGAAACAGCACCGGCAAGAGGTACAGAGGCATGAGGAGTGTCCGAAGAGTGGTCCAAAGACGAGGCGGGGTCAGAATGGGGTGCGGTATCAAGAAGGGGCCCGGGGGTAGCAGGTTCATGGACTAGGGCTGCCATGGTTAGGTTACTTCTTTCTTTTTGTTTTTAAGAAAAAAAAAGAAAGAAAAGAAAAAAAAAAAAAAAGAAAAAAAGGGGGGACCGGGGAGGGATAGTTCCTAGGAGGAATGAATGGGCCAGAAATCTCCCTCCACGCCCAAGAGGACCTCAGCACCGCAAGTAGCGCAGATGCAGCATGGAACCCGTGCCATACCCTACCCATCATGCCAGTAAACCGGCAATCCGGAATAGCAACCTCACATCTGCCGAGCTACCTCAGTGGACAAAAGAGAGGGCGGCCGGAAATCCGCCACAAAGCATACCTCCTTCGGCCACCACCCCTGGAATCCGAAAGGTGGCTTCCAGAGATACACCCGTCGCCCGAGAGACACCCAAAGCCACCCTCCGGGATACCGGAGAGGGATCGGGACATCCCCAGGCAATCCAGATTCCACGGCAAACTACACCACCGCCAAGAACCTCAACGGAATGGGATGGACCCCGGTACCCTTTCCCCTACCTAGGAACTAGCGTGCCTGTGGAAAAAAAAAAAAAGACCCAAAGGCCAAAAAGGAAGGGCAAAAGGGAGGGGGTGGGGAGGAGGAGGAGGAAAGGAAAATGGGGAGGATGGGATAGGGAACGGGGGATTGGGGGGTAATTAGGTTCGGTCTGAGGAAGGAGACCGACAGGTCTAATTCCTCAGACCAAGAGCCTCTTCACCACGCCAAGGAGCCCCCCTTGAAGAGGACACAAATTTCAAAAGATGCCAATTTCAAAATAGGGTCCAGAATGAACAATACAGACATTTCTGGCACTAAAATAGCATTTTCTCTGTTCATTAGTCACATCTCCAGGCCTCTCTTATAATACTCCTGCTTTCCATTTTGAATTTTTATTCATGCAAAAAAATAGAAGGTTTACTATTATGCAGTCTACTGCATTACTGTAGTGATTGTACAAATAATGTCAACCCATTTGTGACTGCGTATTACACCAGCCATTTAGACATGTATTGGATGGTGACATCATTTGTTTACTCTTGAACATCGGGAAAAATTGAAGATTTCCACTACTTGAGCTCAATTTCAAGGTACTTTCTGTCGTGAAACCAATCAAAATCATATCTATTTCTGTAATATATCTTCCATTCTATCAAGTGAGATGAAAAAAACAAGAATACAACCATAAAATCTATACGAAAATACACTGCAAATTCGCTGTTCAACACCACGGTCGTAGTTTTTTCTCATTATGCACTGCATGCTGCAGGATATTTTTTTATATAGTACACACTTACCCACAGACCTATTCTCTCATATGTAGGCCCAAATTTACCAGTCAGAGCTTATCTGAGTGAGCTGAGCTCATGGTGACTGACAGTGGCTTCAAAGCCACTTTATCTTTTATTAACAAATTGTTGCTGAGAAACAAACTAGTAATGGTCAGTATAATGATGACCAGAGGGCACCAGCACATGCCAATCATTTTGAACCTTTTCCTAGTTGCAGTACACAGGTGCTGAGAATCTGAAGCCAAGTGAACGAGCTGTTTTCAAGTTATAAACAAAAACCATGGCAGAATATAACAAACAGGAAACTAGTTTAATGTTACCCTTCTAGAATACTTAATTGAGAGACATTTTATAAAATGGACACCACATGCTTAGCTCTTTTCCATTAGCTACAGATAAGATAAAATTAGGTATAGTAATTATGTACTGGGAGCAAGGGGCTAGTAGCCCCTTCTGTACAAATTACATAACCATGGCTCGTACATTTGGCCCAACTTTTATCTTTGGTGCTATACTTAAGTTCACATATGATGTATTACAGTTTGTCAGCCCACAGATCCTCAGGTAGGTATACCATCTTGGTGTTTTAAGCTTATTGCATTGTTAGATTTTTTCTTTTCAATTTAGATATGGCAAATTGTTAATTCACATTCTTAACAGTACCATGGAATATTAATGTCTTGTATACTTGATACAATACTGTCTGTATTACAATACAAGTACTAAGTTTTGAAAAATAGAAAACTATTTTTGGGGGAAGATTTAATGAACTATTGCAGGAATAATTCCCAGTAACAATATCTCAAATTTTACTGCTTTTTCAGACTATTTTAATTAATGTTTGCTCATTTGTGCATCAGTTCATCCTTTAGGACTTATTAGTAACATTTATGAAGGGATTCAAGGAAACCGGCAGGCCGGACTTGAGTCCTGGAGATGGGAAGTACAGTGCCTGCACTCTGAAGGAGGGGTGTTAATGTTGCAGTTTAAAAACTGAAGTGTAAAGCACCCTTCTGCCAAGACAGTGATGGAGTGAATGATGGTGAAAGTTTTTCTTTTTTGGGCCACCCTGCCTTGGTGGGAATCGGCCAGAGTGTTAATAAAAAAAAAAAATAGTTTCCTTTGTCCACTTTCTAAATAATTTACTGTACTAGTATGCAGCCATTTTAGAAGCTTCACATGAGTGCAAACAGCTGAACTGGTGTGGGGGCTGGCATATTGGTTCATCCAAAACCCATAGTATTTATACCTATTTACAAAGCAGGAGACAGGTCCTTAGTTTTGAACTATAGACCAATAAGCCTTACCTCCATAGTGGGAAAATTTATAGAATCTATAATTGCCAAGGCAATTCATAGCCATTTTGAAAGGCATAAATTGATTAATAAATCTCAGCACAGTTTTACAAAGGGGCACTCCTGCCTTACGAATTTACTAACTTTTTTTGCCAAGGTATTTGAGGAAGTCCTAGGTAGTAGGTTGGTAGACAGCAACCGCCCAGGGAGGTACTACCGTCCTGCCAAGTGAGTGTAACACGAAAGCCTGTAATTGTTTTACATGATGGTAGGATTGCTGGTGTCCTTTTTTCTGTCTCATGAACATGCAAAATTTCAGGTACGTCTTGCTACTTCTACTTACACTCAGGTCACACTACACATACATATACAAGCGTATATATACATACCCCTCTGGGTTTTCTTCGATTTTCTTTCTAGTTCTTGTTCTTGTTTATTTCCTCTTATCTCCATGGGGAAGTGGAACAGAATTCTTCCTCTGTAAGCCATGCGTGTCGTAAGAGGTGACTAAAATGCCGGGAGCAAGGGGCTAGTAACCCCTTCTCCTGTATATATTACTAAATTTAAAAGGAGAAACTTCAGTTTTTTCTTTTGGGCCACCCCACCTCAGTGGGATACGGCTGGTACGTTGAAAGAAAGAATTTGAGGAAGTAGATCATGGTAATGAATATGATATTGTGTTTATGGACTTCAGTAAGGCTTTTGATAGAGTTCCACATCAGAGGCTATTGAGGAAACTTATGGCACATGGAATGGGAGAAATTTTTTCCTGGGTAGAGGCATGGTTGACAGATAGGCAGCAGAGAGTTTGCATCAATGGGGAGAAGCCAGAGTGGGGGCGAGTCAGGAGTGGTGTTCCACAAGGGTCACTGTTAGGCCGCCCTTTTTTTGTTCACAATTTATATAAAGGACATTGTTGAGGGATTAAATAGCAACATAAGCAAGTTTGCTGATGACACCAAAATAGGTAGCCTAATTTATTCTAATGAGGATATTAGCCCTTAACCCTTTGAGGGTTTTCGTCGTACTAGTACGTCTTACGTGTAGGGGTTTTTGACGTACTAGTACTCATAAATTCTAGCGGCCTCAAATCTAGTGGGAGAAAGCTGGTAGGCCTTCATATGAAAGAATGGGTCTATGTGGTCAGTGTGCACAGTCTAAAAAAAATCCTGCAGCACACAGTGCATAATGAGAAAAAAAAAACTTTGACCATTTTTTTTGAATAAATCAGCGACTTTGCAGTGTATTTTCGTATGGTATTTATTGTTGTATTCTAGTTTTCTTGGTCTCATTTTATAGAATGGAAGACATATTACATAAATTGAGATGATTTTGACTGGTTTTACAAAGAAAAGTGCCTTGAAATTGAGCTCAAAGTAGCAGAAATGTTCGATTTTTACCAAACTTCAAAAGTACACAAATCGTGCCAAGCGTGCAATACACGTCAACTGGTGAGTCTAATATTCTTTCACAAGTGAACCAATAATATTTATACCATTTTTTACACTAATGCAGTAGTCTGCATAACAGTAAATCTTATATTTTTTGTGAAAATAAAAATTCAAAGTGGAAAGCAAAAGAATATAAGAGGGGCCTTGAGACGTTACTAATGACTAGAGGAAATGTCATTTTAGTGCTAGGAATGTCTTTCTTGTTTATTCTGGACCCTATTCGGAAATTGGCATCTTTTGAAATTTGTGTGAAATTGGCAAAATTGCTAAATTCTGACCACTGTACTGGATAGTTGAATTTCATAAATGAGTGGTTTCTTGCACCCATTCGATAGAAAAAATGGAGTTCTAGCGAAATATTCATGTTTTTTGTCGACTAGTACAGTGAAATTGGCCGAAAATGGGGCTCAAAGTGGGCAAAATCGCCGATGCGTAAACATTGCCGAGACCGCTAACTTTGCGAGAGCATAATTCCGTAAGTTTTCTATCAAATTTCAAACTTTTGGTGTCTTTATGATCGGGAAAATATTCTCTATCTTTTCATAAGAGAAAATAATTTTTTTTTTTTAAATTTGGCCGACCCTGAGAACGAGTTTCGGAGAGGGCCTGTCGACCCTCAAAGGGTTAAACGGTCCAAACGTATATATACGTTCTTACGCATAGCGCCCCAAAAGTATATACAGTGGACCCCCGGTTTACGATATTATTTCATTCCAGAAGTATGTTCAGGTGCCAGTACTGAACAAATTTGTTCCCATAAGGAATATTGTGAATTAGATAAGTCCATTTCAGACCCCCAAACATGCATTTACATAAATACACTAAAATAATTGGTCGCATTGGGAGGTGATCGTAAAGCGGGGGTCCATTGTATACGTTTTATTTTTCCTGCCTTAAAATTTGGCACAATTGGCCTGAGATGTCTTGTCAGCACAGAATGGGGGGGGGGGGTCATGGTCCTCCTCCTCCGGTCCTCTGGTGGTGATGGTGGTGGTGATGGTCGTCGTCGTCGTCGTCCTCCTCCTCCTCCTCCTCCTCCTCCTCGTCCTCCTCATCCTCCTCGTCCTCCTCCTCCTCGTCCTCCTCCTCCTCGTCCTCCTCGTCCTCCCCCTCCTCGTCTTCCCCCTCCTCGTCGTCCCCCTCCTCGTCGTCCCCCTCCTCGTCTTCCCCCTCCTCGTCTTCCCCCTCCTCGTCTTCCCCCTCCTCGTCTTCCTCCTCCTCGTCTTCCTCCTCCTCGTCTTCCTCCTCCTCGTCTTCCTCCTCCTCGTCTTCCTCCTCCTCGTCTTCCTCCTCGTCTTCCTCCTCCTCCTCGTCTTCCTCCTCCTCCTCGTCTTCCTCCTCATCTTCCTCCTCCTCCTCGTCTTCCTCCTTGTCCTCCTCCTCCTCTTCTTCCTCCTCCTCCTCTTGCTGGGACATATAAATACTTTGTATATATTCCAAGACAATAGTAAATGGCTAAGGCAGGTGTAAATGTCCACCTGTCAGTGTGTTTGTGCCAATTTCAGTACCTAATACTAGTGTCAGAACAAAGATTGGTTATAAAATAACAAGAACTACTACATATTATAATTATCAGAACATAAAAATTACATAAAATATGAAAAATAGAAAAAAGGTATATTGGCAACACTTCTGCAAGCGGCAGGATTCGATGTTGCTGTCACATGAGCATCCAGTGCCAACTTCTCGGCTTCATATCTCGGTAAGCACTGACCCTAATTTTTTTTTATTCTAAGACATGTCAAAAAATGTGTTCTTTTTTTTCTATACAAAAGTTTTTTTTTTTTCAAAATATTCTGGGCGCTGCGCGAGTGAACGTACATATACATTTGGACCGTTTAAGGGTTAGAGCACTCCAGGAAGATTTGAATAGACTGATGCAGTGGTTGGAGAAGTGGCAGATGCAGTTTAATATTGACAAATGTAAAGTTCTAAACACTGGACACGAAAATAACCATACCACATATAAACTAATAATGTAGATCTTAATATTGACTGCAAAAAGGATTTGGGAGTTCTGGTTAGCAGCAATCTAAAACCAAGACAACAGTGCATAAGTGTTCACAATAAAGCGAACTGAATCCTTGGCTTATCAAAGAGCATAAATATAGGAGTCCCAGGTTGTTCTTCAACTCTATACAGTGGACCCCTGGTTAACGATATTTTTTCATTCCAGAAGTATGTTCAGGTGCCAGTACAGACAGAATTTGTACCCATAAGGAATATTGTGAAGTAGATTAACCCATTTCAGACTCCCAAACATACATGTACAAACGCACTTACATAAATACACTTACATAATTGGTCGCATTGGGAGGTGATCGTTAAGCGGGGGTCCACTGTATATTTTTGGTTAGGCCTCATTTAGATTATGTTGCACAGTTCTGGTAACCATATTACAGAATGGATATAAATGCACTGGAAAATGTACAAAGGAGGATGACAAAGTTAATCCCATGTATCAGAAATCTTCCCTATGAGGACAGACTGAGGGCCCTGAATCTGCACTCTTTAGATAGGCGTATAATTAGGGGGGATGTGATTTTTTTTTTTTCAACAAACTGACCGTATCCCACCAAGGCAGGGTGGCCCAAAAAGAAAAACGAAAGTTTCTCTTTTCAAATTTAGTAATTTATATGGGAGAAGGGGTTACTAGTCCCTTGCTCCCAGCATTTTAGTCGCCTCTTACAACACGCATGGCTTACGGAGGAAGAATTCTGTTCCACTTCCCCATGGAGATAAGAGGAAATAAACAAGAACAAGAACTAGAAAGAAAATAGAAGAAAACCCAAAGGGGTGTGCTTGTACATGTACGTGTAGTGTGACCTAAGTGTAAGTAGAAGTAGCAAGACGTACCTGAAATCTTGCACGTTTATGAGACAAGCAAAAGACACCAGCAATCCTACTATCATGTAAAACAATTAGAGGCTTTCGTTTTACACTCACTTGGCAGGACGGTAGTACCTCCCTGGGCAGTTGCTGTCTACCAACCTACTACCTATGATTGAGGTGTATAAATGGAAAATAGGAAAAAAAATAAAGGGAATGTAAACAGCATGCTAGAAATATCTAACCTAGATAGGACTCGCAGCATTGGCTACAAACTGGAAAAATTCAGATTCAGGAAGGATATAGGAAGGCACTGGTTTGGTAATAGAGTTGTGGATGAGTGGAGCAAACCCCCAAGTACAGTGGACCCCCGGTTTACAATATTATTTCATTCCAGAAGTATGTTCAGGTGCCAGTACTGAAAGAATTTGTTCCCATAAGGAATATTGTGAATTAGATTAGTCCATTTCAGACCCCCAAACATACATGTACAAATGCACCTACATAAATACACTTACATAATTGGTCGCATTGGGAGGTGATCGTAAACCAGGGGTCCACTGTACTGTCATAGAAGCTAAGACATTGCGTAGTTTTAAAAATAGGCTGGATAAATACATGAGTGGGTGTGAGTTGGACCTGACTAGCTTTTCCTAACAGTTCTGATGTAGTGCTCCTTCCTCAAGTAGATGTGACCTGACCTGACCTGACTAGGTGGGTCATTGGTTTAAGCCAGGAGGTGACTTGGACCTGCCAGTAGGCCTGCTGCAGTGTTCCTTCTTTCTTATGTTCTTATAATGTAAAAAGAAGAAAAACTTTTGCTTTTTCTTCCTTGAGTCACCATGCCTTGGGAGACGGCTAATGTTAAAAAAAAAAATTACATATTTAATATGCATTATGATTCAATTTTGTGCTGTTAATAAAGCTGAAGGCAGCGACCTCCTGATCATCCAGTTACAATATGCACCAACAGCTGCCTTGATCAATGATCACTTGGTATCCACTTACTCATGTGTCTGTTCTAAACTACAAATCGGCCATCACTAATCTGGCAATCAGTTATCCGGTTCCATCAGTAATCCGACACTAATTTCGGCTAGCATAATTTCAAATTTCATCATCATACTCACTCAAATTTCATCAGTATACTGACTCAGATATTGTGCAGATGATTGTAAATAAACAGCAGCAAGCTAGTGGAGGAGAAAGCAGTGATGAAAATAAGGAAAATGTAGCAGAAAGTCTCTACTGATAGGTTAATTAAGTGTATTCTAACCTAACCACTTTGTAATCTGGCAAACTCACTAATCTGGCACACTACAGGTCCCAATGATGCCGGATTAGTGATTCACCAGGTCACTGGTAAACTACTACATTCACCATGTCACTGGTAAATTAGTAAATTCACCAAGTCACTGGTAAATTAGTAAATTCACCAGGTCACTGGTAATTTAGTAAATTCACAAGGTCACTGGTAAATTAGTAAATTCACCAGGTCACTGGTAAATTAGTAAATTCACAAGGTCACTGGTAAATTAGTAAATTCACCAGGTCACTGGTAAATTAGTAAATTCACCAGGTCACTGGTAAATTAGTAAATTCACCAGGTCACTGGTAAATTAGTAAATTCACCAGGTCACTGGTAAATTAGTAAATTCACCAGGTCACTGGTAACTACATTCACCCAGTCACTGGTAAACTACTACATTCACCAGGTCACTGGTAAACTACTACATTCACCAGGTCACTGGTAAACTACTACATTCATCAGGTCACTGGTAAACTACTACATTCATCAGGTCACTGATAAACTACTACATTCACCAGGTCACTGGTAAACTACTACATTCACCAGGTCACTGGTAAACTACTACATTCACCAGGTCACTGGTAAACTATTACATTCACCAGGTCACTGGTAAACTACTACATTCATCAGGTCACTGGTAAACTACTATATTCACCAGGTCACTGGTAAAGTACTACATTCACCAGGTCACTGGTAAAGTACTACATTCACCAGGTCACTGGTAAAGTACTACATTCACCAGGTCACTGGTAAACTACTACACTCACCAGGTCACTGGTAAAGTATTACATACACCAGGTCACTGGTAAACTACAACATTCACCAGGTCACTGGTAAACTACTACATTCACCAGGTCACTGGTAAAGTATTACATACACCAGGTCACTGGTAAACTACAACATTCACCAGGTCACTGGTAAACTACTATATTCACCAGGTCACTGGTAAACTAAATTCACCAGGTCACTGGTAAACTACTACATTCACCAGGTCACTGGTAAACTACTACATTCACCAGGTCACTGGTAAACTACTACATTCACCAGGTGACTGGTAAACTACTACATTCACCAGGTCACTGGTAAACTACTACATTCACCAGGTCACTGGTAAACTACTACATTTATCAGGTCACTGGTAAACTACTACATTCACCAGGTCACTGGTAAACTACTACATTTACCAGGTCACTGGTAAAGTACTACATTCACCAGGTCACTGGTAAACTACTACACTCACCAGGTCACTGGTAAACTACTACACTCACCAGGTCACTGGTAAACTACTACATTCACCAGGTCACTGGTAAACTACTACACTCACCAGGTCACTGGTAAAGTATTACATACACCAGGTCACTGGTAAACTACAACATTCACCAGGTCACTGGTAAACTACTACATTCACCAGGTCACTGGTAAACTACTACATTCACCAGGTCACTGGTAAACGACTACATTCACCAGGTCACTGGTAAACTACTACATTCACCAGGTCACTGGTAAACTACTACATTCACCAGGTCACTGGTAAACTACTACATTCACCAGGTCACTGGTAAACTACTACATTCACTAGGTCACTGGTAAACTACTACATTCACCAGGTCACTGGTAAACTACTACATTCACCAGGTCACTGGTAAACTACTACATTTACCAGGTCACTGGAAAACTACTACATTTACCAGGTCACTGGTAAACACTACATTCACCAGGTCACTGGTAAACTACTACATTTACCAGGTCACTGGTAAACACTACATTCACCAGGTCACTGGTAAACTACTACATTCACCAGGTCACTGGTAAACTACTACATTCACCAGGTCACTGGTAAACTACTACATTCACCAGGTCACTGGTAAACTACTACATTCACCAGGTCACTGGTAAACTACTACATTCACCAGGTCACTGGTAAACTACTACATTCACCAGGTCACTGGTAAACTACTACATTCACCAGGTCACTGGTAAACTACTACATTCATCAGGTCACTGGTAAACTACTACATTCACCAGGTCACTGGTAAACTACTACATTCATCAGGTCACTGGTAAACTACTACATTCACCAGGTCACTGGTAAACTACTACATTCACCAGGTCACTGGTAAACTACTACATTCATCAGGTCACTGGTAAACTACTACATTCACCAGGTCACTGTTAACTACATTCACCAGGTCACTGGTAAACTACTACGTTTACCAGGTCATTGGTAAACACTACATTCACCAGGTCACTGGTAAACTACTACATTCACCAGGTCACTGGTAAACTACTACATTTACCAGGTCACTGGTAAACTACTACATTTACCAGGTCACTGGTAAACTACTACATTTACCAGGTCACTGGTAAACACTACATTCACCAGGTCAGTATAAATATACTCACCACTCACCAGGTCATTTGACATCAACTTACCCATTATTCACCAGGTCACTTCATACAAACTTACCCATAAGAGTGTATCCTGTTGTAATCACCCCATTCACCAGGTCGCTTCCCTAGTTTAAGAAAGAAAATCGCTGTTAATATAATATCTATAATATTAACTGAATAACTGTATGGTACTATGCACCTATGCTTTCACATCAAAAATTATTAATATGGCCAGAATTTTTAAATTGGCTGTACAGCCTCTCCTCACTTAGTGACATACTTGTTTACCAACAATTCGGACTTACGACGGGCTCTTTGACCAGTATTCATACCTAAATAATGTATGTTAAAACTGATTTCCTCTATTCTGTTAGAATATACAGAACACTACTGTATAAACATTTAAAAATATACCAGAAATGCTATAAATGGTGCAAAGGTGACATTAAAACAATATCAAAGATGGTTGACACAAACCCACTACCAATATAGTATGCTCCTCACTTACCGATGAATTTGTTTACCAACGAGGTCTCAGGAACGGAACTCCGTTGTTAAATGAGGAGAGGCTGTACATCAGACTAAGCATGTCACAAAAATGTACATCTTGTAAAACCCATTACAAGGATTATTAACTCAGGTACTGTCAGTAGTGTGAGTGTTACCTTGACGAGGCAGTACTGACTCATATAGGCTCTGGAAAATTAAGCTCCAAAAAAGTCAAATCACATTTATAAAATGTGTTAAGCGTTTCTTAACCCTTTCAGGGTCCAAGGCCCAAATCTGGAGTCACGCACCAGTGTCCAAGAATTTTCCCAAAAAAAATTTGTTATTTTTTCTTATGAAATCGTAGAGAATCTTTTTGTGAAGGTAATAAAACAAAAAGTACAAAATTAGGTGGAAAATTGACGAAATTATGCTCTCGCGAATTTTGATGTGTCAGTGACATTTACGAATCGGCGATTTTGCCGACTTTGACTCCCATTTTAGGCCAATTACATTATTCCAATCAACCAAATTCTTAGCTATTTCACTAGTATTACTTCTATTCTATCGATTGAGCACAAGAAATTGCCAAGTCAACTGTTTCAACTACAAAATAAAGTGATCGGAAATTGTTAATTTGGCCAATTTAAAACAAAGTTCAAAATATTCCAATTTCAAAATAGGGTCCAGAATAAACAATGTAGGCATCCCTGGCACTAAACTAATGTTTCCTCTGTTCATTAGTTATGTTTTGAGGCTTTACAAATAAATTCCATTTTGATTTTTTATTCACATAATGAATTTTTATTCACACCAAAAAATAGAAGATTTACTGTTATGCAATACTGTAATAATTGTATAAATATCATCACCATATTTGTGAATGTATATTAGACCCACCAGCTGACGTGTATTAGACGTGTGAGGTCGTTTGTTTACTCTTGAATATCGGCAAAAATTTAACATTTCCGCTACTTTGAGCTCAGTTTCAAGCCATTTCCAGTGCTAAAACCAATCAAAATCATCTCTATTTCTGTAATATGTCTTCCATTCTATCAAATGAGACCAAGAAATCGCAAATACAACTATAAAAAACATACGAAAAAACACTGCAAAGTTGCTGTTTTAATCGAAAAATCATGATTTAAGTTTTTTTCTCTCATTATACACAGTGTGCTGCAGGATCTGTTTTATGTGGTGCACACATACCACATAGATGTATTCTCTCATATCTAGGCCCAAATGTACCACTCACAGTTTATCAGAGTGAGCTGAGCTCATGGCGTAGATCTACGGTTTGGACCCTGAATGTAAAGCCGTAGATCTACGGGACGGACCCTGAAAGGGTTAAATGGTCTACATAACAAAGGGCTTTTTATACAGAAGTAATATACAGTGGAAACTTGACTTATGAGTTTAATCTGTTCCAGGAGCTAGCTCATAACTCAATTCACTCATATATCAAATTAATTTTCCTCATTTAAATTAATTGAAAAGCCATTAATCCGTTCCTGCACTCCAGAGAGATGAGAAAAAATACAGTCGACCCTCGTCTAACGATATTAATTCGTTCCTGAGAGCTCATCGTTAGCCGAAATTATCGTTAGCCGAGTTAATTTTCCCCATAAGAAATAATGGAAATTCAATTAATCCGTTCCAGACAGCCATAAGTATTAAAAAAAAAAAAAATCATGAAATATACATTTCCCTACAAAGAAAACAATAAGACATGCACAATAACTACATAAATAAATGTTAAAATGACATCTTTATTGAAGAGTATTGATGAGTGATGAGACACTGTTTTTCTTGAACACTCTGGGATTTTCAGAGTGATACTTGAGTAAAGGCTTCACTTTGCAGCAACAGCTGACTGTGGTGCAGCAGCAGCTGACTGATCCAGTAACAGCTGACTGGTCCAGCAACAGCTGACTGTGGTGCAGCAACAGCTGATTGATCCAGCAACAGCTGACTGGTCCAGCAACAGCTGACCATGGTGCAGCAACAGCTGACTGATCCAGCAACAGCTGACTGGTCCAGCAACAGCAGACCGTGGTGCAGCAACAGCTGACTGATCCAGCAACAGCTGACTGGTCCAGCAACAGCTGACTGGTCCAGCAACAGCTGACCATGGTGCAGCAACAGATAACTGGTCCAGCAACAGCTGATGGTGGTGCAGCAGCAGCTGAGTGTGGTACAATAGTATTTCTCACCCTTTTTACCAGAGGGTTGGCACTAGAAGCTTTCTTTGGGCCCATGGTGGCTTATTAGCAGTTACAAGCACTATAAACAATGGAATAATACAAAATGTATCGAATATATGCATGCAACTGGCCACCCTGGCTCGTAAACAATGACGGCAGTGCTGGATGGACAGGTTCGGGATGAGTCACGTTGGTCAGAGATAGCTGACGGTGGTGCAGCAGCAGCTGACTGTGGTGCAGCAGCAGACCGTGGTGCAGCGGCAGCTCACCGTGGTTCAGCAACAGCTCACCATGGTTCAGCAACAGCTGACTGTGGTGTAGCAGCAGTTGACCATGGTGCAGCAGCAGCTGACTGTGGTGCAGCAGCAGCTGATCATGTTGCAGCAACAGCTGACTGGTCCAGCAACAGCTGACTGTGGTGCAGCAACAGCTGACCGTGGTGCAGCAACAGTGTTCAGTGGTCAGTCGTCAGTGTTCAGTGGTCAGTCGTCACGTGAGGTCACAGACCCTGAGCTGCTTTGGGGATTAGCGTGGACGGTTACAAAGCATGGCTTGCTTCTGCAGTGTTTTAAAAACTGAGGTTGGAGAGTTGAAGGAGGAGGTCTTGCTTC
The DNA here is from genome assembly GCF_038502225.1 of Cherax quadricarinatus. NCBI lineage: Eukaryota > Metazoa > Arthropoda > Malacostraca > Decapoda > Parastacidae > Cherax > Cherax quadricarinatus. The sequence continues at coordinate 23,439,149 of NC_091353.1, forward strand.
TCCAGGAGGAGATTAGGAGGCTGAAGGTCCACCTCAATGGGCCTGGGAGAGAGTGTGAGGTGGTTGGAGATGTGGGGAATGAGGCTTCTAGCAGTGAGGTGCAGTCTGTCTCTCACTGTGAGGAGGCTGTAGGTGGGGAGGTAGCAACGGCTACCAGCAGTGAGGTGCAGCCCAGCACCTGCTACAAGTGGCGAGTTGTTCACAGTAATGGGAGGCGCATCAGAGTAAGGAAAGTTAAGAGTGAAGATCTGAAGGTAGGAAATCGCTTCTCTGTTCTCCAGGATGAATGTACTTCAGTGGCCAGTGAAGGTAAGGGTACTACTGCCCCTGCTAATGAAGGTAAGCGCATTCTTGTGGTTGGTGACTCTCAGGTAAGATATGTTGACCGTGCTTTTTGTAATAGGAATAAGAAGATGAGAGATAGAGTGTGCTTCCCTGGAGCTGGTGTTGGGGACATTGTCAACAGGCTGGATAATATCATGTCAGGTAATGGGAACAAGCCCATTATCTGTCTCAGTGCTGGTGGAAATGATATTGGGAAGGGTAGGAGAGAAGAGCTGCTAGATAAGTACAGGTCAGCTATAGATTTCATTAAGTCTAAGGGAGGGATCCCAATCATATGTAGCATCTTGCCTAGAAGGGGAGTAGGAAATGAATGGTTGTCTAGGGCAATTGGTGTAAATTGCTGGCTAGACAGATACTGCAAGGAACTTGCAATCCCATTCATTGACAACTGGAACAACTTTTATGGCAAACATGATATGTATGCAAGGGATGGGGTACATCTCTCTGGGGCAGGGGTGGTAGCACTTGCAGACTCGATTGAGAAGGCCATTGGTGAAATGCCTATGATTTTAAACTGATGGAAGATAGAGGTATGGGTGTGTGTGGGAAACAAGCAGGTTGCAACACTAGGGTTGGAAACAGTAAATGTATAAAAGGCATTCAGCATGAAGTTATAAATAAAGACAATAGAACAGGTCAGCAAACAAAGGGGGACAGCAGAGGGCAGCAAGGGACTAGCTCCCTTAAGGTTTACTATACTAATAGCAGGAGTGTTAGAAATAAGATAGATGAGCTAAGATTAATTGCAAGTGCAGGAAACATAGATATTATTGCTATAACAGAGACCTGGCTCAATCTGAAAGATAGAGAGATGCCCTCTGAATGTCACATACAAGGCTATAAATTATTCCACACTGACAGGGTCAACAGGAAAGGTGGTGGAGTAGCGATGTATGTCAGAGACAATTTAAATTGTTGTGTTAGACAAGATATTAAATTAGAAGCGTCAGCCACTGAATCTGTTTGGTTACAGCTTCTCGAGGGCCGAGAAAAACTAATTTTGGGTGTGATTTACAGGGCCCCAAATCTTGATAGGGAGTGCAGTAAACTTCTATGGGACGAAATTCGTAAGGCATCTACATACGAAAATGTTGTGCTAATGGGAGATTTCAACTATAGACAGATTGACTGGAGCAATTTGACAGGAAATTTAGAGTCGGGTGACTTTCTTGATTCGATCCAGGATTGTTTTTTAAAACAGTTTGTGACAGAGCCAACTAGGGGAAATAACCTCCTTGACTTGGTTCTTGCCAGTAGGGAAACACTAATTAATAATCTTGAGGTTAATGATGAGCTTGGGGAGAGTGATCACAAATCACTCAGTTTTAACATATTATGGAATTCCCCTAATAATGGCAATCAAGTCTCCGTCCCTGACTTTCGCTTGGCTGATTTCATAGGACTGAAAAATTACTTAGGTGGGCTGAACTGGAATGACCTGACTAAGGGTCAGGTAGGTGGTGATGGTTGCCGATATGATGCTTTCCAGGGCATAGTTCTAGCTGCTCAGTCAAATTATGTTCCAAATAGGGAAATCAGATCAAACAAAAATGATCCTAAATGGATGAACAATAGATTAAAATATCTGATTGGTCAAAAGAGAGGCATATATAGGCAAATCAAAAGAGGAGAGGGGCAATTAAGAAATCGATATATTCAGTTAAAGAGAGAAATAAAAAAGGGAATTAGAAAAGCAAAAAGAGATTATGAGGTTAAAGTTGCAAGAGAATCGAAGACTAACCCAAAAGGATTCTTTCAGGTATACAGAAGTAAGATCAGGGACAAGATAGGCCCACTCAAAAGTTCCTCGGGTCAGCTCACTGACAGTGATAAGGAAATGTGTAGAATTTTTAACACATACTTCCTCTCAGTTTTTACACAGGAGGATACCAGTGATATTCCAGTAATGATAAATTATGTAGAACAGGACGATAATAAACTGTGCACTATTAGGGTCACAAGTGACATGGTCCTTAGGAAAATAGATAAATTAAAACCTAACAAATCCCCAGGCCCTGATGAACTGTATGCAAGGGTTCTAAAGGAATGTAAAGAGGAGCTTAGCACACCTTTGGTTAATCTTTTCAACATATCACTACAAACTGGCATGGTGCCAGATAAGTGGAAAATGGCAAATGTGATACCTATTTTCAAAACAGGTGACAGGTCCTTAGCTTCGAACTATAGACCAATAAGCCTAACCTCCATAGTGGGAAAATTTATGGAATCAATAATTGCCGAGGCAGTTCGTAGCCACCTTGAAAAGCATAAATTAATCAACGAATCTCAGCATGGTTTTACAAAGGGGCGTTCCTGCCTTACGAATTTATTAACTTTTTTCACTAAGGTATTTGAGGAGGTAGATCATGGTAATGAATATGATATTGTGTATATGGACTTCAGTAAGGCTTTTGACAGGGTCCCACATCAGAGACTATTGAGGAAAATTAAAGCACATGGAATAGGAGGAGAAATTTTTTCCTGGATAGAGGCATGGTTGACAAATAGGCAGCAGAGAGTTTGCATAAATGGGGAGAAATCAGAGTGGGGAAGCGTCACGAGCGGTGTTCCACAGGGGTCAGTGTTGGGCCCCCTGCTGTTCACAATCTACATAAACGACATAGATGAGGGCATAAAGAGCGACATCGGCAAGTTTGCCGATGACACCAAAATAGGCCGTCAAATTCATTCTGACGAGGACATTCGAGCACTCCAGGAAGATTTGAATAGACTGATGCAGTGGTTGGAGAAGTGGCAGATGCAGTTTAATATAGACAAATGCAAAGTTCTAAATGTTGGACAGGACAATAACCATGCCACATATAAACTAAATAATGTAGATCTTAATATTACGGATTGCGAAAAAGATTTAGGAGTTCTGGTTAGCAGTAATCTGAAACCAAGACAACAGTGCATAAGTGTTCGCAATAAAGCTAATAGAATCCTTGGCTTCATATCAAGAAGCATAAATAATAGGAGTCCTCAGGTTGTTCTTCAACTCTATACATCCTTGGTTAGGCCTCATTTAGATTATGCTGCACAGTTTTGGTCACCGTATTACAGAATGGATATAAATTCTCTGGAAAATGTACAAAGGAGGATGACAAAGATGATCCCATATATCAGAAACCTTCCCTATGAGGATAGACTAAGGGCCCTGAAACTGCACTCTCTAGAAAGACGTAGAATTAGGGGGGATATGATTGAGGTGTATAAGTGGAAGACAGGAATAAATAAAGGGGATATAAATAGTGTGCTGAAAATATCTAGCCTAGACAGGACTCGCAGCAATGGTTTTAAGTTGGAAAAATTCAGATTCAGGAAGGATATAGGAAAGTACTGGTTTGGTAATAGAGTTGTGGATGAGTGGAACAAACTCCCAAGTACCGTTATAGAAGCCAGAACGTTGTGTAGCTTTAAAAATAGGTTGGATAAATACATGAGTAGATGTGGGTGGGTGTGAGTTAGACCTGATAGCTTGTGCTAACAGGTCGGTTGCCGTGTTCCTCCCTTAAGTCAATGTGACCTGACCTGACTAGGTTGGGTGCATTGGCTTAAGCCGGTAGGAGACTTGGACCTGCCTCGCATGGGCCAGTAGGCCTTCTGCAGTGTTCCTTCGTTCTTATGTTCTTATGTTCTTATGTTCTAACAGCTGACCGTGGTGCAGCAACAGCTGACCGTGGTGCAGCAACAGCTGACCGGTCCAGCAACAGCTGACCATGGTGCAGCAACAGCTGACTGGTCCAGCAACAGCTGACCATGGTGCAGCAACAGCTGACTGGTCCAGCAACAGCTGACGGTGGTGTAGCAGCAGCTGACTGTGGTACGATAGTATTTCTCACCCTTTTTACCACAGGGTTGGCACTAGAAGTTTTCTTTGGGCCCATGGTGGCTTATTTAGGAGTTACAAGCACTAAAAACAATGGAATAATACAAAATGTATCGAATATATGCATGCAACCGGCCACCCTGGCTCGTAAACAATGACGGCAGTGCTGGATGGACAGGTTCGGGACGAGTCACATTGGTCAGAAACAGCTGACAGTGGTGCAGCAGCAGCTGACCGTGGTGCAGCAGCAGCTCACCGTGGTTCAGCAACAGCTGACTGTGGTGCAGCAGCAATTCACCATGGTGCAGCAGCAGCTGACTGTGGTGAAGCAGCAGCTGACAGTGGTGCAGCAGCAATTGACCATGGTGCAGCAGCAGACTGTGGTGCAGCAGTAGCTGATCGTGGTGCAGCAACAGCTGACTGGTCCAGCAACAGCTGACTGTGGTGTAGCAACAGCTGATGGTGCAGCAACAGCTGACCATGGTGCAGCAACAGCTGACGGTGGTGCAGCAACACCTGACTGCGGTACGATATTTCTCACTCTTTTTACCACAGGGCTGGTACTAGAAGCTTTCTTTGGGCCCATGGTGGCTTATTTAGCAGTTACAAGCACTATAAACAATAGAATAATACAAAATGTATCGAATGTATGCATGCAACCGGCCACCCTGGCTTGTAAACAATGACGGCAAGGCAGCTGAGGCGCTCAGGCTGGACGGACAGGTTTGGGAGGAATCACATTGGGCGAGTTTTTCATTGTTAAGCGGGCCAAATATTTTACACTCAAACGCTTCGTTAGGTGGATTTAACATTATGCGATGCGTTCATTAGGCGAGGGTCCACTGTACTTGAATATGACGCTATTATCAACTGTAGGCTCATTTATCTATCACAATTCATCTAATGTAACATAATAAACAATATAATTAACACAAAAACATGATATATACTGTAGAATGAATAAAACAGGCCATAATATGGTGGCAGCGGCAAAAGCGTTTGCCATTTCCTGTCCAACTTTGACTATAGTATCTTCCCATGCCCTTATTGTAAGAGAAAATGGAGTACTTTTGAGGCTAACTGCAGTAGATCACTAGTTTTCTGAGGAAAACACTGAAAATATTGTATATAAGCACATAACAAATCATAATATACGACAATGTAAAGAAATAATAAACTGTTTATATAAAGTGTATATGTACTTATACAATTGGAACAGAGATGGTGGTGTAGGGGAGGTTGAGGGTGGGAGATTCGCAGTGCGGCGTATGATGTTAGTGGCCCTGTAAATCTCCAACAACAACACTGTTTTGTTTCCTCACTGAACTTAACTCGAACAATTTGTTTTATCACTTAACTGATACAATTTGTTTTGTTAAATCACTGAACATAACTGATACAATTTGTTTAGTTTAATCACTGAACATAACTGATACAATTTGTTTAGTTTACCTTTTCACTTCTTTCACTTGTTCTTACTTTTCACTGCCTCGTCCCTTCTCTCAATTCAATTCAATTCAAAGTCTATTCTCTATAAGGATTACAATGCTGAGTTTACAGAATTTGGTTATTGTATTGTTTACATGTAGTAAAATAATAATTACGGAGTGTACCACTAGAACACCTAGCATGGCTAGGCATTTCGGGCAGACTTAAATTAAATCTTAAGTTTAAAATATTACAAAATTATGAGGTAAGTTGGTATTATGGCTAAGTGACTAAATACTAGTTTGTGAGTTTAGCAATGTGAATGCTTTTGTTTTGGCACTATACATAGTTTCAGTATTGGAGTATCACAGGCCAACTTATAACTAGTTAAGATTCATTATTTTGAGATTGAGATTGATATTTCTGTTTATGGTCAAATGGGTGAGTGAGTGTAAGTGTGAACCACCAGGTGGTATTCGTGTAATTAGTTGACAGGGTGTATCAGGGAGATAAGATGTTTTCTGATGGTAGTTTTGAAGGTGAGGAATGTGTCTGCAGTTTTAGAATTTTCAGGTAGGGTGTTCCAGATTTTAGGGCCTTTGACATACATTGAATTTTTGTAAAGGTTTAGTCGGACATGGGGAATGTCATAGAGATGTTTGTGTCTGGTATTGTGCCTGTGGGTTCTTTCGCAACTATCAAGAAAGCGTTTTAGGTCAAGGTTAATATTGGAATTTAAGGTCCTGTAGATGTAGATTGCACAGTAGTAAGTGTGGATGTTCTGAACAGGGAGTAAGTTTAGATCTATGAAGAGTGGGGGGGTGTGTTGCCAGGGATGGGATTTAGTGATTATTCTTACTGCGGCTTTTTGTTGGGTTATTATTGGCTTTAGGTGTGTTGCTGCAGTTGAACCCCAAGCACATATAGCATAGCTGAGGTATGGATATATAAGTGAATGGTATAGTGTGAGAAGGGCAGTTTGCGGCACGTAGTATCGTATCTTGGAGAGGATCTCAACCGTTTTGGATACTCTTTTGGTTATTTGTTGGATATGGGTGCTGAAGTTCATGTTGTTGTCGAGGTATAGGCCTATGAATTTGCCCTCATTATGCCTGGCAATTAGAGTGTTGTCGATCTTAATGTTAATTTGCGCATCTCCTGCTCTGCTACCAAACATAATGTAGCAGGTTTTGTCAGTGTTAAGCGTAAGTTTATTGGCTGTCATCCAAGTCGATATTTTGATCAGCTCCTCATTAACAATGATGTTGAGGGTGGCAAGATTAGGGTGAGAGATGACATAAGTCGTGTCATCAGCAAAGAGAATGGGGTTCAGGTGTTGAGATACGTTTGGAAGATCATTGATGTATATGAGGAAGAGCAGGGGACCAAGGACACTTCCCTGCGGAACTCCAGTATCAAGTGGCTGTGTTGCTGATGCTGTGTCTTAAACCCCTTCAGGGTCCAAGGCCCAAATCTGAAGTGGTGCCACAGTGTCCAAGAATTTTCCAAAAAAAAATTTGTTATTTTTTCTTATGAAATGGTAGAGAATCTTTTTGTGAGGGTAATAAAACAAAAAGTACGAAATTTGATGGAAAAGTGACGAAATTATGCTCTCGCGAATTATGATGTGTCAGCGACATTTACGAATCGGCGATTTTACCGACTTTGACTCCCATTTTAGGCCAATTACATTATTCCAGTCAACCAAATTCTTAGCTATTTCACTAGTATTACTTCTATTCTATCGATTGGGCACAAGAAATCGCCAAGTCAACTGTTTCAACTACAAATTAAAGTGATCTGAAAATGTTAATTTAGTCAATATAACACAAAGTTCAAAATATTCCAATTTCAAAATAGGGTCCAGAATAAACAATGTAGGTATTCCTGGAACTAAACTAACATTTCCTCTGTTCATTAGTTACGTTTTGAGGCTTTACAAATAAATTCCATTTTGATTTTTTTATTCACATAATGAATTTTTATTCACACCAAAAAATAGAAGAGTTACTGTTATGCAATACTGTAATAATTGTATAAATATCATCACCATATTTGTGAATGCATATTAGACCCACCAGCTGGCGTGTATTAGACGTGTGAGGTCGTTTGTTTACTCTTGAATATCGGCAAAAATTTAACATTTCTGCTACTTTGAACTCAGTTTCAAGCCATTTCCAGTGCTAAAACCAATCAAAATCATCTCTATTTCTGTAATATGTCTTCCATTCTATCAAATGAGACCAAGAAATTGCAAATAGAACTATAAAAACATACGAAAAAACACTGCAAAGTCGCTGTTTTAATAAAAAAATCATGATTTCAGCTTTTTTCTATTATACACAGCGTGCTGCAGGATCTGTTTTATGTGGTGCACACATACCACATAGATGTATCCTGTCATATCTAGGCCCAAATGTATCACTCACAGTTTATCAGAGTGAGCTGAGCTCATGACATAGATCTATTTATTTATTTATTTATTTATTTATTTATAATTTGAGCACACATACAGAGGTACAAAAAAATACAGATAAGAGCAGCATGCCAAAGCCACTTATACTATGCATAGCATTACGGGCTGGCTTAAAATTAACTTAAGATTAACTAAGCAATGATGAAATCAGTGAAAAACATTAATGTAAACAGATTACTATAAAGCACAAGTGAGTATTACAAAGACAGGTCATATGGTTGCATGCATTGTTGTAAATTCAGTAGAATGGAGTATTCTGTTAGGTAGTGTATTTAAAAAATAATAAAGTTAGATTGGGTTTTAGGTTTAACATTTATGTGATATAATTGTGAGAAACATTTAAGAGATACAATTTATAAGGTTCAGTTATTCAGTATTTATTTGGTTTTGGGTGAGTAAGTGATCTTTGAGAAGAGACTTGAATTTATAAACAGGTAGTGTTTCTTTTATATTTACAGGTAATGAATTCCAGATTTTAGGGCCTTTTATGTGCATTGAGTTTTTGCATAGCGTGAGATGGACACGAGGAATATCAAAGAGTGATCTGTGCCTTGTGTTATGGTCATGTGTTCTGTTGAGGTTGGCAAGGAGATGTTTGAGGGGAGGGTTAATATCAGAGTTGAGTGTTCTATGTATGTAATAGGTGCAGTAATAAGTATGGATGTTTTGTATGGTGAGTAGGTTGAGTGTATTGAATATTGGTGGAGTGTGCTGCCTGTAGTGAGAATTTGTTATCATTCTAACTGCAGCCTTTTGTTGGGTAATTAGTGGTCTGAGATGGTTACTTGTTGTTGAGCCCCATGCACAAATTCCATAGGTGAGATAGGGGTAAATAAGAGAGTGATATATGGTTTGGACCCTGAATGTAAAGCCGTAGATCTACGGGATGGACCCTCAAAGGGTTAATGGTGACATACTGATACCTATTATTAAGGAAAGATTTGAAATATGCAAGCGCATGGCCTCTTATACCATAATGGTCAAGTTTGTGGAGTAGGATGCCGTGGTCTACTGTGTCAAAAGCTTTTCTTGGGTCAATAAAAATTCCTAGTGGATATTCCTTATTTTCCAATACTGTGTAAAGCAGATCTAGCATTTTTATGATTGCATCATTAGTGCTTTTATTTTTCCTGAATCCAAATTGGCAGGGGTTGAGTATGTTTTGTGCCGTTCTAAATGAATACAGTCTCCTGTGCACGAGTTTCTCAAAGATTTTGGATAGCAATGGTAAGTTTGATATTGGCCTATAGTTGTATAAATCTGTAGGGTCACCACCTTTATGTATTGGTGTAACCCTTGCCATCTTGAGTAGTTTCGGGAAGGTGCTAGTTTCTAGTGACTTGTTAAAAGTAATGAGATAGTATGCGAGAGGACATGGGCCACTCTCTTGTACAATAATGGTGGGACATGAGACAGATTCCCTGAGTTATTACATATGTATTATGTACATAATATGTACATAACTGTAATAATTATTATTGATAATTTAGGGAACTGAAGCTCTATCGTTATAATAATAATAATAATAATTACTATTATTATTAATTACGGGAACTAGAGCACATACCCAATTCCCTAGATCAAGAGCCCCTCACCAGCATCAAGGAACCTTGATGCTGGTGAGGGGTTTCAGTTCCCTAAATTATTATCAATAATAATAATTATAATAATAATTATTACAATAATGACAGAGCTTCAGTTCCCTAAATTATTAACAATACATTATTATAATAACGAGAGCTTCAGAACCAAGCCAACTCAGTGCACTGTTTACCTAGCTGTAGGAGCAGTTCTCTCCTGCTTTGCTTACATTTTTGACAGTCATTTGGCCAAATTTTGCTTTTCTAACCATGGGTCCTAAGAAAATAAGTGTAAAGGACAGTGCTGAGAAGAAAAAGAGGAGGAATTAAAGCATGAAATCATAGATAAACAAGAGAGGTGTCCAGGTTTTGGGTTGACGGGGAAGTGGAGGGGGAGCTGGCTCGTTACTCAAATGTTGGCTCATGACTCAGAGCAAAAAAAATCGACCAATCGATGGTTATCTCAAAAAAACTCGTACATTGGGACACTCGTTAGTCAAGGTTCCACTGTATGTCAATCACCCTAACTGTATATTTAGGTTCAGTAAGATTTTTCAGGAAACAGGACAAGTGTTTCCTGAGAGAGAGGTCTTAGTCACATGATGAACTGAAACTTTATCTTTTTGTCATGTAATCAAAGCCTTCCACTGGCTTACCAGTCCAGCCCTTTAAAAATTATGGTTATAATTATAACCACTTTTGACTATTTTTTTCAACAAACCAGCTGTATCTCACCAAGTCAGGGTGACTAAAAAAGAAAAATGAAAGTTTGTCTTTTTAATTTAGTATTTTATACAGGAGAAGGGGTTACTAGCCCCTTGCTCCCATTTTTTATTATTATAATTGTATAATATACCGTATTCCACATTATAGAAATAGTTTTGCAGTGCTTTAAAATCTTCTCATATTGCAATACTAACCAAACCAACACTGTGCTAAATCATCTAACCAGTCTATTACATCAACTCATACTTAACCCTTTGACTGTTTCCGACGTATAAATACGTCTTACGAGCCAATGTTTCTGACGTATTTATACGCACAAATTCTAGCGGCTTCAAATCGCGCGCCAAAGGCCTGGTAGGCCTACACGGGAGAGAATGGGTCTCAGTGGTCGGTGTGCACCCTGTGAAAAAAATCTGGGACCTAGCAGTGCATTGTGGGAACGCCATGTTGTCAGTCCATTTTCACCATGCCTCTCGGTAAGAAGTTCCTCACTCCTCGGCGGATTGGAGGTCTTTTGTTCCCAAGTGATAGCTCTAACAGCGATGAAAATGTCAGTGACAGTGAATTCAAGGGTTTTCAAGTGAGTGTTACCGAAAAAAGTGCCCAGGATAACGTAAATAGTGACGAAAACCCAGATGACCCACAACCTTCGACCTCTGGTGCTGTGCCGGCTTGTTCACATTCACCTTCGCCTGTACCAGGACGAAAGAGGAAACTATTTGGTCGTGTACAACACCCTGATGATAGCAGTGATAGTGATAGTGATTTCAAGGTCATTGAAAGCAGTTCTAGTGACAGTGAGAGTGAATATTCCCCAGTGAAGCGCCAGTATGTACGACGTAGCATGCGGTCTGGTAGTGTTTCATATGTTGTTCCAAGGGGAAGGAGAAACTCTGGGAGCACATCCCGTGGCCCAACACCACGACCTGATAGTGAAGATGACGATATTGTAACGATGGGTATGAATGGTGACAGTGAGGGAGGAGGCAGTGGTGGTGATAGTGAGGGTGGCACGGCCCATGTGGCACCATCACCGGGCCACGCTACTAGCCACGCGGCTGACTCAGCAGAACAACCAGCCTCACCCTACCCCACACTGCCACAACCTGCACCACCACAACCTGCACAGCCACAACCACGGTACAATATCCAGACCCCACCAGCAGACCGCATCTGGGATTGGCAGGACGGTGACGAGTTTGTTCCCAGTCCCCATGACTTTGATGAAACACAAAGTGGAATAAAGCCATCTTGTCCACTTGGGAACAATGCCAGTGAACTGGACTGCTTTGAGTTATTCTTCGATGAACCCCTGATGGACATCATTGTCAGGGAAACCAACACATACTGTGAATACACCATGGCAAATACAATTCTCTCACCAAAATCACGGCTACACAAGTGGAAGGAGACAACTGTGGCAGAGATGTACCTGTTTTTTGCCACAATAATGCTTATGCCACATGTGTATAAGCACACTGTCACCACATACTGGACAACAGATCGCCTGATTTCAACTCCAGGTTTTAGTGACATTATAGGTGTCAATCGTTTCCTGATACTGTTGCGTATGTTACACTTTTCAGACAAAACCAGGCCTGACAGAAGCGACAGGTTATATAAGATAAGAAATGTGTTTATGTACCTGAAACAAAAGTGCTGCATGTATTTTTATCCCTTCAGGAAGCTTGTTATTGATGAGTCCTTGATTTTATTCAAAGGAAGACTCTCATTCAAGCAATATATACCAAGCAAGAGGAAACGCTTTGGTATAAAGCTATTTGTACTGTGTGATTGCAGAAGTGGTCTTGTTTTAGATATTATTGTGTACACTGGCAGTAATACTTTGAGAGATACCATGAAGTTATTGGGTATCTCTGGTGATGTGGTTCGAACAATGATGGAACCATATCTTGGTAAGGGGCATATGTTATTTACTGATAACTGGTACACAAGCCCCTTACTCAGTGATTTCTTACGAGTGAACTTGACAGACGTGTGTGGCACAGTGCGTGGTAATCGCAAACATATGCCAAGGTTCAACGCTGGCACTCGCAGAGGTGAGGTGCAAGCCTTTGCTGCCAATGACATCATGGCATTTCGGTGGCATGACAAACGTGATGTCACATTGTTGACATCAGTTCACACAAACGAAATGGTACCCAGTGGCAGGGACAACAGAGAGACCAATGAACCCATTCTAAAGCCTGCAGCTGTCATGGACTACAACCTCAATATGCGCTTAGTGGACAAATGTGACATGCAGATTGGGTTTGCAGACTGTGTACGCAAGAGTTATAAGTGGTATATCAAACTTTTTTTCCATCTTGTTGATATCTCTATGCTAAATGCTTATAACATATACAAGTTGAAGACCATCAAAACACCAAAATATGGTGAATTTTGCCTGTCAGTAATCAGACAAATAATTGCAAAGTACAAAGGAGCAACTCCTGCAATAGACCAGCGCCCACAGACGTCATCTCGTTTGAGGCCTGGTGATCACTACCCCATACAACTGCCTCCTACTACTGCCAAGAAAAATGCTCAGAAGAGGTGTTATGTATGTATGCATACCACAAAACGCCCACAAATACGCAGAGACACTCGTTTTATGTGTGAGGAGTGTGAAGTGCCCCTCTGCATATACCCATGTTTCAAAGAGTTCCACAAGCTGCAGCAGTTCTAGGAACGTGGTTAGTGACTGTACATATGTATATATATTATGGAACAATAGTAATAAACATTGTTTTGTATTGTTTGTTTGTGTAAACAAAGTGTATACACAAACTAATAGTGATAAAGTTTGTTCTGTTATTGTGTTGTAAATAATGAGTGTATATTTGAACAATGCACCTTACATTGGTCTCACAGGCCACATAAGTTACCTGGAAAAGAAAAATATTGAAAAATGCAAGAAACCTTTGAATTAGAGTAAATAAAAGAATACTGGGTGGGCGGCAGTCGCCGCTGTTGCCATACGCACGTCAATTTCTGCAAACTTTGCGGCTCTATATCTCGGTAAGTACTGATGGCAAAAAATTTTTTTTAGGCTTAAAACACTAGTAAAAATATTCCTAACATTTTCATAAGAAAAAATAATTTTTTTTTTTTCGAATATTTGGCGACATAGAATGACAGTTTCAGAGAGGGCCCTGAAACAGTCAAAGGGTTAAAATGGTACCCTTTGTACCATTATTAATTGTACTACTTGCAATATTGTAATTGTATAATGTATAATTGTACTACTTGTAGTATTGTTTCTCGTTATGTGCAACATCAAAATTATTAATATTATAATCTGTCAACTTTTAACTACCTCGCACTGGTAATAAGATTAAAGAATGTACAGTGGAACCTCAAATATCGAACTTAATCCGTTCCAGGAGTTAGTTCTAAATTCGGAAAGTCTGAAAAGCGAAGCAATATTTCCCTTAAGAAATAATGGAAATACAATTAATCCGTTCCAGAAATCCAAAAATATTCACAAAAAAAAAAAAAAAATTATAGAGATTAATTATAGTTTTACATACACACAACAAATATAGTGTTCAATTATGTATTAATAAATTTAAATAAACATATAAAATAACATTTTACTTACTTTATTGAAGATTGGTGATGGCATCTGGAAGATAGGGAGGAGTGAGGGAGTTGGGAAGGAGAATCCCCCTCCATAAGGACTTTAGGTATCAAAGCCCTCTCTGGGGTTACTTCGTTTCTATGTCTTTTAATGCCACTAGGACCAGCTTGAGAGTCACTGGACCCCTGTCTCACAAAATAACTGTCCACAGTCCTCTGTTTCTGGCATCTCTTTAAGATTTCCCTAAAATGGAACATGGTTCTATAATTGAACTTGTTGCAAAGATGGCTTGTTTCAGCTTGCTCAGGGTGGTACTTCTCCACAAACTTTTGGACATCATCCCACTTGAACATAATTCCACTTCTGTATTATTTCCTTCTTCACATCTATGGTGTTTCTCACTTTCTTTACCACAGGGGTACCACTAGCAAGTTTCTTTGGGACTATTGTAGCTTATTTCACAGTCCCACAAGCACTAAACACAATGAAACAATCGTAAAATGTTTGAATGAGAGCACAAGTTAGTGTTCAGTCAAGCATCAACAAAACCAGACTAGCTCACGGCGCCTGTGTAGGGACGTGGACAGAGCGGGCTGCCAGACAGGTCCGGTACCCGACGGTTCGAAAATAGGGGCGAGTTCGATAATAGGGACAAAGTTGGTTGGAAAAAAGGGTTCTATTTTTGAAGAGTTCGATAAGCGATACGGTCGAAATTTGAGGTTTCACTGTATACTAATTAAAAATTAACCACTTCTATTCTGTCCAGACTTAAGTAGTCTAAGTATTTGGATTATTTTTTTTTATTATCACACTGGCTGATTCCCACCAAGGCAGGGTGGCCCGAAAAAGAAAAACTTTCACCATCATTCACTCCATCACTGTCTTGCCAGAAGGGTGTTTTACACTACAGTTTTTAAACTGCAACATTAACACCCCTCCTTCAGAGTGCAGGCACTGTACTTCCCATCTCCAGGACTCAAGTCCGGCCTGCCGGTTTCCCTGAATCCCTTCATAAATGTTACTTTGCTCACACTCCAACAGCACGTCAAGTATTAAAAACCATTTGTCTCCATTCACTCCTATCAAACACGCTCATGCATGCCTGCTGGAAGTCCAAGCCCCTCGCACACAAAACCTCCTTTACCCCCTCCCTCCAACCTTTCCTAGGCCGACCCCTACCCCGCCTTCCTTCCACTACAGACTGATACACTCTTGAAGTCATTCTGTTTTGCTCCATTCTCTCTACATGTCCAAACCACCTCAACAACCCTTCCTCAGCCCTCTGGACAACAGTTTTGGTAATCCCGCACCTCCTCCTAACTTCCAAACTACGAATTCTCTGTATTATATTCACACCACACATTGCCCTCAGACATGACATCTCCACTGCCTCCAGCCTTCTCCTCGCTGCAACATTCATCATCCACGCTTCACACCCATATAAGAGCGTTGGTAAAACTATACTCTCATACATTCCCCTCTTTGCCTCCAAGGACGAAGTTCTTTGTCTCCACAGACTCCTAAGTGCACCACTCACTCTTTTTCCCTCATCAATTCTATGATTCACCTCATCTTTCATAGACCCATCCGCTGACACGTCCACTCCCAAATATCTGAATACGTTCACCTCCTCCATACTCTCTCCCTCCAATCTGATATCCAATCTTTCATCACCTAATTTTTTTATCCTCATAACCTTACTCTTTCCTGTATTCACTTTTAATTTTTTTCTTTTGCACACCCTACCAAATTCATCCACCAATCTCTGCCTGAAATGCCCCAGCATCATAGTGGGTTTCTTCGTACCTAACACATAAAAAATGTAATTACACACTGTAACCTTAGCAATGAAATAAATCTTTGTCTTTGTCTTGTTTGTTTTTTTCCCAATTTCGAATTTTTTTTTCTCAATTTCAGTTCCTTTATAGTGTATACCTGGAGAGAGTTTCGGGGATCAACACCCCTGCGACCCAGTCCGTGACCAGGCCATGAAAATTATTTTGACCCAATGCGCACTTTTTAAAAGCTGTTGTTCCAGAAGTGGCTGAACATCATACACTGACTTCAGTGGTTGCTCATCAAAAAATAGAATGGGGGCGACTGCATGACTGCAAGCCTCATAGAACAGCATAATAAACTTTATTAAAGCAATAATTTTTAAAACTAAACTAAATTTAATAATGAAAACAACATACAACAGATTTTTCCTGTAATATATTTGTAAGCTGCAAATTATTTTAGAGTAAGGTTGATGAAGTCATATGTCTGGCAGTGAGCATCTGGGAGGACTGCCGCTCTGCAGCTCCTATGGATGAGCCACCACTGCATGACTTTAAACATCACCACCATCTTTAGCTCTGTCTTTTAAACCAGTTTCCCCTGAATCCTTTCACACACAGTACTGTATATTAACATGCTCACCCTTCAACAACACAGTATGATATACTAACATGTTCACACTTCAGCAACACAGTACCTGGAGGTTATTCCGGGGATCAACGCCCCCGCGGCCTGACCGGCCTCCCGATGGATCAGGGCCTGATCAACTAGGCTGTTACTGCTGGCTGCACACAGTCCAACGTACGAGCCACAGCCCGGCTGATCCAGCACTGACTTTAGGTATCTGTCCAGCTCTCTCTTGAAGGCAGGCAGGGGTTTATTGGCAATTCCCCTAATGCTTGATGGGAGGCTGTTGAACAGTCTTGGGCCCCGGACACTTATGGTGTTTTCCCTTAGTGTACCAATGGTGCCCCTACTTTTTATTGGGGGCATTTTGCATCGCCTGCCCAGTCTTTTTCTTTCATAGGGAGTGATTTCTGTGTGCAGATTTGGGACCATTCCTTCCAAGATTTTCCAAGTGTAGATTATGATATATCTCTCCCTCCTGCGTTCCAACGAGTACAAGTCAAGTGCTTCCAAGCATTCCCAGTAGTTAAGGTGCTTGACAGAACTTATACGTGCAGTAAAGGATCTCTGTACACTCTCTAGATCTGCGATTTCACCTGCTTTGAATGGAGATGTTAATGTACAGCAGTATTCCAGCCTAGAGAGAACAAGTGATTTGAAAAGGACCATCACTGGCTTGGCATCTCTCGTTTTGAACATTCTCATTATCCATCCTATCATTTTCTTTGCACGTGCGATCATGGCACTGTTGTGATCCTTGAAAGTGAGATCCTCAGACATTACTACTCCCAGGTCCCTTACATTATTTTTCCGCTCTATTGTATGGCCAGAGTCTGTAGTATACTCTGTTCTAGTTATTATCTCCTCCAGTTTTCCATAACGGAGTAGTTGGAATTTGTCCTAATTGAACATCATATTCTTTACCGTTGCCCACTGGAAAACTGTTTATATCATCTTGGAGGTTAACCGCGTCCTCAGCAGATGACAGCCTCATGCAGATCCTAGTATCATCAGCAAAGGATGATACAGTGCTGTGATGTATATCTCTATGTCTGATATGAGAATAAGGAATAAGATGGGGGCGAGTACTGTGCCTTGTGGAACAGAGCTCTCATTATGGCAGCCTCCGATTTAACTCTGTTGACCACTACTCTTTGTGTTCGATTTGTTAGGAAGTTGAAGATCCATCTCCCCACTTTCCCAGTTATTCCTTTAGCACGTATTTTATGGGCTATTACACCATGATCACATTTGTCAAATGCTTTTGCAAAGTCTGTGTATATTACATCTGTATTCTGATTTTCTTCCAGTGCATCCAAGGCCATATCATAGTGATCCAGTAGTTGTGAGAGGCAGGAGCGACCTGCCCTGAGCCCATGTTGCCCTGGATTGTGCAGATTTTGGGAATCCAGGTGATTTGCAATCCTGCTTCTTAGCACTCTTTCAAAGATTTTTATGATGTGGGACGTCAGAGCTATTGGTCTATAGTTCTTAGCTAATGCTTTGCTGCCACCTTTATGGAGTGGGGCTATATCCGTTGTTTTAAGTGACTGTGGAATTTCACCCATGTCCAAGCTCCTCCTCCATAGTGTACTTAGGGCACGCAAGAGGGGTTTCTTGCAGTTCTTAATGAAAACAGAGTTCCGTGAGTCTGGGCCCGGGGCTGAGTGCATGGGCATGTTGTCAATGGTTTTTTTGAAATCTGTCGGAGTTAGGGTAATGTCGGAAATCTGGCATACATTTATGGAGTTTTGAGGCTCATTCATGAAGAAATCGTTTGGGTCGTCGATCCTCAGACTGATTAGTGGTTCACTAAACAGAGTTGTACTGGGATTTCAATATTTCACTCATTTCCTTGTTGTCATCTGTGTAAGTCCCATCCTGTCTGAGTAAGGGCCCGATACTAGATGTGGTATTTGCCTTGCTTTTGGCATATGAAAAGAAATATTTTGAATTTCTTTCAATTTCACTAATAGCTTTAAGCTCCTCCTGTTTCTCCTGGTTCCTGTAAGAGTCATTTAACTTAAGTTCGATAGTTTCCACTTCCCTGGTCAGCGCCTCTTTTCGTGTATCAGATATTCTAGCACTCCTGAGGAGCTCAGTGACTCTTCATCGTCTTCTGTAGAGGGAGCGTCTTTCTCTCTCCAGTTTACTCCTGCTTTTCTTAGGGAAATATGCCTAGAACATGCTTCGGCTGCCAGTAAGTTGATCCTTTCAAGGCACTGGTTTGGATCCATGTCATTTAAGACATCTTCCCAAACTGTTTCGTTTAGGACATGGTTTACCTGGTCCCAGTTGATGTTCTTGTTGTTGAAGTTGTATTTTGTGAAGACACCTTCACAGGTACATGCATTCTACTGATCAGGACCCCTATGCATGTACGTCTGGACTTCGATTAGGTTGTGATCGGAATTAGTTGTTTTTGATATTCTTATGTCTCTTATCAGGTCCTCATTATTTGTGAAGATAAGGTCAAGTGTGTTTTCTAGTTTTGTTGGTTCCACTATCTGCTGGCTTAAGGTGTGTTTTTCGCAGAGACTTAGTAGCTCATGCGTGTGTGACCTTTCATCTGCGCTACCTCCGGAGATTGTTTCAGCTATAACATTATTTGCTACATTCTTCCATTTTGTATGCCTTAGGTTGAAATCACCAAGCAGTAAGATGTTTGGGGATGGAGATGGAAGGTTTTCCAGACAGTAATCAATTTTCAGTAGCTGTTCCTTGAACTGTTGTGAGGTTGCATCTGGTGGCTTATATACAACCACAATGACTAGGTTTTGGTTCTCGATCTTTATTGATAGAACTTTAACTACCTCATTTGTGGTGTTCAGCAACTCCGTGCAGATGAGGGACTCTTTGACATACAGGCCAACCCTCCCCCCCTTGTTGCCTGTTCTTTCTGTTGCATCTAAAAAGGTTGTAACCACTTATCCATATTTCACTGTCAAAGTGATTTTTTGTGTGAGTCTCTGCGAAGGCTGCAAACATTGCATTAGACTCCTCGAGAAGTCCACTGATAAAAGGTAATTTGTTGTTGGTGGATGGCTTAACCCCTTCAGGGTCCAAGGCCAAAATCTGAAGTGGTGCTCCAGTGTCCAAGAAATTTTGAAAAAAAAAAAAATTATTTTTCTTACAGAATTAAAGAGCATATTTTTGTGAAGGTAATAAGACAAAAAAAAATTCTGATCAGTACTTACCGAGATACAGTGCCAAGAAGTTTGTCAAAAATGATGTGGTGGCGGCAACATCGACGAATTCCACATACGCGCATTACATTATTTTGCGGTTTTTACATTTTTTTCTTTTCTTTTCCAATTTTTTTCTATTCCTACTAACATTTGGGGCCTGAGAGACCAATACTGTATATATATAAACTCACTGTATTGAACACAATAACTGCACTAAAGTTATGATCATATTATTGTTTACCACTGTTGTTTATTACAATAAACATGCACAAATCTTGTATAATAGCAATGTTCTATCATATATTTACATATTTACAATCACTGGACATGGTTTTAGAACTGCTGGAGCTTGTGGAACTCCTTGAAACAAGGCACCATGCACAGAGGCACCTTACATTCCTCACACATTAACCTAGTGTCTTTGCGTCTTTGTTGCCATCGTTTTGTTTGTGCACAGACGATGCATCTCTTCTGAGCAAATTTCTTCTGAGTTGAAGGAAGTTGTATTATGAAATGATCACCTTCCCTCCTCAAACGCTTGGGTAAATCCTGAGTAATTCGAGGACCTTGTTCTTACCTGGTACTTCATTATGAGTTGTCTGACAACAGACAAACAAAATTCACCATACGGTGGTCTGTTGCCAGTCTTTATTTGGTACATATTATATGCAATGAGCATTGAAATGTCCATGAGATGGAAGAAAAGTTTCATGTACCACTTGTAACTCTTACGAACACAGTCAACAAAACCAATCTGCATGTCACATTTGTCAACCAAGCGCATGTTTTGTGTATAATCAATTACTGTCACTGGTTTTCGAATACGTTCATTAGTCACTCGATCAACTTTGCCACTGTCTTGCATTTCATTACAGTGAATGGTTGTTAACAATGTGACATCTCGTTTGTCATGCCACCGTAATGCCATGATGTCATTGGCAGTAAACACCTGCACATCATCACCATGAGCACCTGCGTTGAGCCTAGGCATATGTTTACGATTAGAACCCACTGTGCCACACACATCTGTCTTGTTCACTCGCATGAAATCACTGAGTAATGGGCTTGTGTACCAGTTATCGGTATATAATGTATGCCCCTTATCAAGATAAGGTGCCATCATGCTTCTCACTACGTCACCTGAGATACCCAATAACACCTTGGTATCTTTCAATGTTTTACTACCCGTGTATACAATATCCAACACCAGGCCACTGTCACAATCACAGAATACAAACAGTTTTATACCAAAGCGTTTCCTCTTGCTCGGTATATACTGCTTGAATGACAGTCTACCTTTGAACAAAATCAAAGACTCGTCAATTACAAGATTCTTGAATGGATAAAAGTATATGCTAAACTTTTGTTTGAGATACATGAAAACATTTCTAATCTTGTATAACCTGTCACTTCTGTCAGGCCTGGTTTTGTCAGAGAAGTGCAACATACGTAAGAGTAAGATAAACCTGTTCACTGGTATGATTTCACTGAAGACTGGGGTAGAAATTAGCCGATCTGTGGACCAGTATGCTTTTATATTATGCTTATACACATGAGGCATAAGCATTATTGTTGCAAAAAGCAAATACATTTCTGCAACAGTCGTCTCTTTCCACCCGTGTAGTCTTGACTGTGGTGATAAGATCGTATTTGCCATGGTGTACTCAAAATACTTATTACTTTCCCTGACAATAGTTTCCATCAATGGCTGGTCAAAGAATAATTCAAAGAATTCCAGTTCATTGGCCGTGGTTCCAAAGGGACAAGTAGGAAGAATTCCACTTTGAGAGTCATCAAAGTGGTGAGGCTTGGGAACAAAATTGGGATTTTGCTGCCAATCCCACATACGGTTTGCTGGTGGATACTGGACATCATAGGCTGGTTGTGCGGGTGGTGGGCTGGTGGCTGACGTTCCGCTTTGTCCTTGAACTGACGAGTCAGCAGCGTGGGTCCCAGCGTGGGCTGGTGAGTCACGCATGGCGGTGCCACTACCATCACCACTACTGCCATCCACTGATGCTTGTGGTCAATCCATGCCAAGTGTAGCCACATCATCCTCACTATCACTACCTAAAACTGGTGTAGGGCCACGGGATGTACTCCGTCCCCTGGGCACAGCATAGGGCACACTACCCGAGCGCATGTGGCGGCGAACATACCGACGCTTCACTGGTGAATATGATTCCTCACTATCACTACTCGAATGATCGTCGAGCGCAATAAAATCACAATCCACGTCACTATCATCATCATTACTGAAGTCAGAGGCCTGGCCACGCGAAAATATTAGTTTTCTCTTGCGTTGAGGAACAACCGACTGTGAGTCACGAGTGCCCACACCAGAGGTAGAAGGTTGAGGATCGTCAGGGTTTTCTGCACTATTATCGATATCCTGGTCATTCTTTTCGGTCACTAACTGATCAAAGCCGTAGAATTCGTCTTCATTTCCACTTCCATCAGTGTCAGAACTATCAGATAGGAAGAGGAGAGTCCCAATTTTCCGGGGAGTGAGAGCTGACTTGCGACGAGGCATGGTGAACAAGGGTAACTGAGCCGGCATTCCCACAATGCTATGCGGGCGCCTAGATTTTTTGCTTATGGCGCACACCCACCACGCAGACCCGTTCTCTCACATGTATGCCTATGAGCGTTTTCGCGCTAAATTTGACGGTGCTAGAATTTTGGCGTAGATCTATGGTTTGGACACTCAACGTGAAGCCATAGATCTACGGGACGGACCCTGAAAGGGTTAAGGCCCTGTATATTAGCAAATATGAACGAGGTTGTATTCTGTGTTTGTTGGGGGGATTTTGTTATTGGCATCAGTAGCTATAATTCTGGAGGGCCATGGGTGGCCACTGGCTGCGCCTCCAGTCCAACAAGGCTCCAAGGTGGACTATTTTTGTTATTTCCTTCCATTTTCTTTTCCAGTTTCCTGCCACTAAAAAATCACCTGGAGTTGGGAATGTCGTAGCTATTATTGTTTGTCTTGTGGGGTCTGTGCCTCCTGGTCCCTTTTAGATGGCATGCAGGGCAGTCGATGTTGTAACACTGCTTCTGGAGGACCGAGGAGTGACACATTTTTGGGTGAAAGAAAGTACAGGAAGAAGAACGACACACTCCTTTAGACAGGAGGTCGCTACATTTTTTGGGATGCTCAAAGTTGCATGTCCCATTTTTTTTCCTGATATTCCATGCTTACAGATGCCCCAAGCATAATATTTGCACAAATTCACCTTTGGTTGAGAATTGTTGGGAGGTGTGTTGTCAATTTCTGCAGGCTCTGGGACTGCACTATAATCCTCAGTATCAAAGCCAGGGCCACCCAGTCCTGGATTCCATCTACTTTCCTCAGTAGAGGAAGAAGGAGGAGACTCCTCTCCAACATCTGTACTGTGGGCCATGGTCTTGTGCGATGATGGTTGTATATTTATGGTTTTAGTGGTGGTTGTTGTAGGGTCCCTAGTAGAGTCTGGGCTGGCAGTAAGGCTGGGGGCTGGGTCTGAGTCAGCACTGGGGCTGGGGACTGAGCCTGGGCCAGTGGCTGGGCCTGGGCCAGCACCAGCACTGTGGGTATTAGTGCTATGACTGGGGAAGCCTGGGCCAGCACCAGCACTGTGGGTATTAGTGCTATGACTGGGGGATGGGTCTGGTTTAGCACTATGTGGGTGACTAGATAGTTTAGAGTCATCTGTTGTGGTATGGGCATTCTGCATTTTTTGATACATTATCTCTTGCTCCCATGTTTTATATACTTTTGGTAGACTATCCAAGAGGTCATCTTTGTTTTCTTGATTATTTTTATCATTTATTACTCTCCTTAGTACCTTTCTGATACCTGCCCAAAGTTCTACATCTTTACTGCACAACCAGAAGCACCTTGCTAGTTCGAGGTCATTTTTTGATATATTAACATGCTCACACTTCAACAACACAGTATGGTATATTAACATGCTCACACTTCAACAACACAGTATGGTATATTAACATGCTCACACTTCAACAACACAGTATGGTATATTAACATGCTCACACTTCAACAACACAGTATGGTATATTAACATGCTCACATTTCAACAACACACTATACAGTGGACCCCCGCCTTACAATATTAATCCGTTCCTGAGAGCTCATCGTATGCCGAAATTATCGTAAGGCGAATTAATTTTCCCCATAAGAAATAATGGAAATCAAATTAATCCATTCCTGACACCCCAAAGTATGAAAAAAAAATTTATTTACCACATGAAATATTAATTTTAATACACACAAACTGAAGAAGACATGCACAGTTAATACTCTACTATTATTATTTTTTTTTTTTATTATCACACCGGCCGATTCCCACCAAGGCAGGGTGGCCCGAAAAAGAAAAACTTTCACCATCATTCACTCCATCACTGTCTTGCCAGAAGGGTGCTTTACACTACAGTTTTTAAACTGCAACATTAACACCCCTCCTTCAGAGTGCAGGCACTGTACTTCCCATCTCCAGGACTCAAGTCCGGCCTGCCGGTTTCCCTGAATCCCTTCATAAATGTTACTTTGCTCACACTCCAACAGCACGTCAAGTATTAAAAACCATTTGTCTCCATTCACTCCTATCAAACACGCTCACGCATGCCTGCTGGAAGTCCAAGCCCCTCGCACACAAAACCTCCTTTACCCCCTCCCTCCAACCCTTCCTAGGCCGACCCCTACCCCGCCTTCCTTCCACTACAGACTGATACACTCTTGAAGTCATTCTGTTTCGCTCCATTCTCTCTACATGTCCGAACCACCTCAACAACCCTTCCTCAGCCCTCTGGACAACAGTTTTGGTAATCCCGCACCTCCTCCTAACTTCCAAGCTACGAATTCTCTGCATTATATTCACACCACACATTGCCCTCAGACATGACATCTCCACTGCCTCCAGCCTTCTCCTCGCTGCAACATTCATCACCCACGCTTCACACCCATATAAGAGCGTTGGTAAAACTATACTCTCATACATTCCCCTCTTTGCCTCCAAGGACAAAGTTCTTTGTCTCCACAGACTCCTAAGTGCACCACTCACTCTTTTTCCCTCATCAATTCTATGATTCACCTCATCTTTCATAGACCCATCCGCTGACACGTCCACTCCCAAATATCTGAATACGTTCACCTCCTCCATACTCTCTCCCTCCAATCTGATATTCAATCTTTCATCACCTAATCTTTTTGTTATCCTCATAACCTTACTCTTTCCTGTATTCACCTTTAATTTTCTTCTTTTGCACACCCTACCAAATTCATCCACCAATCTCTGCAACTTCTCTTCAGAATCTCCCAAGAGCACAGTGTCATCAGCAAAGAGCAGCTGTGACAACTCCCACTTTGTGTGTGATTCTTTATTTATTTATTTATTTATTTTTATTTATTTAAAAATTTGTGCACACATACAGAGGTACAAAAAATACAGAAAAGAGCAGTATGCCAAAGCCACTTATACTATGCATAGCATTACGGGCTGGCTTAAAATTAACTTAAGATGAACTAAGCAATGATGACATCGGTGATAAAACTTTAATGTAAACAGATTACTATAAAGCACAAGTGAGTATTACAAAGACAGGTCATATGGTTGTATGCATTGTTGTACATTCAGTAGAATGGAGTATTCTGTTAGGTAGTGTATTTAAAAAATAATAAAGTTAGATTGGGTTTTAGGTTTAACATTTATGTGATATAATTGTGAGAAACATTTAAGATATACAATTTATAAGGTTCAGTTATTCAGTATTTATTTGGTTTTGGGTGAGTAAGTGATCTTTGAGAAGAGACTTGAATTTATAAACAGGTAGTGTTTCTTTTATATTTACAGGTAATGAGTTCCAGATTTTAGGGCCTTTTATGTGCCTCTTGCCAAGACCCTCGCATTTACTTCTCTTACAACCCCATCTATAAATATATTAAACAACCACGGTGACATCACACATCCTTGTCTAAGGCCTACTTTTACTGGGAAAAAATTTCCCTCTTTCCTACATACTCTAACTTGAGCCTCACTATCCTCGTAAAAACTCTTCACTGCTTTCAGTAACCTACCTCCTACACCATACACTTGCAACATCTGCCACATTGCCCCCCTATCCACCCTGTCATACGCCTTTTCCAAATCCATAAATGCCACAAAGACCTCTTTAGCCTTATCTAAATACTGTTCACTTATATGTTTCACTGTAAACACCTGGTCCACACACCCCCTACCTTTCCTAAAGCCTCCTTGTTCATCTGCTATCCTATTCTCCGTCTTACTCTTAATTCTTTCAATTATAACTCTACCATACACTTTACCAGGTACACTCAACAGACTTATCCCCCTATAATTTTTGCACTCTCTTTTATCCCCTTTGCCTTTATACAAAGGAACTATGCATGCTCTCTGCCAATCCCTAGGTACCTTACCCTCTTCCATACATTTATTAAATAATTGCACCAACCACTCCAAAACTATATCCCCACCTGCTTTTAACATTTCTATCTTTATCCCATCAATCCCGGCTGCCTTACCCCCTTTCATTTTACCTACTGCCTCACGAACTTCCCCCACACTCACAACTGGCTCTTCCTCACTCCTACAAGATGTTATTCCTCCTTGCCCTATACACGAAATCACAGCTTCCCTATCTTCATCAACATTTAACAATTCCTCAAAATATTCCTTCCATCTTCCCAATACCTCTAACTCTCCATTTAATAACTCTCCTCTCCTATTTTTAACTGACAAATCCATTTGTTCTCTAGGCTTTCTTAACTTATTAATCTCACTCCAAAACTTTTTCTTATTTTCAACAAAATTTGTTGATAACATCTCACCCACTCTCTCATTTGCTCTCTTTTTACATTGCTTCACCACTCTCTTAACTTCTCTCTTTTTCTCCATATACTCTTCCCTCCTTGCATCACTTCTACTTTGTAAAAACTTCTCATATGCTAACTTTTTCTCCCTTACTACTCTCTTTACATCATCATTCCACCAATCGCTCCTCTTCCCTCCTGCACCCACTTTCCTGTAACCACAAACTTCTGCTGAACACTCTAACACTACATTTTTAAACCTACCCCATACCTCTTCGACCCCATTGCCTATGCTCTCATTAGCCCATCTATCCTCCAATAGCTGTTTATATCTTACCCTAACTGCCTCCTCTTTTAGTTTATAAACCTTCACCTCTCTCTTCCCTGATGCTTCTATTCTCCTTGTATCCCATCTACCTTTTACTCTCAGTGTAGCTACAACTAGAAAGTGATCTGATATATCTGTGGCCCCTCTATAAACATGTACATCCTGAAGTCTACTCAACAGTCTTTTATCTACCAATACATAATCCAACAAACTACTGTCATTTCGCCCTACATCATATCGTGTATACTTATTTATCCTCTTTTTCTTAAAATATGTATTACCTATAACTAAACCCCTTTCTATACAAAGTTCAATCAAAGGGCTCCCATTATCATTTACACCTGGCACCCCAAACTTACCTACCACACCCTCTCTAAAAGTTTCTCCTACTTTAGCATTCAAGTCCCCTACCACAATTACTCTCTCACTTGGTTCAAAGGCTCCTATACATTCACTTAACATCTCCCAAAATCTCTCTCTCTCCTCTGCATTCCTCTCTTCTCCAGGTGCATACACGCTTATTATGACCCACTTCTCGCATCCAACCTTTACTTTAATCCACATAATTCTTGAATTTACACATTCATATTCTCTTTTCTCCTTCCATAACTGATCATTTAACATTACTGCTACCCCTTCCTTTGCTCTAACTCTCTCAGATACTCCAGATTTAATCCCATTTATTTCCCCCCACTGAAACTCTCCTACCCCCTTCAGCTTTGTTTCGCTTAGGGCCAGGACATCCAACTTCTTTTCATTCATAACATCAGCAATCATCTGTTTCTTGTCATCCGCACTACATCCACGCACATTTAAGCAACCCAGTTTTATAAAGTTTTTCTTCTTCTCTTTTTTAGTAACTGTATACAGGAGAAGGGGTTACTAGCCCATTGCTCCCGGCATTTTAGTCGCCTCATACGACACGCATGGCTTACGGAGGAAAGATTCTTTTCCACTTCCCCATGGACAATAGAAGAAATAAAAAAGAACAAGAGCTATTTAGAAAAAGGAGAAAAACCTAGATGTATGTATATATATATATGCATGTGCGTGTCTGTGAAGTGTGACCAAAGTGTAAGTAGGAGTAGCAAGATATCCCTGTTATCTTAGCGTGTTTATGAGACAGAAAAAAAAACCAGCAATCCTACCATCATGCAGAACAGTTACAGGTTTTTGTTTCACAGTCATCTGGCAGGACGGTAGTACTTCCCTGGGTGGTTGCTGTCTACCAACCTACTACCTATAGAATACATGACACTTACCTTTATTGAAGACTTACTGATGATTGATGGGATGGGAGGAGGGGAGAGTGTGGAAGTTATTATTGTTTAGAAGGGGAATCCCCTTCCATTAGGGCTTGAGGTATCAAGTCCTTTTCCAGGGTTACTTCCCTTCTTTTAATGCCACTAGGACCAGCTTGAGAGTCACTGGACCTCTGTTGCACAACATATCTGTCAATAGAGCTCTGTACCTCTCGTTCCTTTATAATTTGTCTAAAGTGGTTCACAACATTGTCAGTGTTATCGTCACCTGCACGGCTTGCAATAGCTGTGTGAGGGTGATTTTCATCCATAAAGGTTTGCACTTCAAGCCACTTTGCACACATTTCCTTAATCTTTGAAGTAGACAACTTCTTCAATTTCTCTCTCCCTCCTCCGAAGCAGTTTCCTCAGGTCTGGCCTCTTGCTTTTGAAGATGATCTTGCAGCTCATCAGTGGTTAGTTCTTCATTGTTCTCCTCCACCAACTCTTCCACATCCTCCCCAGTAACCTCCAACCCCAAGGACTTCCCCAATGCCACAATTGATTCCATAACTGGCATACGCTTCTCAGGGTTAGCCTCAAACCCTTCAAAATCCCTTTTGTCTACACATTCTGGCCACAGTTTCTTCCAAGCAGAGTTCAAGGTCCTCTTAGTCACTCCCTCCCAAGCCTTACCTATAAGGTTTACACAACTGAGGATACTAAAGTGATCTTTCCAAAACTCTAAGAGAGTTAATTGAGTGTCTGAGGTCACTTCAAAGGACATTTGAAACAGCTTTTGTGTAGAGTTTTTTGAAGTTTGAAATGACCTGCTGGTCCATGGGCTACAGGAGAGGAGTGGTATTAGGAGGCAAAAACTTCACCTTAATAAAGCTTATGTCCCCAGAAAGTCGCTCTGCCAAGTCTGAAGGATGACCAGGAGCATTGTCTAATACCAGGAGGCACTTAAGGTCCAATTTATTTTCCAGGAGGTAATTTTTCACAGTGGGGGTAAATGCTTGGTGTAACCAGTCATAGAAAAAGTCCCTAGTGACTCATGCCTTACTGTCTGCCCTCCACAGCACACACAAATTAGCCTTGAGGACATTGTTTTGCCTGAATGCTCTGGGAGTTTCAGAGTGATACACCAATAAAGGCTTCACTTTGCAATCATCACTAGCATTAGCACACATCAAGAGAGTAAGCCTGTCTTTCATAGACTTATGTCCTGGGAGTGCCTTTTCCTCCTGAGTAATGTATGTCCTGCTTGGCATTTTCTTCCAAAACAGGCCTGTTTTGTTGCAATTAAACACTTGTTCAGGTTTCAATTCTTCACTGTGTATGTAATCCTTGAATTCCTTCACATATTTTTCAGCCGCTTTTTGGTCCGAACTGGCAGCCTCACCATGCCTCATCACACTATGTATGCCACTACGATTCTTAAATCTCTGAAACCAACCTTTGCTGGCCTTAAATTCACTCACATCACCACTAGTTGCAGGCATTTTTCTAATTAAATCATCATGCAACTTCCTAGCCTTTTCACATATGATCGCTTGAGAGATGGTATCTCCTGCTATCTGTTTTTCGTTTATCCACACCAATAACAGTCTCTCAACATCTTCGAGTACTTGCGATCTCTGTTTCGAAAACAAACTTGCACCTTTTGCAAGAACAGCTTCCTTGATTGCCGTTTTGTTGGCCATGATAGTAGCGATGGTTGACTGGGGTTTAGTATACAACCTGGCCAGTTCCGAGACACGCATTCCACTTTCGTACTTAGCAATTATCTCTTTCTTCATTTCCATAGTAATTTTCACCCTTTTTCCTGCAGGGTTGGCACTAGAAGCTTTCTTGGGGCTCATGGTGACTTATTTTGCAGCTACAATCACTAAAAACACTGTGATAATATGAAATGTACCAAATGTATGCATGGATGTGACTGCACTGGTTGGCTTGTAAACACTGGCACACACGGGGCAGCTGAGGCCACGCGTGGGATGTGTCCCGGACGAATCGCATGAGGCGAGTTTTTTAGCGCGAGGCGAGGCAAAATTTTTGCGTTAAAATGTATCGTATGGTGGATTTAACGTAACGCGATGCCATCGTAAGGCGGGGGTCCACCGTATTAAGATGCTCACACTTCAACACAGTACGGTATATTAACATACTCACACTTCCAAAGCACAGTACTGTATATTACTTGCACTCACTCCAATAGTACAGTACTCTATATTAACATGGTGTAATAACAAAAGAACTGGCAAAACAATACATGTCAATACTTACTAATCTAGTACGAAAGTCTAAACAACTGTATTGTACAAACAGATTTAACGACATAAAAGAGGATATGAAAAAGATCTGGAAAACCCTCTCTGCAATTCTGGGCTCTAGAAAATTCTCCAGAAACAGCAATTAACTTAATGCAACCAGATGAACCTCACATCCAGCCAACAGACACTGCCAACAAACTTAATCTCTCCTCCTCTACTATAGGATCTAAGCTAGCAAGTAAAATCCCAAACTCAAACACTCAGCCAAAAGATCTCACTGGTACTTACCCAAATACTCTATATCTAGCCCCAATAAACCCTACTGAAGTCTCACTCATCATTAAATCACTAAAGAATAATGCAGACCCAAGTAACTTGCCATCACTCATGTATAAAAAAGCAGCTCATGTGTTCCCACCCATTATTGCAAATTATTATTTTTATTAACACACTGGCCGATTCCCACCCCGAAAGGTGATGTGTGGGGCTCGGACCAAACAGTAATCACTTGACTCACAGCTACCAGCACAACTAAGTAAAAGCCTCTGCTTCTATTTTTTATTATTATTATCACACTGGCCGATTCCCACCAAGGCAGGGTAGCCCGAAAAAGAAAAACTTTCACCATCATTCACTCCATCAGTGTCTTGCTAGAAGGGTGCTTTACACTACAGTTTATAAAACTGCAACATTAACACCCCTCCTTCAGAGTGCAGGCACTGTACTTCCCATCTCCAGGGCTCAAGTCTGGCCTGCCGGTTTCCCTGAATCCCTTCATATATGTTACTTTGCTCACATTCCAACAGCACGTCAAGTATTAAAAACCATTTGTCTCCATTCACTCATATCAAACTCTTTGCTTCCAAGGACAAAGTTCTTTGTCTCCACAGACTCTTAAGTGCACCGCTCACCCTTTTCCCCTCGTCAATTCTATGATTCATCTCATCTTTCATAGACCCATCCATTGACATGTCCACTCCCAAATATCAGAATACATTCACCTCCTCCATACTCTCTCCCTCCAATCTGATATCCAATCTTTCATCACCTAATCTTTTTGTTATCCTCATAACCTTACTCTTTCCTGTACTCACTTTTAATTTTCTTCTTTTGCATACCCTACCAAATTCATCCACCAACCTCTCCAACTTCTCTTCAGAATCTCCCAAGAGCACAGTGTCATCAGCAAAAAGCAACTGTGACAACTCCCACTTTGTGTGTGATTCTTTATCTTTTAACTCTACGCCTCTTGCCAAGACCCTCGCATTTACTTTTCTTACAACCCATCTATAAATATATAGAACAACCACGGTGACATCACACATCCTTGTCTAAGGCCTACTTTTACTGGGAAATAATCTCCCTCCTTCCTACATACTCTAACTTGAGCCTCACTATCCTCGTAAAAACTCTTCACTGCTTTCAGTAACCAGTGAAGAGTTTTTACGAGGATAGCGAGGCTCAAGTTAGAGTATGTAGGAAGGAGGGAGATTATTTCCCAGTAAAATAGGCCTTAGACAAGGATGTGTGATGTCACTGTGATTATTCAATATATTTAGAGATGGGGTTGTAAGAGAAGTAAATGTGAGGGTCTTGGCAAATGTATTTAATAAATCAGTGGAATCTTCAACCTTCCCATCGATACTCAGGACAGCAAGGGTTACCCCGATCCTCAAAGGAGGTGATTCAACTGAATTGAAGTTTATTTATTATATTTATTTTTTATTTGGACATGATACCTAGTTGTGCAAAGAAATATAGTGATTGGGTGTACATGCCAAAAGCCCCTTGTATGCAGAGCATTATGGGCAGGCTTAAAATTAACTTTAGATTAACTAAGCAATGATATATTCAGTGGTAAAAATTACAGTAAACAAATTACAACATGAAGTACAAATGAGTATTTCAAATAAGAAGCATTAAAGTTGTACAAATTTGTAGCATAACAATGTATAATATAATCGAATCAAATCGAGTAAAGTCAATGATCTGTAGTGCAGAAACAGGCCATATGGTCATTAGATGAGTTACTGTGCATTCAAGAGAATGGAGCATTCTATTAGGTAATGTAGTTAAAAAAAAACATAGTTTGACAGGGTCACAGGTTATACATTTATGAGATTCAGCTATTCAGTATTTATTTATTTGTGGTTCAGTAAGTGGTTTTTAAGAAGTCTTGAATTGATAAACAGACAGTCTTTCTTTTATATTCACAGGAAATGAATTCCAGATTTTTGGGCCTTTCAGGTGAATTGAGTTTTCACATAGTGCGAGATGGATATGAGGAACATCAAAGATGTTCCCCGTGCCTTGTGTTATGGTCATGTGTTCTGTTGAGGTTGGTAAGGAGAAGTTTGAGGGGAGGGTTTATATCCGAGTTTAGTGTTCTATGTATGCAGTAGGCACATAAAACAAAGATATTAACAAGCAAACGACATCCCCCACCCATCTATTTGCAGGGTGAAATCATTAGCTACGTTAAAACTTACAGATATCTTGGTGTAGATGTACCCTTTAACCCTTTCAGGGTCCAAGGCCCAAATCTGGAGTCACGCACCAGTGTCCAAGAATTTTCAAAAAAAAAAAATTTGTTATTTTTCCTTATGAAATCGTAGAGAATCTTTTTGTGAAAGTAATAAAACAAAAAGTATGAAATTTGGTGGAAAATTGACGAAATTATGCTCTCGCGAATTTTGATGTGTCAGCGATATTTACGAATCGGCGATTTTGCCGACTTTGACTCCCATTTTAGGCCAATTACATTATTCCAATCAACCAAATTCTTAGCTATTTCACTAGTATTACTTCTATTCTATCGATTGAGCACAATAAATCGCCAAGTCAACTGTTTCAACTGCAAAATAAAGTGATCGGAAATTGTTAATTTGGCCAATTTAACACAAAGTTCAAAATATTCCAATTTCAAAATAGGGTCCAGAATGAACAATGTAGGCATTCCTGGCACTAAACTAACATTTCCTCTGTTCATTAGTTATGTTTTGAGGCTTTACAAATAAATTCCATTTTGATTTTTTATTCACATAATGAATTTTTATACACACCAAAAAATAGAAGATTTACTGTTACGCAATACTGTAATAATTGTATAAATATCATCACCATATTTGTGAATGTATATTAGACCCACCAGCTGACGTGTATTAGACATGTGAGGTCGTTTGTTTACTCTTGAATATCGGCAAAAATTTAACATTTCTGCTACTTTGAGCTCAGTTTCAAGCCATTTCCAGTGCTAAAACCAATCAAAATCATCTCTATTTCTGTAATATGTCTTCCATTCTATCAAATGAGACCAAGAAATCGCAAATACAACTATAAAAAACATACGAAAAAACACTGCAAAGTTGCTGTTTTAATCGAAAAATCATGATTTCATTTTTTTTCTCTCATTATACACAGTGTGCTGCAGGATCTGTTTTATGTGGTGCACACATACCACATAGATGTATTCTCTCATATCTAGGCCCAAATGTACCACTCACAGTTTATCAGAGTGAGCTGAGCTCATGGCGTAGATCTACGGTTTGGACCCTGAACGTAAAGCCGTAGATCTACGGGACGGACCCTGAAAGGGTTAACAAATCCACTATACCACAACTAAACAAGAAATGTAAAGCTAGGCTAAATGGTCTCAAAGCTGTTGCTGGCTACAATCCCAACTATGGTGCTAATGTGAGAATTGTGAGAATGATGTACATAGCCTATGTTAGGTCCTTATTTGATTATGCTGCTCCCATGTTGATATTAGCTAGAGAAAATTCTCTCCGACCCTTGGAGTTAATGCAAAATGAAGCTCTCAGGATTATTCTTGGCTGTCCCAGATTTACAAAAGTTCTTAACATGAGGAAGGAGCTTGGTATTTCTAGTATCAGTGATAGGATTGTTGAAATTAACACTGTACTCGGTATTAGAATGTTGAGAAACGAACCAGACACTGTCACAGTGAATCTTACCAAGTGTCTAGAGGTAAATACACACAGATCTAAATGGATTGTGAAAACGTGCAATTGCATTAAGTTTTATAACCTGCATGAACTGTATCACTGTAGGCAACAAGAGCATTTCACCCCTCCATGGAAGATGTGTTCATTTAATATCACATACCTACAAGTCCCTCCCAAGAAGCTCATTGCTAGTAATCCCTTCCTTAAATCTCTTGTTAGAGCAACTGCTCAAGAAGAAATTTCTCACCTAGCTGGTAGTAATAAGTTATCACAAGTTATATACACTGATGGATCTAAACAGGAGTCTTCTGGCAGGGCTGCATCTGCTCTTGTTGCCACCTCCCTAGTTAAGAACGATAATAAATTTGTTGAGTTAGGCATAAGAATTAACAACTGGGCGTCTACACTGCAAACTGATTTGTTTGCAATCCTAATGGCGCTAAAGCTAACCTATGACACTGAGCTTGACTCTATCATCATTACTGATTCTATGTCATCATTGAAGGCTCTTGGCTCATATAATGACTCCAACAACATGCTCATTGGGGAAGCCAGGTATAGATACTCAAAAATTAGGGACAAAGGAATTAATGTACAATCGCTATGGATCCCATCACACATTGGATTACTCCTTCATGATAAAGTTGATATGTTAGCCAAGAAGAGTACCCAGAAGGAGAATGTAGAATATAACTTTGGTATAACTGTGTCTAGCATTAGGAATAATATTAGGAGAGAAGTAAATAATGAAAATGATTGTTATAGGAATGCAGTTAGAAGCCTGAGTAGATCTATAACCCACTATGATAACATGAACGTAGATAAGTATGTTTATGGAGCAACTTGCAATGTGAACAGACTGACTGATGTTGTAGTGGCCAGGCTTAGGCTTGGTTACAAGTACTTCTGGCAGTTTGGGAGACACACAGATGATGATCAAACTAAATGTAAATTATGTGATCAGGCATATGGCCACTCTCTTGAACACTATGTGCTTAATTGTCCACTCATTGAGGAATACAGAGACAGACAGTATAATAACCTATGTGACATGTCAAGATATCTTATTAATGAAAATAAGATACCAGATATACTAAGCAAATTTCTTAAATTTGCTTGTAACAGATAAGCGAACTATAGATATGTAGATATAAATCCATATGTATTCCTGTTAACCCTTTGGGGCCTAGTTCCTAGGCCTTTTGTGTATCCATATGCTCTCGCGCTACCATCCACAGGATGGATATGGGGTGCGCAATAAACTAGCCACTTCGGTGGCAAAATCTAATCAATCTAAGTAGGCACAATAATAAGTATGGATGTTTTGTACAGTGAGTAAGTTTAGAGTTTTGAATATTGGTGGAGTATGCTGCCTGAAGTGGGAATTTGTCATCATTCTGACTGCAGCCTTTAGTTGGGTAATTAATGGTCTGAGATGATTTATTGTTGTTGAGCCCCATGCACAAATTCCATAGGTGAGATAGGGGTAAATGAGTGAGTGATATAGGGCCAGGAGGGCTGATTGTGGAACATAGCACCGTATCTTCGATAGTATGCCTATGGTCTAGGAGATTTTCTTGGAAATTTGTTGTACATGTGTTTGAAATCTGAGTCTATTATCAAGGTGGATTCCTAAGAATTTTCCCCTCTGTGAACATTGTGATAGGTGATCTGCTTATCATTATGTTAAGAGGAACATCTGTAGTTCTGTTCCCAAACTGAATGTAGTAGGTTTTGTCAATATTGAGAGTTTTTTAATCATCATCCAGGTAGATATTTTCTGTAATTCGGTATTTACAGTATTGGCTAGTATAACTGGGCTTGGGTCAGAGAAGACGTATGTAGTAGTTTGAGTGGTTGCGAGGCATTTGGTAGGTCATTTATGTAAATGAGCAAGAGAAGAGGGCCATTGACATTTCCCTGTGGGACACCAACTGTAATTGGCTGTGTGGAACAGTTTGCTCCATTTGTGTACACATATTGGCTTCTGTTGCTAAGGTATGACTTTAGGTAGTTGAGGGAGTGCCCTCTTACACCATAGTGTGGCAATTTTATGTCCAGCAAAGCATGGTCAACTGTATCAAAAGCTTTACGTAAACCAATAAAGATCCCCAATGGGACTTCTTTTTTCTCGAGTGCAGTGTATATTTGTTCTAGCATGTGTATAATAGCATCATTCGTATTTTTATTAGGCCTGAACCCAAACTGACAGGGGTTGAGTATGTTGTGGGAGATGAGGTAGGAATAGATTCGCTTATGAATTAGTTTTTCAGAGATTTTAGAGAGAGGGTGTAAGTTGGATATTGGCCTATAGTTATTCAAGTCTGCTTGACCTCCTCTATGTATGGGGGTGACCTTCGCTATTTTAAGAACTGTAGGGAAGGTAGAGGATTCGATGGATTTGTTAGTGTTGCAATGATTGGTGAGAGCACTTTTGAAGCTTTTTTGTATATAAAGGGTGGTAAAGTATTTAAATCTCCTGTCTTGTTCTTTAGTGTGTTGATAATAAGGGAGACTTCTGTTGGGCGAGTCGGAGCTAGGAACAGTGTGTTTGGGTAGGTGCCAGTGAGGTAGTCATTGGGTGGGGTATTTGATCTTGGGATTTTACCCGCAAGGTTTTTTTTCCTATGGTGGAGGAAAAAACATTGAGTCTGCTGTTTCAGTTGGTGGGAGTTGGGGTTCATCTGGTATTGTTAGTTTGATTGTTCTGTTTCCTGATATCTTTTTTGTTCCTAGAATTTCAGATAGGGGTTTCCAGGTCTTTTTTGTATCACCTTTAAAGTTGGATAATCTGTTCTCATAACACAAGTTTTTTACCCTTCTTATCAGGCTGGTTAGGATAGATGAGTAATGTTTTGCTTGGTCTCTGGTTATGTGACCCATTCTGTACTGTTTTTCATATAGGTGCTTTATATTTATGGATTTGAGGATGCTGGATGTTAGCCAGGGACTGTTCAGTCTCTTAATTGTGATCTGTTTAGTTTTTTAGGACAGTGCTTGTTATAGAGGTATTGGGTCTTTTTTAGAAAATTATTAATACATTCGTCAGTTTGCCAGTCGATGTTTGTCATTGTTGTTGTGAAGTTATTAATGGCTGCTTCATTATGAAGTCTGAAGGTTACTTTAGTAGTATCTTGGGGTAATTTACCTAGATTGGTTATGAGAAAGGTGGTCTGTGGTATTATCTGTGATTATGCCTGATTTTAAAGGGGATATGGTGTTGGTCCAGATGTGGTCTAATAGGGAAACACTAGTCTCTGTAATTCTTGTAGGTTTTGTTACTGTTGGTAGCAACAAGCAGTTACTCACAGTGTTTGTGAATTCAGTTCCAAGTGGGTCCTGGTCTTGCAGGAGATTTATATTAAAGTCTCCTGAGAGTAGTAAGCGATCTTTATTCACGTATGCATCAGTTATCATTATTATTATAATCAAAAAGAAGCGCTAAGCCACAAGGGCTATACAGCGCTGCAGGGTAGGGAAGGAAGCGAGGGTACTGGATGGCAGAAGGGAGGAGGGATGATCAGTAGGTTACAGAAAACAGCGGGGCAGTGGATAGTATGGGGGTAGAGGGTAGCAAGAGATTGAAGTAGAAAGGGCTGAAGGTATCAGAATTTGTGAAGTCAGTCAGTTGTTGTCAAAAAGTCAATGAAAGAGTCCGGATGAAAGGTGGGTCCATCAGCGAGAAGGGAAGGTAAAGAGAGAGCAGCGGAGTGAAGACGATGACGGAGGTAAATTCTGCGTGCTCGTTGATAAAGTGGGCAGTCCAACAGAATGTGGCTGACTGATAATGGAGCTTGGCAATTCTCACAGAGAGGAGAAGGGCGCCTCTCCATGAGATACCCATGACTAAGATGAGTATGGCCAATGCGAAGACGGGAGAGAGTAGTCTCCCAACCTCAACACTGGTGATAACAAGACGGCCAGTAACCTATACTCGGTTTAATAGATTGAAGTTTGTTGCCGAGCATAGTAGACCAACGTTGTTGCCAACGGGTGTGAAGGTGGGAAGATATTGCAGCAAAATAGTCCGTAAATGGAATACCTCTATATGAAACTGGTAGGTCATGTACTGCTGACTGCGCAGCAGTGTCTGCCTGTTCATTGCCCTGTACGTCAACATGACCAGGGACCCAACAAAAAACAATATCTTTATGCTTGGTAAAGATGCAGCGTAGCCAAAGTTGGATACGGAGGACTAAGGGGTGAGGTGTATCAAATTTCTGTATAGCCTATAAAGCACTAAGGGAGTCTGAGACAACGCCAAATGATGACACAGGCATAGATGCAATACGGATAAGTGCTGCAAGGATGGCATACAATTCAGCAGTAAAAAGACTAGCCGAAGATAGTAAATGCCCTCGTACGACGCTGTCCGGAAACACTGCTGTGAATCCTACACCGTCAGAAGACTTAGACCCATCTGTGTACCAATGGCATGAGAATGAGAGTGGAAGTGGTCAAGAAAAAGAGAGCGGGAAGCGATCGTAGACAGTTGGGCTTTCGAGCAAGGGAGAGAGAAAGAACAGACTCGAACAGCTGGAACTTCCCAGGGGGGTAGGGAAAAGTGAGATGCTACATGAACATAGAAAGGTGGTAATTGAAGAGAAGACAAGAGCGAATGAAGGCGAAGAGAGAAGGGATGGAGTAAACAGGGGCGGCGAACAAATAATGAATGTCTACTAATAACAGTAACCATTCTATAAATGGAAGGATTGTGGAGATCATGAGAGCGTACATAGTAGCAAAGGCAATGGGCATCACAGCGATCGGATAAGGATGGAACGTTCGCTTCTGCATAGAGGCTCTCGACAGAGGAAGAGCAAAAAGCACCAAGGCATAAACGTAATCCTTGGTGATGAATGGGGTTAAGGCTAGAGAGAGTAGCAGGAGATGCCGCTGAATAGATCTGGTCACCATAATCAAGTTTCGATAAAATGAGGGTGGAATGTAGGCGAAGGAGGGTTCGACGATCAGCTCCCCATGAAAGATGAGCAAGGGTTTTAAGAAGGTTCAGCCGGCTGTGACAAATTGCCTTCAGAGAGGTAATGTGAGGTTTCCAGGATAACCTACGGTCAAAGAGGAGGCCCAGAAACTTGACTGTATCACGTTCAGGGATACGGGAGCCATAGAGGTACAAAGGATGATCGGAGATGACAGAGCATCTAGTGAAAGTAATTTGGTGGGTTTTAGTGCTCAAAAATTTAAACCCATGTGCGGTGGCCCAATTGGAAACACGGTCGACCGCATGCTGGAGAGAAACTGTAATGAGGTGACAGTCAGCGCCTGCACAGGCAATAGCGAAGTCCTCAACATAGAGTGATGACCAAATATGTGATGGAAGACTAGAGGCCAAATCAATGATAAAAATATTTGAAATCCGCAGGTAAGGGTTCCTACGGACTATAGGGGTTAGAAAAGTCCACATGCGGAGGGAGCAGAAAACGTTCAAGCATCGAAGGAACGGTGCACTGTGAAGAAAGGAGTTGCGCAGATGGAGGAGAGGAGAGAGAAGGAACAGAGGGTGGATCAGTGTCCATTGATGGGTTGGTCTCTGCAATATATTCAGAGATTGCTTCAAGTGTTTCGGAATTCAGAGACGGCGTATGGGAGACAATATTGGAGATGGTAGGGGGAGGATGAGTAAAGATTGGAACGGTAATGGACTGTACCAAGGTACGGGGGGGGGGGGAACTCGAAAGGGTGGAGGGAACTGGAGAAGAAGCATGGAAGGGGGCAGAAGAGGCAGAAACCTGGGAGGTAGCAGAAGAGGAAGAAACCTGAGAGGGAACAGGGGAGGTAGGTATAGTACGAGGAGGAGGGTGAACCTCTACACTTGTAACAGAGCCAGTGAGAAGGGAAGAACCCGGTACAGAGACAGGGAAGGTAAAATGAGGAGGTGGAAGTAGGGAAGGAGGGGTTAAAGGACCTTTTTTTGACTTCTGAGAAGTAGAGGGACGATTGGAAGGAGGTGTCGTACGAGGTCTCGTCGATACTGAGGCTTGTGAGGGAGAACACGAAGAAGCGTGAACAGACTGAGGCATTGAAGTAGGGACGTCTGAGCCTAGGACAGCAAAAGAATTAGATACAGGAGTGACTATGGGAGAGGTAACCACAGAGGAGGCTGCAAAAGATGGGACCCCAGAAGTGGGGGGACGTTTTGAAACACGGGAATAAGAAACACGAGGTAGTCTCCCTCAGAGGCAGAGATGAGAAACTGCCATGGCATAAGGGAGACCTTCTGCCTCTTTGAGGTAACGGATTTCCCGCTCATTTAAGTAGACTTGGCAACGGCGAGAGTACGAAGGGTGAGCCTCATGACAATTAAGGCAAGAGGGAGGTCGATTGCAAGATGTATTAGAATGGTCATCGGCTCCACAGACTGGGCATTCGGCTATGGATCTGCAATATTTAGCTGGATGGCCAAATCGCCAGCAATTTCTACACTGTTGCGGTGTAGGGATCACCTTTCGAACTTGTAACCGATGTCCTGCCACATAAACTGAGGATGGGAGTTCACGGCTGTCAAAAGTTAAACGAGCCACATTGCTAGGGTATCGTCTCCGCCCGCAGGCAGGAAGAACATAAGTGTCTACCTTGAGGACTGGGAGATCTTGGAGTTCCAGC
The DNA here is from genome assembly GCF_038502225.1 of Cherax quadricarinatus. Classification (NCBI taxonomy): domain Eukaryota; kingdom Metazoa; phylum Arthropoda; class Malacostraca; order Decapoda; family Parastacidae; genus Cherax; species Cherax quadricarinatus. The sequence goes on from NC_091353.1 coordinate 23,479,970, forward strand.
TGTTCAAGAATGTCATTGCCACATGTCTGGAAATTTTGTTGAACTATGGTATGGGGCAGAATGATGGTACCACTACAAGAATTGAGGGAATGATGTTTTTCAATAGTGACAGGAACAGTATCTATATGGGAAAGAAGAGAAAGATCATGAGCTTGGGTAGCATTCTGTACAGTGATGATGCACGTACCGCTCTTAAGAGCATAAAAAGAAATATCTTTACCAACATGGCGTAGGAGTGCCTTGCCAATACTGTGGTCGGAAAGATAGGCGGTAGAGGAAGTCGGTCGTAAAGTGAAGAATTTAGTCCATTGTGCAGTCTGAAACTGAGCGTGGAAAGGGAGTGCAGGACGTGTTGATCTTTTCTGAGAAGAACGACAAGGTGGAGAAGTATCATCAGCAGGTAACTGTCATTGGCGTTTAGGCGTGGGACCAGAATTAGTCCGATGCGGAACGGGCCGGCAATTCGAAAATTGCCACACCGTAGAGGGAGAGGCCGGAAGCATAGTCAAAGGAGAGCGGAGGTCAGATAAATCAAAGGAGTCAGTTGAGACCTCAGTACCTGAAGCGGGTGAGGAAACAGCACCGGCAAGAGGTACAGAGGCATGAGGAGTGTCCGAAGAGTGGTCCAAAGACAAGGCGGGGTCAGAACGGGGTGCGGTATCAAGAAGGGGCCTTGGGGAATCAGGTTCATGGACTAGGGCTGCCATGGTTAGGTTACTTCTTTCTTTTTGTTTTTAAGAAAAAAAAAAGAAAGAAAAGAAAATAAAAATAAAAAAAAAAGAATAAAAAAAAAGGGGGGACTGGGGAGGGATAGTTCCTAGGAGGAATGAATGGGCCAGAAATCTCCCTCTGCGCCCAAGAGGACCTCAGCACCACAAGTAGCGTAGATGCAGCATGGAACCCATGCCATACCCTACCCATCATGCCAGTAAACTAGCAATCTGGGATAGCAACCTCACATCTGCCGAGCTACCTCGGTGGACAAAAGAGAGGGCGGCCGGATATCCGCCACAAAGCATACCTCCTTCAGCCACCACCCCCAGAATCCGAAAGGTGGCTTCCAGAGATACACCCGTCACCCGAAAGACACCCAAAGCCACTCTCAGGGATACTGGAGAGGGATTGGGACATCCCCAGGCGATCCAGATTCCACGGCAAACTACGCCACCGCCAAGAACCTCAACGGAAAGGGATGGACCCCGGTACCCTTTCCCCTACTTAGGAACTAGCGTGCCTGTGGGAAAAATCCCAAAGGCCAAAAAGAGGAAGGGCAAAAGGGAGGGGTGGGGAGGGGGAGGAGGAAAGGGAAAAGGGAAGGATGGGATAGGGAAAGGGGGATTGGGGGGTAATTAGGTTCAGTCTGCGGAAGGAGACCCACAGGTCTAATTCCTCAGACTAAGAGCCTCTTCACCACGCCAAGGAGCCCCCCTTGAAGAGGATCAGTTATCATACTTCCTAGGTTTTCACTAAAACAGCTAATATTTGACTGTGGTACTCTGTTGATGTTTATCATTGTGAGAAGTTTTTGTAGGTATTTGGATATGAATTTAGCTATTATATATTCCCCATGTTCATCCCTTGTGCAAGTATTCGTGATACAATCTAGTTGGTCTGAGTAGTATATAGCTGTGCCACCCCCTTGTTGATCTGGCCTACAGTTGTGTATAGCTGTGTAACCAGGAATGGCATAGACATCTGTATCAGGCTTTAGCCAGGTTTTGGTGAGAGCAATGATGGACATACTGGCATGCAGGGAATTTAGTAATGCTATGAGGTCATCGTAATGTTTGCTTAAAGATCTGACATTGTAGTTAAAGACAGTTATGTTATTGTTGACTCTGAGAAGTGCCTTTCTTTGTTCTGATGTGTAGTAATTACAGTTGCTGTTTGATTCATTTAAGTCATTCAATAAGAGGTTGGTATCAGGATCAATGCTAGTAATTGTTATGCTGATTCACGATTTCTCTAAATATGTCTTAAAATTTTGTTCATCTAATATTACATTGCGATTATCGTCGTTATTAGCTAAAACGATGAAAATTAGCTTTATAATATTACATATTCATTTTCATCTCTCTCATTTTTCATTTTTTTTATTTTATTATCACACTGGCCGATTCCCACCAAGGCAGGGTGGCCCGAAAAAGAAAAACTTTCACCATCATTCACTCCATCACTGTCTTGCCAGAAGGGTGATTTACACTACAGTTTAAATTGCAACATTAACACCCCTCCTTCAGAGTGCAGGCACTCTGAAGGAGGGGTGTATTTTGCACTGATGCATCATTTACCAGTGATAACAACCATTTATGACCTCACCTCTGGTTACTACTCGCCTGATGAGAGCTTACGTCAGAGGTGAGTGTGGTAGAGCAAGGCAGCACAACACCTCTCTCAGTCTCGAGGTCTTCCTTTCCTGCTCATTTACTTTAAGAGACTACCTGGAGAATAGCATTATTCCTTAAGTCTCCCGCAAGTGCGACTACTTGTGATACTTCCACTTAGAACCTCTCCTGTGTTGCACGGATTTCAGTTACGCTGGTCAAATTATAAGTGTTTGAAACTCAGATTGTCTCAGGAAATTGACTATCTTTATCCAATCTACCCATTCAGCCAGAATGGAGGCCATTGTAACAATATATGATTATAAGTGTGTTAAAATGTTTATATCTAATTGATAAGTAAAAGGTACCATTAAAATACCTTTAGCCCATAAAATAATATACGTTATATTAAAAGAGATATTTTATGAATTTTTCTATCTCCGTAATACTAAAAATGATCCGCACAAGAGATTGAATTATATCAGTATATATAATTTCTTATTACGATTTCCCATGTGTATATTACATACTGAAGATCCCCTAGACTCATGCCATAAATACTGTAGAAATTCCATGGAACATCGTAATATAATCATAAGATTTACAGTGAATCTATAATTAGGCTTAAGTATAAGACAATGTAAATATTCTAAAGCTAAAAAATAGCATCTTAATTATTTTAACAAATGTAAATACGTACAGTAAGGCCCCACTTATATGGCAGGTAAGGTTCCAGGCTACCGCCGTAAAGCGGAAATTGCCGTAAAGTGGAACATCCTTTTTTTCCCCCTTATAAATGCATACAAATACTAGATAACAAGTTTACACTAACATATATTAAGTTAGCAATAGAACTAGGCATCAAAAAACAATAAAAAAGTAAAATACACACATAGTTCACTCATTACTTACCTTAAAATATTTGTAGTCTTAAACTAGGGTGAGATGAGTAATATTTATTGTAAGAAATCAAGTGCAGTATGTATGGTAGCCAGCCAGGCCAACCCACCCACACATACTATTCTATGATATTTAAGCATCCCAGAGCGATAAAATGCATATACAGTGGAACCCCGGTTTACGATATTATTTCATTCCAGAAGTATGTTCAGATGCCATTACTAAACGAATTTGTTCTCATAAGGAATATTGTGAATTAGATTAGTCCATTTCAGACTCCCAAACATACACGTACAAATGCACTTACATAAATACACTTACATAATTGGTCGCATTGGGAGCTGATCGTAAAGTGGGGGTCCACTGTACAGGACACTCATTACTTACCTTAAAATATTTGAAGTCTTAATGTAGGGTCAGAGGTGAGTAAATGAGATGAAACGAATAAATGAGAGAGAGAGAGAATGAGTACATGAGAGAGGACAGGCGCAGAGTTATGTAAACAAACCAGGCGAACGTAAGTTTTGTAAACGAAGTGTACACGTCTGGTTTGTGTACAAGTTACATTGTGTACAAGTTGTCTCTACATTGATACAGTAAAATAAATAAAGAAGAACACTCCCATTCTCATGTAACACCATTTTTAGAAGAAATGACACTCTGAGTGAAGACAATGGACATAAGTCACTCTGTCCGACTTTTTTGGGTTATCCTAGGTTCTCTACACATATGCTGTTATATATGATAATCTATGTAACTGTATTTGTGTATACCTAAAAAAACTTACTTACGTACATACGAAAGGAATAATTTTCTACAGTTACCCCCAGTAACACATTTTCTCTGATGGACTACAGAAAATGTGTTTCTTGCCGTCACTTGTACAAGTTGTCTGGCTACCACATCTCATATTAATGCTTATTTATTCTATTGTGGGGTGTATTTATCATCTTTATATGTTATGCATCGTGTTTATTATATAATTTTTAAAAAATATCATAGATGGATTAATGAAAATATGTATATTAACGTAATATACGACATTTAATGAGATTGGGTGATTATTATCATTACTAATATGACATCTCGAGACATAAGACACTCTTACTGATTTTAATGTGTACCTGCATGCCAGCACAGTATGTAAGTTTATTTAGGTACAGGTATACATAAGTATAATTATCAGAGTACAGTGGACCCTCGCATAACGATGGCATCACATAGCGATTAATCCGCATACCGCTTGCTTTAATCGCAAAAATTTTGCCGCGCATACCAATTAAAAACCCGCTCACCGATTTTCGTCCGAGACGCGTCCAATGTGCGCCCTCAGCCAGCCTCACATGTGCCGCCCGTGCCATTGTTTACCAGCCAGCCTCCGCGGTAACATCCAAGCATACAATCGGAATATTTCGTATTATTACAGTGTTTTCGGTGCTGTTTCTGGAAAATAAGTGACCATGGGCCCCAAGAAAGCTTCTAGTGCCAACCGTACACCAATAAGGGTGAGAATTCCAATAGAAATGAAGAAAGAGATCATTGATAAGTATGAAAGTGGAGTGCGTATTGCCGACCTGGTCAGATTGTACAAGAAACCCCAATCAACCATCGCTACTATTGTGGGCACCAGAAAGGCAATCAAGGAAGCTGTTCTTGCCAAAGGTTTAACTGTGTTTTCGAAACAAAGATCGCAAGTGATGGAAGATGTTGAGAGACTCTTATTGGTGTGGATAAATGAAAAACAGCTAGCAGGAGATAGCGTCTCTCAAGCGATCATATGTGAAAAGGCTAGGAAGTTGCATGATGATTTAATTAAAAAAATGCCTGCAACTAGTGATGATGTGAGTGAATTTAAGGCCAGCAAAGGTTGGTTTGAGAGATTTAAGAAGCGTAGTGGCATACATAGTGTGATAAGGCATGGTGAGGCTGCCAGTTCGGACCACAAAGCGGCTGAAAAATATGTGCAGGAATTCAAGGAGTACATAGACAGTGAAGGACTGAAACCTGAACAAGTGTTTAATTGTGATGAAACAGGCCTGTTTTGGAAGAAAATGCCAAGCAGGACCTACATTACTCAGGAGGAAAAGGCACTCCCAGGACATAAGCCTATGAAAGACAGGCTTACTTTGTTGATGTGTGCCAATGCTAGTGGTGATTGCAAAGTTAAGCCTTTATTAGTGTATCACTCTGAAACTCCCAGAGCGTTCAGGCAAAAGAATGTCCTCAAGGATAATTTGTGTGTGCTGTGGAGGGCAAACAGTAAGGCATGGGTCACTAGGGACTTTTTCTATAACTGGTTACACCATGCATTTGCCCCCAATGTGAAAGATTACCTAACTGAAAAGAAATTAGAACTTAAGTGCCTCCTGGTGTTAGACAATGCCCCTGGTCATCCTACAGACGTGGCAGAGCGACTTTATGGGGACATGAGCTTCATTAAGGTGAAGTTTTTGCCTCCTAATACCACTCCTCTCCTGCAGCCCATGGACCAGCAGGTTATTGCAAACTTCAAAAAACTGTACACAAAAGCTCTGTTTGAAAGGTGCTTTGTAGTGACCTCAGAAACTCAACTGACTCTAAGAGAGTTTTGGAGAGAGCACTTTAATATCCTCAATTGTGTAAACCTTATAGGTAAGGCTTGGGAGGGAGTGACTAAGAAGACCTTGAACTCTGCTTGGAAGAAACTGTGGCCAGAATGTGTAGACAAAAGGGATTTTGAAGGGTTTGAGGCTAACCCTGAGAGGATTATGCCACTTGAGGAATCCATTGTGGCATTGGGAAAGTCCTTGGGGTTGGAGGTTAGTGGGGAGGATGTGGAAGAGTTGGTGGAGGAGGACAATGAAGAACTAACCACTGATGAGCTGATAGATCAACTTCAAGAGCAAGAGGCCAGACCTGAGGAAACTGGTTCAGAGGAGGGGAGAGAGAAATTGAAGAAGTTGCCTACTACAAAGATTAAAGAAATCTGTGCAAAGTGGCTTGAAGTGCAAACCTTCATGGATGAAAATCACCCTCACACAGCTATTGCAAGCCGTGTTGGCAACCTGTACACTGACAATGTTGTGAAACACTTTAGGGAAGTCATAAAGGAACGAGAGGTACAGGCCACTATGGACAGATATGTTGTGCGAAAGAAGTCCAGTGACTCTGAAGCTGGTCCTAGTGGCATTAAAAGAAGAAGGGAAGTAACCCCAGAAAAGGACTTGACACCTCAAGTCTTAATGGAAGGGGATTCCCCTTCTAAACACTAACACTCTCTCTCCCCTCCTCCCATCCCATCAATCATCACCAGATCTTCAATAAAAGTAAGTGTCATGTAAGTGTGCATGCCCTTTTCAGTTTGTGTGTATTAAAATTAACATTTCATGTGGTAAAAAATTTTTTTTTTTCATACTTTTGGGTGTCTTGCACGGATTAATTTTATTTCCATTATTTCTTATGGGGAAAATTCATTCACATACCGATTATTTCGCATAACAATTACCCCTCTTGCACGGATTAAAATCGTTATGCGGGGGTCCACTGTATATATAAAATATGAAATAACTTTTAAAAACACTTGAAATTTTGGAGTTTCAGACATAATGGAGAGACTTAGTGCTTACGGATCTCACATAGAATGTAAACAAACCGGGTGGGGCACGGTGACCGTATTAGAAAGTCAGGTGGGGGGAGCCGTATAGTGTGTTTTGGTCATAATTTGAAATGATCGTATTAGCAGAACGCCGTAACGCGAAATGCCATAAAGCGGGGGGCCTACTGTATATGAACTAAGGTAGTTCTTTAAAGCTAAAATAAAGGAGAAAATATATAAGGGACTAAAATAAGTAGTGGTAAACAAATAAAGTGATAATCAAATAAGGGAGCTAGGGAATATAATAGTAAAATAATGAAAGTATTACACTTTAGCACCTGAAAATAGTGCCTTAATTATTTTAACAAATGTGAATATATGAACTAAGGTAGTTCTTTAAAGCTAAAATAAAGGAGAAAATATAAAAGGGACTAAAATAAGTAATGGTAATCAAAGTTAAAATGGACATATAGTCACTATGATATAATATTAATATTGGAGTAAGATCTGACTTGTAATATGAAGTTTGAGCAATTAATAGCACTAAAAAAAAGTAAAAAAAAATATGAGGTAGTTGGTACTAGTTAGTAAAAGATAGTACAGGGAATTGCACAATAATGTAATAGGAATATACACTAATTGCACCACACAATATAAAAGGGACTAAAGTAAGTAGTGGCAACCAAGAATAACATTAATTTTGGAGTAAGATTTGACTTGCAACACAAAATTTGAGCAATTAATAGCAATAAAAAAGAAGTAAAAAGTATTTGAGGTAGTTGGTACTAGCTAGTAAAAGAAAGTTCAAGGAACTGCACAAAATGTAATGGGAACATATACTATATGCACCACATGTATATGTGTGTTAAGGACACTTATCTAATCTGTTACTGAAATGTCAGCTTTTCTAAGGAAGGTAGAGAAATCATGTTCATCTGAGATGTTCTATTGTTGTCCTGTTGCTGTTTTTCTAACTAGTATTTTCCTATCTCGCGTGAAACACTGATGTATTTTGTTTTCCTGTTTAAGTTTTCTCAACCTGAACAGAAGGTTTTGACGTTTTCTTGTTAGACACTCGTTGATGTACACTCCATTTCTCATTGTAATTGCTGATTTAATTAGGTCCTTTTTTCTATAATATGAATGAAGTCTGATCATAATACGTGTACTGTGTTTACTACCTTGTTTTCCTAGCAGACACGTTTCTTTGATTTCATTGCTTTGTACGATAGCTTGTACGTGGCCATGTATTATTCTGATAGCAGTTTCTTTGCACTGGGCTTGGGATATGTCACTAGGAATGTGTGGGCTGTTTATTATAACTGCATCTTGTTCGGTTTTGTCATCTTGGAAATCAAGGTATTCACTGAGTCGAGTGTGCATGTTCTGATTCCTGTCCTTGATTAGACGTATAGCGGAACTTGCCCTTACTATCTAAAATGTTCGAAAAAGTAATACACAAGCGAATTTAGTCTTATTATCCCACAATATACTTGATCCCTGCCAGTTTGGATTTAGGCTGAAAAAAAGTACGAATGATGCAATTGTACAAAAGCTCAAACTACTATATACAGCACTCAAAAAAAGTGAATATCCCCTAGGGCTCTTCATAGACCTACAGAAAGCATTTGATATAGTGGACCACAATCCCTTGCACCAAAAACTTGAACATTACAGTATCAGAGGACATTCCCTTGATTATCTAAAATCTTAGCAATAGACACCAGTATGTACACACAGATGGTGTTACCTCCACTACTCAGCCTGTAATTGTTGGAGTCCCACCGAGAAGTGCCCTTAGCCCACGTCTCTTTCTCATTTACATCAATGGCCTTCCCAACACATCTAAACTCCTTAAACCAGTTCTATTCACAGATGACACTGCTTATGTCTTCTTCCAGTCTAACCTGGCATTGCTTAGACACACTGTAAATGATGAGCTACTAAAAATATCTACGTGGATGATGACCAACTAACTTACTCTCAATGTAGACAAAGCCTGCCTCATGCTGTTTGGAAACGTAACTCCAAATTTCCAGCTAAACATATTGATAAATGGTTTCCCCATTATGAGACACACTGAAGGCAAATTTCTAGGTCTTCACTCTGAGTGCAATCTTAAATTTCAGACCCACATCCAGCATATATCCAAGAAAGTCTCCAAAATAGTAGGCATCCTTTCCTAGATATGGTACTATGTACCCCAAATGGCACTATTTGCACTATACCACACTCTCATCTACCCTTATCTCACCTATGGTATTTGTGCTTGGGGTTCAACCACGGCTAATCACCTTCAACCATTAATAACCCAACAAAAAGCTGCTGCGTGGTTGATTACCAACTCTTGCACCAGGCAACACACTCACTGCTCTTCAAGAGCTTGTACTTGCTTAATATACAAAATATTCACTCATATTATTGTGCCTACTATATATATACAGATCATTATATTCCAGTATAAATCCTCCTCTCAAACTTCTCCTTGACAACTACAACAGAACACACAGGCAAGACACAAAACTCTCTTCAACATTCCTCATGTCATTCCTCACGCAGAATGCAATGCATATAAAGGCCCGAGGATCTGGAATTCATTGCACGAACCAGCAAAATGCCCCTGCTTGCAAATCAATTTAGGGCTCTACTTAAAAATCATTTCATCTCCCAAAATTAACAATACCAACACTATGCTAAATCATATAGCCAGTTCGAAGCAACTCAAAAACTCTTGAAAAAGTTTACAACAGACTGATTAACTAAATGTTAATACAGTGGACCCCGAGTTTCATGATTAATCCGTTCCAGAGTGTCTGCCAAAAGTCAAAATTCATGAAACTCAAAACCATTTTCTCCATAAGAAATAATGTAAATCCAATTAATCCGTTCCAGACACCCAAAAGTATTAACAAAAATTATTTTTTTATAGATTAAATAAAGATTTACATACAGAAAAGAATGAGAAATCAAGTATAAAACAATATCACACTTACCTTTACTGAAGACTCCTGTTGGTGTATGGAACATAAAGCAGGAACACTGCAGCAGACCTGTTGGCCCATACTAGGCAGGTCCTTCACAAACCATCCTACTTACAGAATATTTGCCCAACCTAATTTTCAATGCTGCCTAAGCAATAAGAACATAAGAATGGAGGAACACTGCAGAAGGCCTACTGGCCCATACGAGGCAGGTCCTTATCAAAACGACCCCTACCCAAAGCTACCCAAGAATATCCTCCCGTACCCAATGGCACCAATCAAATCCAGCCCCTCCCACTCATATATTTGTCCAATCTCTTCTTAGAGCTACCCAAGGTCCTAGCCTCAATCACCCCACTTGGAAGATTGTTCCACGCATCCACAACTCTGTTCGAAAACCAGTACTCACCTACGTCCTTTCTAAATCTAAATTTATCCAACTTAAATCCAATTATTTCTGGTTCCTACCTGGTTCGACACCCTCAGTACTTTATTAATATCACCTTTGTTTATACCCATCATGCACTTATACACTTCAATGATATTTCCCCTCATTCTACATCTCTCCAGAGAGTGGAGATTTAAGGCTCTAAGTCTATCTTCGTACGGGAGATTCCTTACACAGTAAATCATTTTAGTCATTCTTCTTTGTATGTTCTGCAAAGAGTCTATATCCGTCCTGTAGTAAGGAGACCAAAACTGAGCGGCATAATCTAAGAGAGGCCTCACTAGTGATGTATAGAGCTGGACTGGACTTTAGTCAAATTGACTGGACTTCTTTGACGAGTAAAGGAAACACTCGTAAATAATCTGGAGATCACTCGTAAATAATCTGGAGATCGCTGAAGAGCTTGGCGCAAGTGATCACAAATCCATCAGTTTTAGCATTAAGTGGGAATACGAGAATAATGATAATACAGTAAAAGTCCCTGATTTTCGTTCTGCTGATCTGAACCCTTTCAGGGTCCAGAGGCAAAATTTCAAGGGGTGCCCCAGTGTCCATTAAAAAAAAAAAAAAAAAATTCTCACAGAATTAAAGATAATATTTTTGTGAAGGTAATAAAACAAAAAAAAAATTCTGATCAGCACTTACCGAGATATAGAGGCGGGAAGTTGACCCAAAATGACCGGGTGGTGGCAACATCAGCGATTTCCGCAAAATCGCATTTATTTTACATTTTTTATACTTTTTTTTTTCTAGTAACATTTGTGGCCTGTGAGACCAACACTGTATATAATCTATGTGTTGTTTGTCCGTCGATTCGACGAGGACCATCTAGTCATCCTGGGGTCGAAGTTGGTGGGTACGCAGATGACTTGTCAGGCCAATCCGCGCACGAAACGTTCTCTGGCAGTGTGGACAGGGAAGGGTGGTGGCATCGAGGGGTCTGATGGCTCTGGTCTTCCTTGCCTGCCTGCGCTGCTCAGCTAGTGAGATTCTGCTTGCCTCGCAGGATGTTGCCCCTTTCTGGACAACTGCTCGTCAGTCATTCCTGTCCTGAGCTATCAGCTCCCACATGGTGTGGTTGATGTTGAAAGCTTTCAGAGCAGTCTTAAGGGTGTCCTTGTAGCACTTCTTTTGGCCTCCTTGAGAGCGCTTTCCATGCTGCAGTTCGCCAAACAAGAGTTTCTTTCGCAGCCGGTGGTCTGGAATGCAAGCAACGTGACCTGCCCAGCGAAGCTGTGTCTGCATTAGGATGATGTAGATGCTAGGCAGACCAGCTGTAGTCAGCACTTCTGTGTCTGGGATCTTATCTTGCCATTTGATGCCGAGAATTTTTCTGAGCCGTGTGGTGTGAAAGTGGTTCAACTTTCTGGCGTGATGTTTGTAGACAGTCCAGGTTTCGCAGCCATAGAGAAGTGTGGTGAGGACTATGGCTCTGTACACCTTGATCTTGGTGCTTGTGGTGATAGCAACGGCTTGCTGCTCCTTCAGACCTGCGCCGAACACGATATTCTGATCACCAACACCGTCTTTAGCCTCCCTACCCGCAACAGGACATCATGGATCATGGATGCACCCGCGTTCCAAACACTGGCATCTCATTGATTATGTCATCGTCAGGAAGAGGGACAGGCAAGATGTACGAGTCACGAAGGCCATGTGTGGCGCGGAATGCTGGACAGGCCATCGCCTCATCGCCTCAAACTTCATCCCTCCAGAGAAGAAGTCCCTACCCCTAGACACAAGCAGCTCAAGCTTCATCCCTCCAGAGAAGAGGCCCCTACCCCTAGACACAAGCAGCTCAAGCTTCATCCCTCCAGAGAAGAGGTCCCTACCCCTAGACACAAGCAGCTCAAGCTTCATCCCTCCAGAGAAGAGGTCCCTACCCCTAGACACAAGCAGCTCAAGCTTCATCCCTCCAGAGAAGAGGCCCCTACCCCTAGACACAAGCAGCTCGAGCTTCATCCCTCCAGAGAAGAGGCCCCTACCCCTAGACACAAGCAGCTCAAGCTTCATCCCTCCAGAGAAGAGGCCCCTACCCCTAGACACAAGCAGCTCAAGCTTCATCCCTCCAGAGAAGAGGCCCCTACCCCTAGACACAAGCAGCTCAAGCTTCATCCCTCCAGAGAAGAGGCCCCTACCCCTAGACACAAGCAGCTCGAGCTTCACCAGTATTTAGGTGATCCAGTGTCAGACAAGTGTTAGGTCAAGAAAATGAGGTAATAACTGTGGATAGGGTAATAAGGGTGGAAAGGGGGGCAATGTGGCAGATGTTGCAAGTGTATGGTGTAGGAGGTAGGTTACTGAAAGCAGTGAAGAGTTTTTACGAGGATAGTGAGGCTCAAGTTAGAGTATGTAGGAAAGAGGGAAATTTTTTCCCAGTAAAAGTAGGCCTTAGACAAGGATGTGTGATGTCACCGTGGTTGTTTAATATATTTATAGATGGGGTTGTAAGAGAAGTAAATGCGAGGGTCTTGGAAAGAGGCGTGGAGTTAAAAGATAAAGAATCACACACAAAGTGGGAGTTGTCACAGTTGCTCTTTGCTGATGACACTGTGCTCTTGGGAGATTCTGAAGAGAAGTTGCAGAGATTGGTGGATGAATTTGGTAGGGTGTGCAAAAGAAGAAAATTAAAGGTGAATACAGGAAAGAGTAAGGTTATGAGGATAACAAAAAGATTAGGTGATGAAAGATTGGATATCAGATTGGAGGGAGAGAGTATGGAGGAGGTGAATGTATTCAGATATTTGGGAGTGGACGTGTCAGCGGATGGGTCTATGAAAGATGAGGTGAATCATAGAATTGATGAGGGAAAAAGAGTGAGTGGTGCACTTAGGAGTCTGTGGAGACAAAGAACTTTGTCCTTGGAGGCAAAGAGGGGAATGTATGAGAGTATAGTTTTACCAACGCTCTTATATGGGTGTGAAGCGTGGGTGATGAATGTTGCAGCGAGGAGAAGGCTGGAGGCAGTGGAGATGTCATGTCTGAGGGCAATGTGTGGTGTGAATATAATGCAGAGAATTCGTAGTTTGGAAGTTAGGAGGAGGTGCGGGATTACCAAAACTGTTGTCCAGAGGGCTGAGGAAGGGTTGTTGAGGTGGTTCGGACATGTAGAGAGAATGGAGCGAAACAGAATGACTTCAAGAGTGTATCAGTCTGTAGTGGAAGGAAGGCGGGGTAGGGGTTGGCCTAGGAAAGGTTGGAGGGAGGGGGTAAAGGAGGTTTTGTGTGCGAGGGGCTTGGACTTCCAGCAGGCATGCATGAGCGTGTTTGATAGGAGTGAATGGAGACAAATGGTTTTTAATACTTGACGTGCTGTTGGAGTGTGAGCAAAGTAACATTTATGAAGGGATTCAGGGAAACCGGCAGGCCGGACTTGAGTCCTGGAGATGGGAAGTACTGTGCCTGCACTCTGAAGGAGGGGTGCTAATGTTGCAGTTTAAAAACTGTTGTGTAAAGCACCCTTCTGGCAAGACAGTGATGGAGTGAATGATGGTGAAAGTTTTTCTTTTTCGGGCCACCCTGCCTTGGTGGGAATCGGCCAGTGTGATAATAAAATAATAAAATAAAAACTGTAAAAGCAGAAGAGTAATATGAAAGATGATGAATGGGAGTCATGTGGAAGAGAAGAGGAAGATGCAATATGAAGGAGACAAGAACTCAAAGATAAAGAGAATAGTATACCAGTCAATTTAATTTGTTTACCTGGAGGCCAGAGTGCAGCCAGTGGAGGTATGATTCTCCTTCAGTGTGTCGTGGGGCATCGGGATCCACCATCACCACAGTGTATGTCTTTGTCTGTAAGATAAAGCAGCTTTTAATCCCAAACCTATACAAATACAGCCTATAAGTATTCTCCACGGTACCTTGACAGATGAAACAACTACTAATGTTCATGACTGCATGACGTCCAGGATAAAGCAGCTGTTATAACACTGCAATCCCCCGGGTTGCGCAAACCTAACAATCTGGTCTAAATCCTTTATAGTTTTTAGTTATGGTAGTATTGACAATAGACACGATCTAACTTTCATGTATACTATGATAACACTTACAAGGTACATGAGTGGAGAGTGCTGAGGCTTATGAGGACAAACAATAATCTTTGTAAACTTGCAAGGGAATAAAAGAATTTGAATTTGTTAAGAACATTCATATATGATTTTACAAACATTATAGATTAATTTAACGATTCTGCAGAAAAATGAATGATGCAAGCATACACTGGTGGTAAATTATGTATATTATTCACAAGATGACCAAAGAAAATCAAACATCATTTTATTTCCACTGTGGTCCTTCCTAAAGAATAAAGTTATAATACTAGGACTGGAAGAAACCACCAAAAAGCCCACACTGGGAAAGGAACTTTATGATAATATTTTGGTTCATCATGGACCACTGGCTAGTCCCAACACTTGTGACTTTACACAAATAACCTGCACATAGGAGAATGAAACTGATGTTGATGTTTTGGTCCGATTAACTAATGGCCCAAGTCAGACTGAAACGTAGTCATTAATCTCATGCTTCAACGTGCGGGTTATTTGTGTATTATCCCAGTCATGATATTGTGCCTTTTTATTTTTTAACTGTGATTTTACAATATTCCAGAATGTACCAAAACAGCATCCTAAATAAGTTAGTGAAGGAAAGGATCCTTCCTAGCACAGACCAGAAAGACAACTGCAGTTCTCCTCTTCCTGAGTGTAGCCTTGACTGCTACAACACATATCTGTAAAATTACCAATCACCACATCTCAAACTGAACTAGTATGTGGTTTAACAATGGTAAAAGCCAACAGATTGTGAGACTGTCTGTAGGAAAAACACTACATTTCATCAAGGAAAAATCAATATGTTCTGTCAAGGGAAAAAACAATATAAAGTTTAGTCAAGGATAAGCTAATATAATGTTTTGTCAAGGAAAAAATGTGTGTTTAAAAAAAAAAGTTTTATCCCGGTCAATTCTCCGATTGTTGAAAATAAATTTATTAAAAATCTCTTTTCATAAACAAGTTGTGGAGTTTACCATGTCTGAATTTTTACTTGTTTGCACTTCAGAAACGTTGTAACTAGAGTACATTGCATTTGAGAGTACAGTGGACCCCCGGCATACGATGGCATCGGCATATGTTAAATCCGGCATACGATACATTTTAACGCAAAAATTTTGCCTCGCCACATGTTAAAAAACCCGCCACACGCGATTCGTCTGGGATGCATCCCACGTGTGTCCTCAGCTGCCCCGTGCATGCCATTGTATACAAGCCAGCCAGTGCGGTCGCATCCACACATACAATCGGTACATTTCATATTATCATAGCGCTTTTAGTGATTGTACCTGCAAACTAAGTCACCATGGGCCCCAAGAAAGCTTCTAGTGCCAACCGTGCGGTAAAAAAGGTGAAAATTACTATGGAAATGAAGAAAGACATAATTGCTAAGTAAGAAAGTGGAGTGCATGTCTCGGAGCTGGCCAGGTTGTCTACCAAACCCCAATCAACCATCACTACTATTGTGGCCAACAAAACGGCAATCAAGGGAGCTGTTCTTGCAAAAGGTGCAAGTTTGTTTTCGAAACAGAGATCGCAAGTACTTAAAGATGTTGAGAGACTGTTATTGGTGTGGATAAACGAAAAACAGATAGCAGGAGATACCATCTTTTAAGCGATCATACGTAAAAAGGGTGGGAAATATGTACTATCGTACCACGGTTAGCTGTTGCTGCACCACCGTCAGCTGTTGCTGCACCAGAATCAGCTGCTGTTGCACCATGGTCAGCTGTTGCTGCACCAGTCAGCTGTTGCTGAACCACGGTGAGCTGCTGTTGCACCACAGTCAGCTGCTGCTGCACCACAGTCAGCTGCTGCTACACCACAGTCAGCTGCTGCTACACCACCGTCATCTGTTGCTGCATCACGGTCAGCTGTTGCTGCACCAGTCAGCTGTTGCTGAACCACAGTGAGCTGCTGATGCACCACGGTCAGCTGCTGCTGCACCACAGTCAGCTGCTGCTACACCACCGTCAACTGTTGCTGCATCACGTTCAGCTGTTGCTGCACCAGTCAGCTGTTGCTGAACCATGGTGAGCTGCTGTTGCACCACGGTCAGCTGCTGCTGCACCACAGTCAGCTGCTGCTACACCACCATCATCTGTTGCTGCACCACGGTCAGCTGCTGCTACACCACCGTCATCTATTGCTGCACCACGGTCAGCTGCTGCTGCTGCACCAAAGTCAGCTGTTGCTGCACCACGGTCAGTTGTTGCTGCACCACGGTCAGCTGGTCCTAGTGGCATTAAAAGAAGAAGGGAAGTAACCCCGGAAAAGGACGTGATACCTAAAGTCCTAATGGAAGGGGATTCCCCTTCTAAACATTAACAACTTCCATACCCTCCCCTCCTCCCATCCCATCAATCATCACCAGATCTTCAATAAAGGTAAGTGTCAGTTTGTGTGTATTAAAATTAATATTTCATGTGGTAAAAAAAATTTTATTTTCATACTTTGTGGTGTCCTGCACGGATTAATTTGATTTCCATTATTTCTTATGGGGAAAATTAATTCGTCTTACGATAATTTCGGCATACGATGACCTCTCAGGAGCAGATTAATATCGTATGCCCTCCGTGTGTGAAGCGGGAGCTTTAGCCACCAGGACACCGGGTCACCTTCAACCTCTTTCTTCTCTGGATTCAGCCTACAAGGTGGTCTCTCAGGTATGACCAAAGATCCAGATACCCTTAAGTCATACATTTCCACCTTAATTACAGAAAATATGAATCTTTGTGAAATGCTAACTAAACAAGACTGAATCAGGATGACACACCTTGAGAACAAAATCCTCAGCCTTGAACAAAATTTATCACCATCTGGAATAACTAACTTTGCCAAGACCCTCCAAACAGTCATAGATAGCCACACAGAACAAATAACATCTCTTAATACAAAGGTTAAGGAAGCAGTAACAAGAGTGAAAGAACAACTTGGATAACCAATTCAGTGATTACTTTGCACTCCAAGAGGATAAAAGTGAGCAAGAAAAATTATCAGATGCAGTAATAGTTACCAATCCACATTTTCCCAGTGATATGAACCAAGCAAACAGTAAAGAAATTACTCACCAGATCATAAAGGACCAAACAAGTGTTACTGTACCTGTGACAGAATTAACCCTTTCAGGGTCCGTCCCGTAGATCTACGGCTTTACGTTCAGGGTCCAAACTGTAGATCTACGCCATGAGCTCAGCTCACTCTGATAAACTGTGAGTGGTACATTTGGGCCTAGATATGAGAGAATACATCTATGTGGTATGTGTGCACCACATAAAACAGATCCTGCAGCACACTGTGTATAATGAGAGAAAAAAAATGAAATCATGATTTTTCGATTAAAACAGCAACTTTGCAGTGTTTTTTCGTATGTTTTTTATAGTTGTATTTGCGATTTCTTGGTCTCATTTGATAGAATGGAAGACATATTACAGAAATAGAGATGATTTTGATTGGTTTTAGCACTGGAAATAGCTTGAAACTGAGCTCAAAGTAGCAGAAATGTTAAATTTTTGCCGATATTCAAGAGTAAACAAACGACCTCACACGTCTAATACACATCAGCTGGTGGGTCTAATATACATTCACAAATATGGTGATGATATTTATACAATTATTACAGTATTGCATAACAGTAAATCTTCTATTTTTTGGTGTGAATAAAAATTCATTATGTGAATAAAAAATCAAAATGGAATTAATTTGTAAAGCCTCAAAACATAACTAATGAACAGAGGAAATGTTAGTTTAGTGCCAGGAATGCCTACATTGTTCATTCTGGACCCTATTTTGAAATTGGAATATTTTGAACTTTGTGTTAAATTGGCCAAATTAACAATTTCCGATCACTTTATTTTGTAGTTGAAACAGTTGACTTGGCGATTTCTTGTGCTCAATCGATAGAATAGAAGTAATACTAGTGAAATAGCTAAGAATTTGGTTGACTGGAATAATGTAATTCGCCTAAAATGGGAGTCAAAGTCGGCAAAATCGCCGATTCGTAAATATCGCTGACACATCAAAATTCGCGAGAGCATAATTTCGTCAATTTTCCACCAAATTTCGTACTTTTTGTTTTATTACCTTCACAAAAAGATTCTCTACGATTTCATAAGAAAAAATAACAAATTTTTTTTTTGAAAATTCTTGGACACTGGTGCGTGACTCCAGATTTGGGCCTTGGACCCTGAAAGGGTTAAAGGAAGCCAGGTTACTAGGATCCCATAGTAGAAGAAGTGTTATGCTTATGTTCCACACACGACAGGAAAAAAGGCTTAATTAGCGCATCTATTAGCCCCTAAACGGCCCAAATGTATGTACATGTTCTCTCGCCCAGTGCCCCAAATATTTTGAAAAATAAAAAAAGTTTTTTTCCATTGAAATAGAGAAAATTTTCCTAAGTGTTATAGGATTAAAATAAAACAAATTAGAGGCAGTATTTACTGAGATATGAGGCTGCAAAATTGGCACTTAATGCTCACCTGACGGTAACACTGAGTCCTGCCGCTTGCAGAAGTGTTGCCGATAAACCTTTTTTTTTCATTTTTATATTTTTTATATAATTTTTATATTCTGATAACTACAATTTATTGTAGTTCTTGTCACTTCCTAACCAATCTTCGTTCCTTTACTATTGTCTAGGAATTTATACAAAGTATTTATAGGTCCCAGATGACATTTGATGGGTGCCAGCGAGGGTGCAAAGATGAGATAAGGGGTGACATATGATGAGCTCGTATCTCCGTCTCTGATTATCTGCCTCTCTGTCTTGTCTCTTTCTGTCTCTCTGCTTGTCTCTGTCTCAGAGAAAGCCACTGTGAACAAACAGGTATTCTTATGCATCATATCTACAAGCACAGTATAGCACTTCAGATTTTTTAGGTTATCCTAGGTAACAATCTATTAGCTAGTAAGATAAATTAGTTTAGTATCATAATTATTAAGTTTAACATAATACTTTATTCAAAAGTCTAGTTGTAGAGTCACTCTCAATCTTATGATTACAAGCACTTATCCTGATATGAACCTTTTATTAAATGGCTTACATGAATCGAACAGCAACTGTAATTATTTTACAACAGACCAAGCGAAGACAGTACTCAGAGCCAACAATAACATAACTATCTTTAATTACAACGTCAGATCTTTGAGCAAGCATTACGATGACCTCACAGCATTACTCAATTCCCTGAATATCAGTAAGTCAATCATCACACTCACAGAAACCTGGCTAAAGCCTAGTACTACAGATGTCTATACCATTCCTGGTTACACAGCTATACACAACTGTAGGACAGAACAGCAAGGGGGTGGAACAGCTATATACTACTCAGATCAACTTGAATGTATAAATAATTCTTGCACATGGAGAATATATTATAGCTAAATTTAAATCAAAAGACCTGCAAAAACCCCTCACAGTGATAAACATCTACAGAGTACCACAGTCAAACATTTACCATTTTTGTGAAAAATTAGGAAACATGATAACTGATGTACATATGAACAAAGACCACCTGCTGCTAACAGGAGGTTTCATCATAAATTTACTACATGACCAGGACCCACAAGTAACCGAATTCACAAACACTATGAGCAACTGCTTGTTGCTGCCAACAATAACAAAACCTACAAGAATCTCCAAGACTAGTATCTCCTTGTTAGACCACATCTAGACTAACATCATATCCCCTTTAGAATCAGGCATAATCACAGACAACACCACAGACCACTACCCTACCTTTCTCATAACCAACCTAGGTAAATTGCCCCAAGACACTACTAAAGTTACCTTCAGACTACTTAACAAGACAGCTGTTAATAACTTTATAACAGCTATGAATAATGTTGACTGGCATAATGAGCTTGAAACATATACAGATACAAATGAATGTATTAACCCTTTCAG
Source organism: Cherax quadricarinatus (assembly GCF_038502225.1). NCBI lineage: Eukaryota > Metazoa > Arthropoda > Malacostraca > Decapoda > Parastacidae > Cherax > Cherax quadricarinatus. The sequence continues at coordinate 23,500,157 of NC_091353.1, forward strand.
GGTCCGTCCCGTAGATCTACGGCTTTATGTTCAGGGTCCAAACCGTAGATCTACGCCATGAGCTCAGCTCACTCTGATAAACTGAGTGGTAAATTTGGGCCTAGATATGAGAGAATACATCTATGTGGTATGTGTGCACCACATAAAACAAATCCTGCAGCATACTGTGTATAATGAGAGAAAAAACTGAGACCGTGATTTTCGATTAAAATAATGACTTTGCAGTGTTTATTCGTATGTTTTTTATAGTTGTATTTGTGATTTTTTGGTCTCATTTGATAGAATGGAAGACATATTACAGAAATAGAGATGATTTTGATTGGTTTTAGCACTGGAAATGGCTTGAAACTGAGCTCAAAGTAGAGGAAATGTTAAATTTTTGCCGATGTTCAAGAGTAAACAAACGACCTCACACATCTAATACACGCCAGCTGGTGGGTCTAATATATGCTCACAAATATGGTGATGATATTTATACAATTATTACAATATTGCATAACAGTAAATCTTCTATTTTTTGGTGTGAATAAAAATTCATTATGAGAATAAAAAATCAAAATGGAATTTATTTGTAAAGCCTCAAAACATAACTAATGAACAGAGGAAATGTTAGTTTAGTGCCAGGAATACCTACATTGTTTATTCTGGACCCTATTTTGAAATTGTAATACAGTGGACCCCCGGTTAACGATATTTTTTTCACTTCAGAAGCATGTTCAGGTGCCAGTACTGACCGAATTTGTTCCCATAAGGAATATTGTGAAGTAGATTAGTCCATTTCAGACCCCCAAACATACACGTACAAACGCACTTACATAAATACACTTACATAACTGGTCGCATTCGGAGGTGATCGTTATGTGGGGGTCCACTGTATTTTGAATTTTGTGTTAAATTGGCCAAATTACCAATTTCCGATCACTTTATTTTGTAGTTGAAACAGTTGACTTGGCGATTTCTTGTGCTCAATCGATAGAATAGAATTAATACTAGTGAAATACCTAAGAATTTGGTCAACTGGAATAATGTAATTGGCCTAAAATGGGAGTCAAAGTCGGCAAAATCGCCGAGTCGTAAATATCCCTGACACATCAAAATTCGCAAGAGCATAATTTCAACAATTTTCCATCAAATTTTGTACTTTTTGTTTTATTACTTTCACAAAAAGATTCTCTACCATTTCATAAGAAAAAAATAATTTTTTTTTTTTTATATTCTTGGACACTGGGGCACCACTTCAGATTTTGGCCTTGGACCCTGAAAGGGTTAAAAAAAAATCACTACCTCTATAACAAGCATTTCCCTAAAAAACTAAACAGATCAGAGCTAAGAGACTGAAAAGTCCCTGGCTAACACCCAGCATCCTCAAATCCATTAACACAAAGCACCTATATGAAAAACAGTACAGAATGGGTCAAATAACTAGAGACCATTCTAAATGTTACTCGTCAATCCTTACCAGCCTGATAAGGTCATAAAAATTGTATTATGAGAACAGATTGCATAACATAAAAGGTGATATGACAAAGACCTGGAAAACCCTATCTGAAATTCTAGGAACTAAAAAGATATCCAAAAACAAAACAATCAAATTAACAAAATCAGATGAACCCCTACTACCACCAACTGAAACAGCAGACTCAATGTTTACTTCTCCACCATAGGAGTAACTCTAAAATTTGTTCATGATTGTAGCCATGTATGAACGTAAGTAACCATTCTTACAGTATTCATTACCTTTGTAACTTGTGAGTTCATTACCTTGTACCTAGTTCAGCCATCAAAACTTTGGGGCCCAGTCCCTGGACCCATTATGTACCTCTGTAATCTGTAAATACCTTTGTAACTTGTCATGATTGTGACTAGACCTACCTGGAGTTCATTACCTTTGTAAATTGTGAGTTCATTACCTTTGTAAATTGTGAATTCATTACCTCTGTAACTTGCTCAGCTATCAAAACTTTGAGGCCCAGTCCCTGGATCCATTATGTACCTCTGTAATCTTTTGACTACCGCCCACAGGATGGGTATGGGGTGCATAATAAACATATTAAACTAACTAACACCATAGGAGAGAACCAAGCAAGCAAAATTCCAAGCTCAAACACCCGTCCATCAGACTACCTCACAGGCATCTACCCAAATACACTACCAACCCAACAGAAGTCTCACTCATCATCAACACCCTTAAAAACAAGGCAGGAGACAAATAACCTACCACCTTTTATGTACAAAAAAGCTTCACAAGCACTGTCACCAATTATTGCAACACACACACACTAAAAACAAGACATAGCCCCCACCCCACAAAGGTGGCAGTAGAGCAATTGCAAAGAACTACAGACCAATAGCACTAACATCCCATATCATAAAAATCTTTGAGAGGGTTAAGAACATAAGAACATAAGAAAGGAGGAACACTGCAGCAGGCCTGTTGGCCCATACTAGGCAGGTCCTTTACAATTCATCCCACTAACAAACATTTGACCAACCCAACTTTCAATGCCACCCAAGAAACAAGCTCCGATGTGCAAGTCCCACTCAAATCCAACCCCTCCCACTCATGTACTTATCCAACCTAAATTTGAAACTACCCAAAGTCCTAGCCTCAATAACCCAACTAGGTAGACTGTTCCACTCATCAACTACCCTATTTCCAAACCAATACTTTCCTATGTCCTTTCTAAATCTAAACTTATCTAATTTAAATCCATTACTGCGGGTTCTCTCTTGGAGAGATATCCTCAAGACCTTGTTAATATCCCCTTTATTAATACCTATCTTCCACTTATACACTTCGATCAGGTCTCCCCTCATTCTTCGTCTAACAAGTGAATGTAACTTAAGAGTCTTCAATCTTTCTTCATAAGGAAGATTTCTAATGCTATGTATTAATTTAGTCATCCTACGCTGAATGTTTTCTAACGAATTTATGTCCATTCTGTAATATGGAGACCAGAATTGAGCTGCATAATCTAGGTGAGGCCTTACTATATTGATGTTTGTGTTATTAGCCAAATTAACAATTTCCGATCACTTTATTTTGTAGTTGAAACAGTTGACTTGGCGATTTCTTGTGCTCATTCGATAGAATAGAAGTAATACTAGTTCTGTTGCTTACACTTCTTGATATAAATCCCAGTAATCTATTTGCCTTATTACGTACGCTTAGGCATTGCTGTCTTGGTTTAAGGTTGCTGCTTACCATAACCCCCAAGTCCTTTTCGCAATCTGTATGGCTAAGTTCTACATTATTTAACTTATAAGTGCTAGGGTTATGGACACTCCCAAGCTTCAGAACCTTGCATTTATCTACATTGAATTGCATCTGCCACTTTTCTGACCAAGAGTAGAGTTTGTCTAAATCCTCCTGAAGTTCCCTAACATCTACGTTTGAATCAATTATCCTACCTATCTTCGTGTCATCGGCGAATTTGCTCATATCACTAGTAATTCCTTCATCAAGATCACTGATATATATTATAAACAACAACGGGCCCAAGACTGATCACTGTGGAACGCCACTTGTTACTGATCCCCACTCGGATTTAACCCCATTTATGGATACTCTGCTTCCTGTCTGTGAGCCATGATTCGATCCACGAGAGCACTCTTCCCCCAATGCCATGAGCTGCTACTTTCTTCAACAGTCTTTGGTGCGGAACTCTATCAAATGCCTTACTAAAATCTAAGTAAATAATATCAAATTCTTTATCGTGGTCAACAGCCTCAAAAGCTTTACTGAAGAAAGTTAATAAATTAGTTAGACAAGACCGGCCTCTTGTGAATCCATGCTGAGTATCATTAATCAAGCTATGCTTATCGAGATGGCTTCTTATAATTTGAGCTATAATTGACTCTAGTAATTTGCCTACAATTGAGGTCAGGCTTATTGGGCGGTAATTTGATGGTAACGACTTGTCCCCTGTTTTAAAAATAGGAATTACCTTAGCCATCTTCCACATATCAGACACTACACCTGTTTGAAGAGATAAATTAAAAATATTAGTTAATGGTTCACAGACTTCCATTTTGCATTCCTTTAGAACCCTTGAAAAAACCTCTTCAGGACCCGGTGACTTATTTTGCTTCAGTTGGTCTATCTGCTTCACAACCATTTCACTAGTGACTGTGATGTTACATAATTTATCTTCTTCTGGCCCACTATATAAATTAATTACCGGAATATTATTAAGAACCAAAGAAGCAAGATCGCCAACCACCTAGATACCCATCAATTACACAACCCAGTGCAACGTGGGTTTAGTGCAGGTCACTCCTGTGTATCCCAGCTACTGGGCCACTATGACAAGGTCCTGGATGCTGTAGAGGATAAACAAAATACAGATGTAGTATACACAGACTTTGCAAAAGCTTTCAACAAGTGTGACCAAGGCATAATAGCATGTAGTATACACAGACTTTGCAAAAGCTTTCAACAAGTGTGACCAAGGCGTAATAGCACACAAAATGCGTGATACAGGAATAACAGGAAAAGTTGGTAGATGGATCTATAACTTCCTGACAAATAGAACACAAAGAGTAATAGTAAACAGAGTAAAGTCCCAGGCAGCCATGGTAAAAAGCTCTGTTCCACAAGGCACAGTACTCGCTCCTATTCTATTCCTCATCCTCATTTCTGACATAGACAAAGATGTAAGCCATAGCTCCGTGTCTTCCTTTGCGGATGACATCTGGATCACCATGGCAGTGACCTCTATAGAAGACACTGTGAGACTCCAAGCGGACATCAACCAAATCTTTGAATGGGCCACTCAAAACAATATGAAGTTCAACGAGAAGAAATTTCAACTACTCAGATATGGAAAACTTGAAGAAGTTAAAAATGTGTCAGGGTATACCACAAATTCTAACCATACAACAGAGTGGAAAAGTAATGTGAAGGACATGGGAGTGATAATGTCAGAGGATCTTGCCTTCAAAGACCACAACAATATATCTATCTCATCCGCTAGGAAAATGATAGGATGGATAATGAGAACCTTCAAAACTAGGGACGCCAAGCCCATGATGATTCTCTTCAAATCGCTTGTGCTCTCTAGGCTGGAATACTACTGTACACTAACGGCCCCCTTCAAGGCTGGCAACATTACACACCTGGAGAGTGTACAAAGAACTTTCACGGCACACATAATTGCCTAAACTGCTAGGAACAGTTGAAGGTCCTTGATCTGTATTCCCTTGAATGCAGGTGACAGAGATACGTGATAATATATACTTGGAAGGTCCTGGAGGGATTGGTACCAAACCTGCAAATGAAAATCACACCATATGAAAGCAAAAGACTCGGCAGGAGATGCAACATTCCCCCGATGAAAAGCAGGGGCACCACGAGTACACAGGGACAACACAATAAGTGTCCAGGGCCCAAGACTGTTCAATTGCCTCCCAGCATACATAAGAGGGATTACCAATAGACCCCTGGCTGTCTTCAAGAAGGCACTGGACAGGCACCTAAGTCAGTACCTGACCAACCGGGCTGTGGTTCGTACATAGGCTTGCGTGCGGCCAGCAGTAACAGCCTGGTTGATCAGATCCTGATCTAACACAAGGCCTGGTCTCAGACCGGGTTCCAGGGGGGCGATGACCCCTGACACCCTCTCCAGGTAAACACTCCTAACAAATCCATTGAATCCTTCACCTTCCCAGCAATTCTCAAAATAGTGAGGGTCACCCCGATCCATAAAGGAGGTGATCAAACTTACTTGAATAACTGTAGACCAATATCTAACTTACCTCTGCTCTCTAAAATCTTTGAAAAATTAATTCATAGACAGATCTATTCCCACCTCGTCTCACACAACATACTAAACCCCTGTCAGTTTGGATTCAGGAATAATAAAAGCACAAATGATGCTATTATACACATGCTAGAGCTAATATACAGTGGACCCCCCGCATAACGATATTAATCCGTTCCTGAGAGCTCACTGTTATGCAAAATTATCGTTATGCGAATGAATTTTCCCCATAAGAAATAATGGAAATCAAATTAATCCGTGCAAGACACCCCAAAGTATGAAAAAAAAAAATTTTACCACATGAAATATTAATTTTAATACACACAAACTGAAAAAGGCATGCACAGTTACATGACACTTACCTTTATTGAAGATCTGGTGATGATTGATGGGATGGGAGGAGGAGAGAGTCTTAGTGTTTAGAAGGGGAATCCCTTCCATTAAGACTTGAGGTGTCAAGTCCTTTTCTGGGGTTACTTCCCTTCTTCTTTTAATGCCACTAGGACCAGCTTCAGAGTCACTGGACTTCTGTCGCACAACATATCTGTCCATAGTGGCCTGTACCTCTCATTCCTTTATGACTTTCCTAAAGTGTTTCACAACAGTGTCAGTGTAATAGTCACCAGCATGGCTTGCAATAGCTGTGTTAGGGTGATTGTCATCAAAAAATGTTTGCACTTTAAGCCACATTCCACACATTTCCTTAATCTTTGAAGTAGGCAACTTCTTCAATTTCTCTCTCCCTTCCTCCGAAGCAGTTTCCTCAGGTCTGGCCTCTTGCTGTTGAAGTTGATCTAGCAGCTCATCAGTGGTTAGTTCTTCATTGTCCTCCTCCACCAACTCTTCCACATCATCCCCACTAACCTCCAACCCCAAGGACTTTCCCAATGCCACAATGGATTCCTCAACTGGCATAGGATTCCCAGGGTTAGCCTCAAACCCTTCAAAATTCCTTTGGTCTACACATTCTGGCCACAGTTTCTTCCAAGCAGAGTTCAAGGTCCTCTTAGCCACTCCCTCCCAAGCCTTACCTATAAGGTTTACACAATTGAGGATATTAAAGTGATCTCTCCAAAACTCTCTTACAGTCAACTGAGTTTCTGAGGTCACTACAAAGCACCTTTCAAACAGAGCTTTTGTGTACAGTTTTTTGAAGTTTGCAATAACCTGCTGGTCCATGGGCTGCAGGAGAGGAGTGGTATTAGGAGGCAAAAACTTCACCTTAATGAAGCTCATGTCCCCATAAAGTCGCTCTGCCAGGTCTGCAGGATGACCAGGGGCATTGTCTAACACCAGGAGGCACTTAAGGTCTAATTTCTTTTCAGTTAGGTAATCTTTCACATTGGGGCAAATGCTTGGTGTAACCAGTCATAGAAAAAGTCCCTAGTGACCCATGCCTTACTGTTTGCCCTCCACAGCACACACAAATTAGCCTTGAGGATATTCTTTTGCCTGAACGCTCTGGGAGTTTCTGAGTGATACACTAATAAAGGCTTCACTTTGCAATCACCACTAGCATTGGAACACATCAACAGAGTAAGCCTGTCTTTCATAGGCTTATGTCCTGGGAGTGCCTTTTCCTCCTGAGTAATGTAGGTCCTGCTTGGCATTTTCTTCCAAAACAGGCCTGTTTCATCACAATTAAACACTTGTTCAGGTTTCAGTCCTTCACTGTCTATGTACTCCTTGAATTCCTGCACATATTTTTCAGCTGCTTTGTGGTCCAAACTGGCAGCCTCACCATGCCTTATCACACTATGTATGCCACTATGCTCTTAAATCTCTCAAACCAACCTTTGCTGGCCTTAAATTTACTCACATCATCACTAGTTGCAGGCATTTTTTTAATTAAATCCTCATGCAACTTCCTAGCCTTTTCACTTATGATCACTTGAGAGATGCTATCTCCTGCTATCTGTTTTTCATTTATCCATACCAATAAGAGTCTCTTAACATCTTCCATCACTTGCGATCTTTGTTTCGAAAACACAGTTGAACCTTCGGCAAGAACAGCTTCCTTGATTGCCGTTTTATTGGACACAATAGTAGCGATGGTTGATTGGGGTTTACTATACAACCTGGCCAGCTCGGAGACACGCATTCCACTTTCATACTTAGCAATGATCTCTTTCTTCATCTCTATAGTAATTCTCACCATTATTCCTGTAGGGTTGGCACTAGAAGCTTTCTTGGGGCCCATGGTCACTTATTTTGCAGATAAAATCACCAAAAACACTGTAATAATACGAAATGTTCCGATTGTATTTTTGGATGTTACCGCGGAGGCTGGCTGGTAAACAATGCCACCGGCGGAACATGTGAGGCTGGCTCAGGCCGCACATTAGACGCATCTCGAATGAATAGCGTCGAGCGGGTTTTTTAGCGGTATGCGAGGCAAAATCTTAGCGATAAAATGTATCGGTATGTGGATTTAACGTTATGTGATGCCAACAGTATGCGGGGGTCCACTGTACACCGCTCTCGAGAAGAAACAAGTCCCGCTGGGAATTTCATTGATTTATGTAAAGCTTTTGATACAGTTGACCATGATTTGTTGCACATTAAATTAACACACTATAGTATAAGAGGGCACTCCTTCAACTATCTAAAGTCATACCTTAGTAACAGAACACAATATGTTCACAAATGGAGCAAACTCTTCCACTTAACCAATCACAGTCAGTGTCCCACAAGGAAGTGTCCTTGGCCTACTCCTCTTTCTCATTTACATCAATGACCTACCGAATGCATCACAACTACTCAAACCCATATTATTAACAGATGACACAACATACGTCTTCTCTCACCCAAACCCAGTCATACTGGCTAACACTGTTAATGCTTAAGTGCAGAAAATATCTACCTGGATGATGACAAATAAGCTTACCCTCAATACTAACAAAACCTATTTCATTCAGTTTGGAACCAGAGCTGCAAGTGTTCCACTTAACATAATGCTAAACAGATCACCCATCACAAGACTCAGAGGGAAAATTCCTAGGAATCCACCTTGACAGTAGTCTCAAATTCCAAACACATATACAACAAATTTCTAAGAAAATCTCTAAGTCAGTAGGCATACTATCAAAGATACGGTACTATGTTCCACAATCAGCTCTCCTTGCACTGTATCATTCACTCATCTACCCTTAGGTCACATATGGAATTTGTGCATGGGTATCAACAACATTAAATCACCTAAGACCACTAATAATCCAGCAAAAGGCTGCAGTCAAAATGATAACAAATTCCCATTCCCGACAGCATACTCTACCAATATTCAAAAGTCTAAAACTGCTCACTGTAAACAACATCCATATTTATTCATGTGCCTCCACTCAAACTTCTCATCAACCTTAACAGGACACATGACCATAACACAAGACACAGATCTCTTTTTGGTGTATGCAGAGCCCATATCACACTGTGTAAAAACTCTAAGCACATAAAGGGCCCCAAAATTTGGAATTCATTACCAGTAAATACTAAAATAACCTGGTCTGAACATCAATTTAAGACTTCTCAAAAACCACTTACTCACCCTAAACTAAATACTCAATATTTAACTTTACCAAAAAATCTCCCAATTACCTAAATCTTAAAACTTCAAAACAAAATGCCCAAAGTTTATACATTGATTAATACTACACTGTAGTAAAAATACCTACCCAAAACACCCAATTGTAGCATTCTCATACTGTAAACTATTTTCAACAACTCACAATGTTATATTCCCATAATATAATTTCAATATTTATTACTGAAACTATTGTAATTTGAGTACAAACAGTGTCTACTATAATTAAAAACAGATGTACAACTTAAACTATGATCAATTTATTTAGTATTAAGTAGTCTGTAATCCATTAAATTAAGTCTGCCCATAATGCCTAGGCATGATAGCGGCTCTCTTTGCACTGCAACTCATTACTGTAATTTCATAAACTCAATGTAATCTTGCAAGGAAATAAAATTTGTTTGTTTTGTTTGTTTGAGTGGACGTGTAAGCAGATGGGTCTATGAAAGAAGAGGCGAATCATAGAATTGACCAGGAAAAAGGCGAGTGGTGCACTGAGGAGTCTGTAGAGACAAAGGAGCAAAGAGGGGAATGCATGGGTGGTGAATGCTGCAACAAAGAGAAGGCTGGAGGCAGTGGGGATGTCGTGTCCGAGGGCAATGTGTGGTGTGAATAAAATGCAGAGAATTTGTAGTTTGGAAATTAGGAGGAGGGGCAGGATTACCAAAACTATTAACCAGAGGGCTGAGGAGGGGTTGTTGAGGTGGTTCAAACATGCAGAGAGGCTGGAACAAAACAGAATGACTTTGAGAGTGTATAAATCTGTAGTGGAGGGAAGGTGGGGTAGAGGTCAGCCTAGGAAAGGTGGGAGGGAGGGGGTAAGAGTAAAGGTGGTTTTGTGTGTATGGAGCTTGGACTTCCAGCAAGCATGTGTGAGCATGTTAGATAGGAGTGAATGGAGACAAATGGTTTTTTAGGACTTGCCATGCTGTTGGAGTGTGAGCAGGGTAATATTTATGAAGGGATGCAGGGAAACTGGCAGGCTGGACTTGAGTCCTGGAGATGGGAAGTACAGTGCCTGCACTCTGGAGGGTTGTTAATGTTGCAGTTTTATAACTGTAGTGTAAGGACACATCTGGCAAGACAGTGATGGAGTGAATGACGGAAGAAGTTTTTCTTTTTCAGGCCACCCTGCCTTTGTGGGAAATGGCTGAAGTGTTAATAAAAAATAAATAAAATTATCATACATGTCTCCTATCCAGAGTACTTATTCAGGAAGGTGGTGTTCCTCGTAATTTAAATGCTTTAGTAGCTCAGTGCAAGCTGAAAACTTATCCCTGTATCTGTTCCAACTATGTTCTCTCTCCTGCCTTGAGCAGTGCTATCAAAACTGGACAGTACTCTAAGCCAGAGAACACTATTGATGTGAAGTGTTACCATTGGCATTATTTTATTTATTTTTAAAGTTCTTATTATCCACTTTGTCATCTTCCTGGTTTTAGCAACATTTGCCAAACTGTGTTCTCTTTTATTTGGTGATCCTCCTTTGCTTCGTATACAGTGCCTCTCTGGTCAATGCTGTTGTTCAACTTTCATTTCAAATCTGAACTACATTTGTTATAGTACGTATTAAAATTTTCAAGGTAGGTATCTACCTTCCTTATCTGTTCCATGAATTCCTTAGCCATTGCTGGTAGTGAATACAGTAAAGCCCTGCTTATACAGCAGGTTAAGTTCCCGATTCCTGTCAAAAAGTGAAAAGCACCGAAAAGTGGAATGTAGCCTTTTATTGCTTTCAAGAGTAGAGCACACAAATGCTGTAAACAGACTGAATCACTGACAATAAAACATCACATACCCTTCCCCTGACACAGCTGTTGAGCGTGTCAGGCAGAAAAATGCTGAAAAAGGAGAACAAGCACTGAACATAATGAACAATCTGTCTTGTCTGCAGAAAGGATAAGGGACAAAAACAGGTCTGGATTGCTTGCAATCTCTGTGGTCAATGGTCCCATGGTATACATAGGGATTTTAAACCAGTGACCACACTTGACAAACTCAGAGAGATGTTTCTGGGTCTGCTCAAACGAGATACAACTGTATGAGAAAATTACATCTATATTAAAAGACAAGAACACCAATAAAAGATCCTTCTTGTAAGACGTGTCAGCATGGTATGACAGCTGGGAAAATACGATGGGTGGTAGGGACGGGGCTGTCTTGGACAGTTGGTAGATTGATCTATAACTTCCTAACAAAAAGAACACAAAGGGTAATAGTAAACAGAGTAAAGTCCCAGGCAGCCATGGTAAAAACCTCTGTTCCACAAGGCACAGTATTCGCTCCCATTCTATTCCTCATCTTCATTTCTGACATAGACAGAGATGTACGCCAAAGCTCTGTGTCTTCCTTAGCGGATGACACCTGGATTACCATGGCAGTGACCTCCATCGAGGACACTGCGAGACTCCAAGCGGACATCAACTAAATCTTCAAATGGGCCACTCAAAACAACATGAAGTTCAACGAGGAGAAATTTCAACTACTCTGATGTGGGAAACTTGAAGAAATTATAAATTCTAACTGTACAATAAAGCAGAAAAGTAATGTGAAGGACCTGGGAGTAATAATGTCAATGGACCTCACCTTCAAAGACCACAACAATGTATCTACCTCATCTGCTAGGAAAATGATAGGATGGATAATGAGAACCTTTAAAACTAGGGACGCCAAGCCCATGATGATTTTCTTCAAATCGCTTGTGCTCTCTAGGCTGGAATACTGCTGCACACTAATGGCCCCCTTCAAGGCTAGCGGCATTGCAGACCTGGAGAGTGTACAAAGAACTTTCACGGCACACACAGGTACGATAAGACACCTAAATTACTGAAGGTCCTTGATCTGTATTCCCTGGAATGCAGGTGAGATACATGATAATATACACTTGGAAGGTCCTGGAGGGATTGGTATCAAACCTGCACACAAAAATCACTCCCTATGAAAGCAAAAGACTTGGCAGGAGATGCAACATTCCCCAAATGAAAAGCAGGGGCACCAAGAGTACATTGAGAGAACACAATAAGTGTCTGGGGCCCAAGACTGTTCAACTGCCTCCCAGTATACATAAGGGGGATTACCAACAGATCCTTGGCTGTCTTTCAGGCACTGGACAGGCACCTAAAGTCAGTACCTGACCAACCCGGCTGTAGTTTGTACGTCAGCTTGCATGCAGCCAGCAGTACCAGCCTGGTTGATCAGATCCTGATCCACCATGAGGCCTGGTTTCAGACCAAGCTGCGGGGGCATTGGCTCCCGAAACCCTCTCCAGGTAAACAATGGATATACAGTGGACCCCCACATAACGATCACCTCCGAATGCAACCAATTATGTAAGTGTATTTATGTAAGTGCGTTTGTACATGTATGTTTGGGGGTCTGAAATGGACTAATCTACTTCACAATATTCCTTATGGGAACAAATTCGGTCAGTACTGGCACCTGAACATACTTCTGGAGTGAAAAAATATCGTTAACCGGGGGTCCACTGTAACTGAACACCCCTTAATTAGTGGAACACTGTAAAGTGGAGCCCTACGGTATACAACATACAGTGGACCCCTGGATAACGTAATTAATCCGTTCCAGAGAGAGTGAGTTATCCCGAATCTGACATTCCAAATTAATTTTCCCCATAAGAAATAACGGAAATTCAATTAATCCGTTCCACACACCCAAAAGTATTAAACAAATTTTTTTTTTCATGAAATATACATTTCCCTACACAGAAAACAATGAGAAATGCTAAGTAAGACATTACTAAAATGACACTTACCTTTATTGAAGACTTAAGAACATAAGAACATAAGAACATAAGAACGAAGGAACACTGCAGAAGGCCTACTGGCCCATGTGAGGCAGGTCCAAGTCTCCTACCGGCTTAAGCCAATGCACCCAACCTAGTCAGGTCAGGTCACATTGACTTAAGGGAGGAACACGGCAACCGACCTGGTAGCACAAGCTATCAGGTCCAACTCACACCCACCCACATCCACTCATGTATTTATCCAACCTATTTTTAAAGCTACACAACGTTCTGGCCTCTATAACTGTACTCGGGAGTTTGTTCCACTCATCCACAACTCTATTACCAAACCAGTACTTTCCTATATCCTTCCTGAATCTGAATTTTTCCAACTTAAAAGCATTGCTGCGAGTCCTATCTAGGCTAGATATTTTCAGCACACCATTTACATCCCCTTTATTTATTCCTGTCTTCCATTTATACACCTCAATCATATCCCCCCTAATTCTACGTCTTTCTAGAGAGTGCAGATTCAGGGCCCTTAGTCTATCCTCATAGGGAAGGTTTCTGATACATGGGATCAACTTTGTCATCCTCCTTTGTACATTTTCCAGAGCATTTATATCCATTCTGTAATACGGTGACCAAAACTGTGCAGCATAATCTAAATGAGGCCTAACCAAGGATGTATAGAGTTGAAGAACAACCTGAGGACTCCTATTATTTATGCTTCTTGACATGAAGCCAAGGATTTTATTAGCTTTATTGCGAACACTTATGCACTGTTGTCTTGGTTTCAGATTACTGCTAACCAGAACTCCTAAATCTTTTTCGCAATCCGTAATATTAAGATCTACATTATTTAGTTTATATGTGGCATGGTTATTGTCCTGTCCAACATTTAGAACTTTGCATTTGTCTATATTAAACTGCATCTGCCACTTCTCCGACCACTGCATCAGTCTATTCAAATCTTCCTGGAGTGTTCGAATGTCCTCGTCAGAATGAATTCGACGGCCTATTTTGGTGTCATCGGCAAACTTGCCGATGTCGCTCTTTATGCCCTCATCTATGTCGTTTATGTAGATTGTGAACAGCAGGGGGCCCAACACCGACCCCTGTGGAACACCGCTCGTGACGCTTCCCCACTCTGATTTCTCCCCATTTATGCAAACTCTCTGCTGCCTATTTGTCAACCATGCTTCTATCCAGGAAAAAATTTCTCCTCCTATTCCATGTGCTTTAATTTTCCTCAATAGTCTCTGATGTGGGACCCTGTCAAAAGCCTTACTGAAGTCCATATACACAATATCATATTCATTACCATGATCTACCTCCTCAAATACCTTAGTGAAAAAAGTTAATAAATTCGTAAGGCAGGAACGCCCCTTTGTAAAACCATGCTGAGATTCGTTGATTAATTTATGCTTTTCAAGGTGGCTACGAACTGCCTCGGCAATTATTGATTCCATAAATTTTCCCACTATGGAGGTTAGGCTTATTGGTCTATAGTTCAAAGCTAAGGACCTGTCACCTGTTTTGAAAATAGGTATCACATTTGCCATTTTCCACTTATCTGGCACCATGCCAGTTTGTAGTGATATGTTGAAAAGATTAGCCAAAGGTGTGCTAAGCTCCTCTTTACATTCCTTTAGAGCCCTTGCATACAGTTCATCAGAGCCTGGGGATTTGTTAGGTTTTAATTTATCTATTTGCCTAAGGACCATGTCACTTGTGACCCTAATCATGCACAGTTTATTATCGTCCTGTTCTACATAATTTATCATTACTGGAATATCGCTAGTATCCTCCTGTGTAAAAACTGAGAGGAAGTATGTGTTAAAAATTCTACACATTTCCTTATCACTGTCAGTGAGCTGACCCGAGGAACTTTTGAGTGGGCCTATCTTGTCCCTGATCTTACTTCTGTATACCTGAAAGAATCCTTTTGGGTTAGTCTTCGATTCTCTTGCAACTTTAACCTCATAATCTCTTTTTGCTTTTCTAATTCCCTTTTTTATTTCTCTCTTTAACTGAATATATCGATTTCTTAATTGCCCCTCTCCTCTTTTGATTTGCCTATATATGCCTCTCTTTTGACCAATCAGATATTTTAATCTATTGTTCATCCATTTAGGATCATTTTTGTTTGATCTGATTTCCCTATTTGGAACATAATTTGACTGAGCAGCTAGAACTATGCCCTGGAAAGCATCATATCGGCAACCATCACCACCTACCTGACCCTTAGTCAGGTCATTCCAGTTCTGCCCACCTAAGTAATTTTTCAGTCCTATGAAAGGTGGAGGTGTACTATTGTTTGGAAAGGGAATCCCCGTCCATAAAGGCTTCAGGTAAAAAGTCTTTTTCTGGGGTTACTTCCCTTCTTTGTTTTTTAATGCCACTAGGACCAGCTTGAGAGTCACTGGTCCCCTGTTGCACAAAATATCTGTCCAGAGAGCTCTGTTTCTGGTGTGTCTAAGATTTCCCTAAAATGGGACAAAACATTGTCATTGTACATGTTGCCAACATGGCCTGCAGTAGCTGTGTCAGGGTGATGTTCATCAGAGCTTATTTCTTGGGTAGCATTGAAAATTGGGTTGATCAAATGTTTGTTAGTGGGATGAATTGTAAAGGACCTGCCTAGTATGGGCCAACAGGCCTGCTGCAGTGTTCCTCCTTTCTTATGTTCTTATGTTCTTATAAATGTTTGCACCTCACTCCACTTTGAACAAATGTCCTTAATCTTTGAAGAAGACAACTTCCTCCATGCTAGATAACAGGGATATCTTGCTACTCCTACTTACACTTTGGTCACACTTCACAGACATGCACATGCATATATATATACACACATCTAGGTTTTTCTCCTTTTTCTAAATAGCTCTTGTTCTTCTTTATTTCTTCTATTGTCCATGAGGAAGTGGAAAAGAATCTTTCCTCCATAAGCCATGCGTGTCATATGAGGCGACAAAAATGCCGGGAGCAATGGGCTAGTAACTCCTTCTCCTGTAGACATTTACTAAAAAAGAGAAGAAGAAAAACTTTATAAAACTGGGATGCTTGAATGTGCGTGGATGTAGTGCGGATGACAAGAAACAGATGATTGCTGATGTTATGAATGAAAAGAAGTTGGATGTCCTGGCCCTAAGCGAAACAAAGCTGAAGGGGGTAGGGGAGTTTCGGTGGGGGGAAATAAATGGGATTAAATCTGGAGTATCTGAGAGAGTTAGAGCAAAGGAAGGGGTAGCAGTAATGTTGAAGGATCAGTTATGGAAGGAGAAAAGAGAATATGAATTCTGAGAGAGTTAGAGCAAAGGAAGGGGTAGCAGTAATGTTGAAGGATCAGTTATGGAAGGAGAAAAGAGAATATGAATGTGTAAATTCAAGAATTACGTGGATTAAAGTAAAGGTTGGATGCGAAAAGTGGGTCATAATAAGCATGTATGCACCTGGAGGAGAGAGGAATGTAGAGGAGAGAGAGAGATTTTGGGAGATGTTAAGTGAATGTATAGGAGCCTTTGAACCAAGTGAGAGTAATTGTGGTAGGGGACCTGAATGCTAAAGTAGGAGAAACTTTTAGAGAGGGTGTGGTAGGTAAGTTTGGGGTGCCAGGTGTAAATGATAATTGGAGCCCTTTGATTGAACTTTGTATAGAAAGGGGTTTAGTTATAGGTAATACATATTTTAAGAAAAAGAGGATAAATAAGTATACAAGATATGATGTAGGGCGAAATGACAGTAGTTTGTTGGATTATGTATTGGTAGATAAAAGACTGTTGAGTAGACTTCAGGATGTACATGTTTATAGAGGGGCCACAGATATATCAGATCACTTTCTAGTTGTAGCTACACTGAGAGTAAAAGGTAGATGGGATACAAGGAGAATAGAAGCATCAGGGAAGAGAGAGGTGAAGGTTTATAAACTAAACGAGGAGGCAGTTAGGGTAAGATATAAACAGCTATTGGAGGATAGATGGGCTAATGAGAGCATAGGCAATGGGGTCGAAGAGGTATGGGGTAGGTTTAAAAATGTAGTGTTAGTGTGTTCAGCAGAAGTTTGTGGTTACAGGAAAGTGGGTGCGGGAGGGAAGAGGAGCGAATGGTGGAATGATGATGTGAAGAGAGTAGTAAGGGAGAAATAGTTAGCATATGAGAAGTTTTTACAAAGTAGAAGTGATGCAAGGAGGGAAGAGTATATGGAGAAAAAGAGAGAGGTTAAGAGAGTGGTGAAGCAATGTAAAAAGAGAGCAAATGAGAGAGTGGGTGAGATATTATCAACAAATTTTGTTCAAAATAAGAAAAAGTTTTGGAGTGAGATTAACAAGTTAAGGAAGCCTAGAGAACAAATGGATTTATCAGTTAAAAATAGGAGAGGAGAGTTATTAAATGGAGAGTTAGAGGTATTGGGACGATGGAGGGAATATTCTGAGGAACTGTTAAATGTTGATGAAGATAGGGAAGCTGTGATTTCGTGTACAGGGCAAGGAGGAATAACATCTTGTAGGAGTGAGGAAGAGCCAGCTGTGAGTGTGGGGGAAGTTCGTGAGGCAGTAGGTAAAATGAAAGGGGGTAAGGCAGCCGGGATTGATGGGATAAAGATAGAAATGTTAAAAGCAGGTGGGGATATAGTTTTGGAGTGGTTGGTGCAATTATTTAATAAATGTATGGAAGAGGGAAAGGTACCTAGGGATTGGCAGAGAGCATGCATAGCTCCTTTGTATAAAGACAAAGGGGACAAAAGAGAGTGCAAAAATTATAGGGGGATAAGTCTGTTGAGTATAACTGGTAAAGTGTATGGTAGAGTTATTATTGAAAGAATTAAGAGTAAGACGGAGAATAGGATAGCAGATGAACAAGGAGGCTTTAGGAAAGGTAGGGGTGTGTGGACCAGGTGTTTACAGTGAAACATATAAGTGAACAGTATTTAGATAAGGCTAAAGAGGTCTTTGTGGCATTTATGGATTTGGAAAAGGCGTATGACAGGGTGGATAGGGGGGCAATGTGGCAGATGTTGCAGGTGTTATCCGATGTTATCCTGATGCCAAATGACTTCGAACAGGCGATAAATGACATGCCCATGCACTCTGCCCCAGGGCCAGACTCATGGAACTGTGTGTTCATCAAGAACTGCAAGAAGCCCCTATCACGAGCCTTTTCCATCCTATGGAGAGGGAGCATGGACCCGGGGGTCGTCCCACAGTTACTAAAAACAACAGACATAGCCCCACTCCACAAAGGGGGCAGTAAAGCAACAGCAAAGAACTACAGACCAATAGCACTAACATCCCATATCATAAAAATCTTTGAAAGGGTCCTAAGAAGCAAGATCACCACCCATCTAGAAACCCATCAGTTACACAACCCAGGGCAACATGGGTTTAGAACAGGTCGCTCCTGTCTGTCTCAACTATTGGATCACTACGACAAGGTCCTAAATGCACTAGAAGACAAAAAGAATGCAGATGTAATATATACAGACTTTGCAAAAGCCTTTGACAAGTGTGACCATGGCGTAATAGCGCACAAAATGCGTGCTAAAGGAATAACAGGAAAAGTCGGTCGATGGATCTATAATTTCCTCACTAACAGAACACAGAGAGTAGTCGTCAACAGAGTAAAGTCCGAGGCAGCTACGGTGAAAAGCTCTGTTCCACAAGGCACAGTACTCGCTCCCATCTTGTTCCTCATCCTCATATCCGACATAGACAAGGATGTCAGTCACAGCACCGTGTCTTCCTTTGCAGATGACACTCGAATCTGCATGACAGTGTCTTCCATTGCAGACACTGCAAGGCTCCAGGCGGACATCAACCAAATCTTTCAGTGGGCTGCAGAAAACAATATGAAGTTCAACGATGAGAAATTTCAATTACTCAGATATGGTAAACATGAGGAAATTAAATCTTCATCAGAGTACAAAACAAATTCTGGCCACAAAATAGAGCGAAACACCAACGTCAAAGACCTGGGAGTGATCATGTCGGAGGATCTCACCTTCAAGGACCATAACATTGTATCAATCGCATCTGCTAGAAAAATGACAGGATGGATAATGAGAACCTTCAAAACTAGGGAGGCCAAGCCCATGATGACACTCTTCAGGTCACTTGTTCTATCTAGGCTGGAATATTGCTGCACACTAACAGCACCTTTCAAGGCAGGTGAAATTGCCGACCTAGAAAATGTACAGAGAACTTTCACGGCGCGCATAACGGAGATAAAACACCTCAATTACTGGGAGCGCTTGAGGTTCCTAAACCTGTATTCCCTGGAACGCAGGAGGGAGAGATACATGATTATATACACCTGGAAAATCCTAGAGGAACTAGTACCGAACTTGCACACGAAAATCACTCACTACGAAAGCAAAAGACTTGGCAGACGATGCACCATCCCCCCAATGAAAAGCAGGGGTGTCACTAGCACGTTAAGAGATAGTACAATAAGTGTCAGGGGCCCAAGACTGTTCAACTGCCTCCCAGCACACATAAGGGGGATTACCAACAGACCCCTGGCAGTCTTCAAGCTGGCACTGGACAAGCACCTAAAGTCAGTTCCTGATCAGCCGGACTGTGGCTCGTACGTTGGTTTGCGTGCAGCCAGCAGCAACAGCCAGGTTGATCAGTCTCTGATCCCCCAGGAGGCCTGGTCACAGACCGGGCCGCGGGGGCGTTGACCCCCGGAACTCTCTCCAGGTAAACTCCAGGTGTATGGTGTAGGAGGTAGGTTACTGAAAGCAGTGAAGAGTTTTTACGAGGATAGTGAGGCTCAAGTTAGAGTATGTAGGAAAGAGGGAAATTATTTCCCAGTAAAAGTAGGCCTTAGACAAGGATGTGTGATGTCACCGTGGTTGTTTAATATATTTATAGATGGGGTTGTAAGAGAAGTAAATGCGAGGGTCTCGGCAAGAGGCATGGAGTTAAAAGATAAAGAATCACACATAAAGTGGGAGTTGTCACAGTTGCTCTTTGCTGATGACACTGTGCTCTGGGGAGATTCTGAAGAGAAGTTGCAGAGATTGGTGGATGAATTTGGTAGGGTGTGCAAAAGAAGAAAATTAAAAGTGAATACAGGAAAGAGTAAGGTTATGAGGGGTAACAAAAAGATTAGGTGATGAAAGATTGGATATCAGATTGGAGGGAGAGAGTATGGAGGAGGTGAATGTATTCAGATATTTGAGAGTGGACGTGTCAGCAGATGGGTCTATGAAAGATGAGGTGAATCATAGAATTGATGAGGGGAAAAGGGTGAGTGGTGCACTTAGGAGTCTGTGGAGACAAAGAACTTTGTCCTTGGAGGCAAAGAGGGGAATGTATGAGAGTATAGTTTTGCCAACGCTCTTATATGGGTGTGAAGCATGGGTGATGAATGTTGCAGTGAGGAGAAGGCTGGAGGCAGTGGAAATGTCATGTCTGAGGGCAATGTGTGGTGTGAATATAATGCAGAGAATTCGTAGTTTGGAAGTTAGGAGGAGGTGCGGGATTACCAAAACTGTTGTCCAGAGGGCTGAGGAAGGGTTGTTGAGGTGGTTCGGACATGTAGAGAGAATGGAGAGAAACAGTGAGACTTCAAGATTGTATCAGTCTGCAGTGGAAGGAAGGCAGGGTAGGGGTCAGCCTAGAAAAGGTTGGAGGGAGGGGGTAAAGGAGGTTTTGTGTGCGAGGGTCTTGGACTTCCAGCAGGCATGCGTGAGCGTGTTTGATAGGAGTGAATGGAGACAAATGGTTTTTAATACTTGATGTGCTGTTGGAGTGTAAGCAAAGTAACATTTATGAAGGGGTTCAGGGAAACCGGCAGGCCGGACTTGAGTCCTGGAGATGGGAAGTACAGTGTCTGCACTCTGAAGGAGGGGTGTTAATGTTGCAGTTTAAAAACTGTAGTGTAAAGCACCCTTCTGGCAAGACAGTGATGGAGTGAATGATGGTGAAAGTTTTTCTTTTACGGGCCACCCTGCCTTGGTGGGAATCGGCCAGTGTGATAATAAAAAACAAAAATAAATTCCTCCATCTCTCTTCCTCCTCCTCTGAAGCAAATTCCTGAGCTGTGGTCTGTTGGTGTTGCACATGAAGGTCTTGCAGCTCTGTAGTGGTTAGCTCTTCATCGTGGTCCTCAACCAACTGTTCCACATCCTCCAAACTCACATCCAACCCTGTGGAATTCCCCAATGTCACAATACTTTCCACAACTGCCATAGGCTCCTCAGGGTCAGTCCCAAACTTTTCAAAATCCATCTCATGTACACATTCTGGCCACAATTTTCTCCAAGCAGAGTTCAAAGTCCTGCAAGTCACTCGCTCCCAAGCCTTGCCTATAAAGGTTTATGCAACTGAGGATACAGAAGTGATCTTTCCAGAACTCTCTTAGGGTCAGTTCAGTGTCTGAGGTCACTTCAAAGCACTTTGGTGTACAGTTTTTTGAAATTTGAAATGACCTGTTGTCCATGGGCTGGAGGAGAGGAGTGATATTAGGAAGGAAAAAACTTCACTTTGATAAAACGAAACTCCGGCACCATTCGCTCTTCCCAGTCTGGAGGATGAGTAGGAGCATTGTCCATTACCAGGAGACACTTGAGTTCCAATTTATTTTCCATACAGTATTTTCTCACACTGGGGCCAAACATATCATGGAACCAATCAAGGAGAATGTCCCTCGTGACTCATGCCTTACTGTTTGCCTTCCACATCACACACAATTTACTCTTGATGACACTGTTTTTCTTGAACACTCTGGGATTTTCAGTGATATACCAGTAAAGGCTTCACTTTCAAGTCCCCACTAGCATTACTACAAAACATGAGAGTTAGCCTTCTTTCATAGGTTTGTGTCTTGGAGTGCATTTTCCTCCTGAGTAATATAGGTCCTCTTTGGTATTTTCTTCTGAGAATGTAATTTTTGCCCTGAAAATGTAGTTTTTGCCCTAAAAATGCCTGTTTCGTCACAACTGAACACTTTTTGGGGTTTTAATTTTTCAGCCTCTATGTACCCTTTGAAGTCCTGAACATATTTTTCAGCTGCTTTTTTTTTGTCAAAACTGGCAGCCTCGCCATGCTTTATTATACTGTGTATGCTACTACGCTTCTTAAATCTCTCAAACCAGCCTTTGCTGGCCTTAAATTCACCAATATCAGCATTAGTTCCAGGAATTTTCTTTATGAGATCATGCAGCTGCCTTGCCTTTTCACATATAACTGACTGCATAACACTATCTCCTGATAATTGTTTCTCACTGATCCACACCAACAACAAAGTCTCCACATCTTCGAGTATTTGCAATCTCTGTTTTGTAAGCATATTTACACCTTTCGCAACAACAGCTTCCTTGATTGGCCAAGATAGTAGTGATGGTTGTATGGGGTTTTTTGAACAACCTGGCCAGCTCGGAGACGCACACTCCACTTTCGTATTTTGCAATGATCTCTTTCGTGAATTCTAGAGTGTTTCTCACTCTCTTTACCAAAGGGCTGGCACTAGAAGCTTTCTTTGGGCCCTTCTTTCTTTCTTTCAACACACCGGCCATATCCCACCAAGGCAGGGTGGCCCAAAAAGAAAAACGAAAGTTTCTCTTTTAAATTTAGTAATTTATATGGGAGAAGGGGTTACTAGCCCCTTGCTCCCGGCATTTTAGTCGCCTCTTACAACACACATGGCTTACGGAGGAAGAATTCTGTTCCACTTCCCCGTGGAGATAAGAGGAAATAAACAAGAACAAGAACTAGAAAGAAAATAGTAGAATACCCAGAGGGGTGTGTATATACAGTGGACCCCCGCATAACGATATTAATCAGTTCATGAGAGCTCATTGTTATGCGAAATTATCATTATGCGAATGAATTTTCCCCATAAGAAATAATGGAAATCAAATTAATCCGTGCAAGACACCCAAAAGTATGAAAAAAAAAATTTTACCACATGAAATATACATTTTCCTACACACAAAGAGAAGGATACATGCACAATAGTAGAGTAGTACATGCACAGTATATATTGTGCATGTACTACTCTACTAAATGAAGAATAAATGACACTTACCTTTATTGAAGATGCAGCAATGACTGATGAGACACTGTGTCCTGGGAGTGCCTTTTCCTCTTGAGTACTGTAGGTCCTGTTTGGCATTTTCTTCCAGAACAGGCCTTATCACACTGTGTATGTCACTACGATTCTTAAATCTCTCAAACCAACCTTTGATGGCTTTAAATTCACCAATATGAGCACTAGTTCCAGGCATTTTTCCCTGTTCATCTGGGTGTTAGTCGACTGGTGTGGGTTGCATCCTGGGAGACAAGATTAAGGACCCCAATGGAAATAAGTTAGACAGTCCTCGATGATGCACTGACTTTCTTGGGTTATCCTGGGTGGATAACCCTCTGGGGTTAATTGTTTCTTGGTATTCTCAATAAGCCACACCAACAACGGTGCTACAGCAGCAGCAGCTGACAGTGCTGCAGCAGCAGCTGACAGTGCTGCAGCAGCAGCAGCAGCTGACAGTGCTACAGCAGCAGCAGCAGCTGACAGTGCTACAGCAGCAGCAGATGATGCTACAGCAGCAGCAGACGGTACTACAGCAGCAGCAGCAGATGGTAATGCAGCAGCAGCAGATGACGGTGGTACAGCAGCAGCTGACAGTGCTACAGCAGCACCAGCAGCTGACAGTGCTACAGCAGCAGCAGCAGCTGACAATGCTACAGCAGCAGCAGACAATGCTACAGCAGCAGCAGACGGTACTACAACAGCAGCAGCAGCAGCTGACGGTGGTACAGCAGCAGCAGCAGCTGATGGTGCTACAGCAGCAGCAGCAGCTGACAGTGCTACAGCAGCAGCAGACGATGCTACAGCAGCAGCAGACGATGCTACAGCAGCAGCAGATGGTACTACAGCAGCAGCAGCAGACGGTACTACAGCAGCAGCAGCAGCAGCAGCAGACGGTACTACAACAGCAGCAGCAGCTGACGGTGGTACAACAGCAGCAGCAGCAGCTGACAGTGCTACAGCAGCAGCAGCAGCAGCAGCATCAGCAGTTGACCATGGTACCACAGTATTTCGATAATATTTCACACCCTTTTTACCACAGGGTTGGCACTATATGTAGAAGCTTTCTTGGGGCCCATGGTCACTTATTTTGCAGATAAAATCACCAAAAACACTGCAATAATACGAAATGTTACGATTGTATGCTTGGATGTTACCACGGAGGGTGGCTTGTAAACAAAGCCACCGGCGGCACATGTGAGGCTGGCTCAGGCCTCGGACGAACAGCGTTGAGCGGGTTTTTTAGCGGTATGCGAGGCAAAATCTTCGCGATAAAATGTATCGGTATGCGGATTTAACGTTATGTAAGGCCAACGGTATGCGGGGTCCACTGTATATGCTTGAACATGTATGTGTAGTGTGACCTAAGTGCAAGTAGAAGTAGCAAGACATACCTGAAATCTTGCATGTTTATGAGACAGACAAAAGACACCAGCAATCCTACCATCATGTAAAACAATTACAGGTTTTCATTGTACACTCACTTGGCAGGACAGTAGTACCTCCCTGGGCGGTTGCTGTTTACCAACCTACTACCTAGGTTCTTTGGGCCCATGGTGGCTTATTTAGCAGTTACAAGCACCAAAAACATTGGAATAATACAAAATGTATCGCATGAATGAGTGGAATCGTCCTCACTGGCTGGTAAACAATGGCACACTGGCTGTACTATGGAGTGTCGGGAGTGCTCGACTTCTCAGGCCGCGGGGACACGTTCCAGACGAATGACTTACACCGAGTTCAGTGTCGTTCATCAAGCCAATATTCTGATGCAAAACCGTTACTTACTTATTCCAAATATTACTTATTTCAATGACACCTTAATCCAGGTGTCCAATGTACTAGACTCTTGTTCTCCATACTCAGCATGTTCACCATATCACATTCAATCAATTCAACAGTTCTCAACAGCAAATTCTCTCTCACACAATCCTATGTCACTAATGTTAATCTATTCTCTCAGACTTATATACACTAAGTATGTACCCATATCTAACTGTCCAAAGCATCCCCTTCTATGACTCATGAAGTCAAAGTAATATGACTACAAACAAACCAGGGAAAGGGCAGGGCTTGAACCCTCGGAAAGTGAGTACAGGTCCGCCATCACAAATCCGGCAATCAGTTATTCGGCACTAATTTTGGCTAGCATAATTTCAAATTTCCAGGGTCGCCACACCAACCTGCTGGTACTGTTTGGTGGCACTACTTGATGCATAAGTCATTCCAATTTCTTTTTCTCCATTTATTGTTTTAACCTCCTTACTTTTAGCCCTAGCCATGGTTCCAATGAATAAAAGAAATGCTTCTCATTATGTAAAGCACCTACACAGTACATTATCCATTAAAGACAAGGTGGCTTTAAAGCCACTGTCGGTTGCCATGAGCTCAGTCTCATGAAGCAGGAGAATATGCTTTATTATTATGCTAATATCAACACTACAGCTTATTTGCCTATCACAATTGATCTAATATGACATAGGAAACAATATAAATTACATAAAATATGTTAAATACTCCAGAATGAATAATATTTGGCATAACACCAAGCAGTTTGACAGAGTTATGAAGAGGATATGGTAAACAAATACCATTCTCCTATCCTTGTCTTGGGGGTTTATATTAGAGAAAACGGAGTATAGCACAAGTTCAAATTCAAACTTTATTCTCTATAAGTATTACAATGCTGAGTTTACAGAATTTGGTTATTGTGTGGTTTACATGTAGTAAAATAATAATTACAGAGTGTACCACTAGAACGCCTAGCATGGCTAGGCATTTCGGGCAAACTTATATTAAATCTTAGGTTTAAAATGTTACAGAATTATGAGATAAGTTGGTATTATGGCTAAGTGACTAAATACTAGTTTGTGAGTTTAGCAATGTGAATGCTTTTGTTTTGGCACTATACATAGTTTCAGTATTGGAGTATCACAGGCCAACTTTTGACTAGTTAAGATTCATTATTTTGAGATTGAGATTGATATTTCTGTGTATGGTCAAATGGGTGAGTGAGTGTAAGTGTGAACCACCAGGTGGTGTTCGTATTATTAGTTGACAGGGTGTATCAGGGAGATAAGATGTTTTCTGATGGTAGTTTTTAAGGTGATGAATGTGTCTGCAGTTTTGGAATTTTCAGGTAGGGTGTTCCAGATTTTAGGGCCTTTGACATACATTGAATTTTTGTAAAGGTTTAGTCGGACACGGGGAATGTCATAGAGATGTTTGTGTCTGGTGTTGTGCCTGTGGGTTCTGTCACAACTATCAAGAAAGCATTTTAGGTCAAGGTTAATATTGGAATTTAAGGTCCTGTAGATGTAGATTGCACAGTAGTAAGTGTGGATGTACTGAACAGGGAGTAAGTTTAGATCTATGAAGAGTGGGGGGGTGTGTTGCCAGGGATGGGATTTAGTGATTATTCTTACTGCGGCTTTTTGTTGGGTTATTATTGGCTTTAGGTGTGTTGCTGCAGTTGAACCCCAAGCACAGATAGCATAGGTGAGGTACGGATATATAAGTGAATGGTATAGTGTGAGAAGGGCAGTTTGCAGCACGTAGTATCGTATCTTGGAGAGGATCCCAACCGTTTTGGATACTTTTTTGGTTATGTGTTGGATATGGGTGTTGAAGTTCAGGTTGTTGTCGAGGTATAGGCCTAGGAATTTGCCCTCATTATGCCTGGTAATTAGAATGTTGTCGATCTTAATGTTAATTTGCGCATCTCCTGCTCTGCTACCAAACATAATGTAGTAGGTTTTGTCAACGTTAAGCGTAAGTTTATTGGCTGTCATCCAAGTCGATATTTTGATCAGCTCCTCATTAACAATGGTGTTGAGGGTTGCAAGATTAGGGTGAGAGATGACATAAGTCGTGTCGTCAGCAAAGAGAATGGGGTTCAGGTGTCGAGATACGTTTGGAAGATCATTGATGTATATGAGGAAGAGCAGGGGACCAAGGACACTTCCCTGCGGAACTCCAGTATCAAGTGGCTGTGTTGTTGATGCTGTGTCTTTAATGGTGACATACTGATACCTATTAGTAAGGTAAGATTTGAAATATGCAAGCGCATGGCCTCTTATACCATAATGGTCAAGTATGTGGAGTAGGATGCCGTGGTCTACTGTGTCAAAAGCTTTTCTTAGGTCAATAAATATTCCTAGTGGATATTCCTTATTTTCCAATGCTGTGTAAAGCAGATCTAGCATTTTTATAATTGCATCGTTAGTGCTTTTATTTTTCCTGAATCCAAATTGGCAGGGGTTGAGTATGTTTTGTGATGTTATAAATGAATATAGCCTCCTGTGCACGAGTTTCTCAAAGATTTTGGATAGCAATGGTAAGTTTGATATTGGCCTATAGTTGTTTAAATCTGTAGGGTCACCACCTTTATGTATTGGTGTAACCCTTGCCGTCTTGAGTAGTTTCGGGAAGGTGCTAGCTTCTAGTGACTTGTTAAAAAGCAATGAGATAGTATGCGAGAGGACATGGGCCACTCTCTTGTACAATAATGGTGGGACATGAGACAGATTCCCTGAGTTATTTTTAAGTGACTTTATAATCTCGGTGACTTCCGTGGGCTAAGTTGCAGCAAGATAGAAGGAATTTGGGAAATTCCCATCTAGGCATTGGTACGTGGGATTTTATTGGCGAGATTAGAACCTATGGTTGAGAAGAAGTCGTTTATCTTGTTAGCTGTGTCGGTGGGTTGCAGTGGTGTTTCATTAGGTTTAGTTAGGACAATATTCTTGTTTTTTTTTCAGTTTGTGGGTCCCTAGAATCTGAGAGAGTGTTTTCCAGGTCTTTTTTATATCTCCTCTTGTGTCAGTGAATCTACTGGAGTAGTATAGTTGTTTGGCTTTCTTTATTACTTTGGTGAGGACTGATGAATAGTGTTTAAGAATATCTTTGTGTATTAAGCCCTGTCTATATTGCTTTTCATATTGGTGTTTCTTATCAATGGATTTCAGAATGGTGCTGGTTAGCCATGGGCAACCAAGCCGTTTGTTTGTGATCTGTTTCGTTTTTATAGGACAATGTTTGTTGTATAGTCTAAGTAGTTTGTTAAGAAAAATGTCTGTCCAGTCGTCAATACCATTGGCCTTGGAGAATTCTGTAGGCCAGTCAACAGTCTCTAGGTCAGCTGTGAACTTCCTTATTGAGGCCTCATCATGGAGTCTAAATGAGACTTTGTTGTATTCAAGTGGTGGTTTACTAATGTTTGTCAAGAGGAAGGTAGGGTAGTGGTCTGTAGTGCTATCTGTGATTATCCCTGATTTAAGGGGGGCTAGTATATTGGTCCATATGTGGTCTATTATGGTTGCACTTGTTTCAGTGAGCCTGGTTGGTTTAGTTATTGTTGGTATGAGAAGTGTGTTGTTCATATTGTTGATGAAATCAGTTACAGGCTGATCATCTAGTAGGCCAAGGTTGATGTTGAAGTCTCCAGCTAAGAGAAGGTGGTGCTTATTCATTTGTCAGTTTGTTATTAGTGCCTTTAATTTCTCACTGAAGTTTGGGATGTTAGTGTGGGGTATCTGGTAAATGGCACCGATTGTTATAGGCGTCTTAAGGTTTTTTACAGTAAAATTAGCAAAAATGTATTCTCCATATTCATCACTAAAGCAATTGGTGCTGATACAAGATAATTGGTTAGAGTAATAGATTGCAATACCACCCCCAACTTGGTATGGTCTGCAGTTGTGGATTGCTGTGTATCCTGGTAGAGGGTAGATATCTATTGTGTCCTGTTTTAGCCAGGTCTCGGTAAGAATAATGCAGAAGGGTGTCTTTAGTGATTCAAGGAGTGCCAGGAGGTCATCATAGTGTTTGCTTAAGGACCTGATGTTGTAGTTAAGTACTGATAGACTTTTATCATTGTTTAGGATAGTGCTGGCTTGTGATGCTGTGTAGTAAAGGCAGTTACTTTCCAATAGGTTTTGATTGTGTGTCAGATTATGTAGGTTTAGATCAGGGTCAACGTGATCAATCATCTTCTAGGTTTAAATTATGGTTATTTATATCCTGAGTTGTGTGTTTTAGTACTGATATCTGTAGTGGTGGGAAGTTTGGACAAGTATATAGCTATAGCATTTTGGTCATGTAGAGTATAGTCACTAATACACATAATGAAGTTGGTGTTGTCTATGTGTTGTGCTGGAATGAGCTAAAGTACAACTAGGTATAAACTAATAGTATAAAAATACAAATTAGAAATAGCACAAGACTCTCACTTGGGCTAACTATGATATACACTCATACTCCACCATAAACATGAAACAAAAAAAGTTATTTTCTCTCTATAGATTATCACACATAGCAGCATATGTGTAGAGAACCTAGGATAACCCCAAAAAAGTCAACGTGGCTTATTTTTAGTACCTGTCTTCGGTTAGCCGCATATGATTTTTGGTAAATATTTGATTCCCAGCCAGGGTAGAAACATTAGGTGTGTTTCTTTACACCTGTTGTCTATGTTTACCCATCAGTAAATGGGTACCTGGGTGTTAGATGACTAGTGTGGGTGTTATCCTGGGACACTGACCTAATTTTCTTGAAATACTCAGCATAACAAGTGCCTTTCTATACAGTAGTATGTCACTGATGTCAGGCCTGTATACCTTGTTCATGTACGTGTAGTAAATAAAGATATTATTATTACAGTGGTCCCTCAATCGTCCGGCCTGAAAGTCGTCCATTTCAGAAAGAGTCCTGTTTTTTCGTCAAAATATTGGCTCGGAAATGGTCCGGTAGCTCGCCTTTCCTTCCCAGCCAGTGTGCCATTGTTTGCCAGTGAGCGACGGTCCCCTCACATGCTCCAGCGAAATATTTCATAATATTCCATTTATTTTAGTGCTTGCAAGTTATTTAAGTGCTAAATAAGCTCCTAGTGCCAAACCTTTGGTAAAGGTGAGAAATACGATTGAATTTAAGAAAAACATCATTGAACAATATGATAGTGGCGTACATGTGGGCAAACTGGCCAGGATGTATAACAAATCCCGTACAACCATATCTTCCATCATAGCCAAGAAAAAGGAAATCAAGGATGCTGTTGTTGCAAAGGGGGTAAATATGCTGACAAAAATGAGATCACCAGTACTCGAAGATGTTGAGAAGTTATTATTGGTGTGAATAAATGAGAAACAATTAGCAGGAGATAGTCTTATGAAGTCGCATATTTGTGAAAAGGCTAGGCAGTTGAATGACGAT
The DNA here is from genome assembly GCF_038502225.1 of Cherax quadricarinatus. Lineage (NCBI taxonomy): Eukaryota > Metazoa > Arthropoda > Malacostraca > Decapoda > Parastacidae > Cherax > Cherax quadricarinatus. Next base: position 23,530,479 of record NC_091353.1, read on the forward strand.
TTGGTAAAGAAATTGCTTGCAACTAGTGATGATGCGAGTGAATTTAAGGCCAGCAAAGGCTGGTTTGAGAGATTTAAGAAGCGTACTGGCATACACAGTGTGGTAAGGCATGGTGAGGCTGCCAGTTCGGACCACAAGGCGGCTGAAAAATATGTGCATGAATTCAAGGAGTACATAAACAGTGAAGGACTGAAACCTGAACAAGTGTTCAATTGTGATGAAACAGGCCTCTTTTGGAAGAAAATGCCAAAGAGGACCTACATTACTCAGGAAGAAAAGGCACTGCCAGGACACAAGCCTCTGAAAAACAGGCTGACACTAATGTTCTGTGCTAATGCTAGTGGGGATTTCAAAGTGAAGCTGTTACTAGTGTACCATTCTGAAAATCCAAGTGTGTTCAGGAAAAACAATGTTATGAAGAGTAAATTATGTGTGTTTTGGAAATCTAATAGTAAGGCATGGGTCACGAGGGAAATTTTTGTAGAGTGGTTCAATGAAATGTTTGGCCCTAGTGTAAAGAATTACCTCCTGGAAAAGAAATTAGATCTCAAGTGCGTGCTAGTAATGGACAATGCACCTGCTCATCCCCCAAACTTGGATGACCTAATTCTGAAGGAGTTTGGGTTCATCACAGTAGAGTTCTTGCCCCCGAATACCACTCCTCTCCTACAGCCCATGGACCAGCAGGTCATTGCAAACTTTAAAAAACTCTACACCAAAGCAATGTTTGAAAGGTGCTTGAATGTGACCTCAGACACTCACTTGACCCTATGAGATTTTTAGAAAGAACATTTCAGTATTCTCCATTGCATAAGCCTTATAGGTAAGGCTTGGGAGGGAGTGACTACCAGGACTTTGAACTCTGCTTGGAGAAAATTGTGGACAGATTGTGTCCACAAGAGGGATTTTGAAGGGTTTGGGGCTGACCCTGATGAGCCTATGTCAGTTGTTAAATCCATTGTGGCACTGGGGAGTTCCATGGGGTTGGATGTGAGTTTGGAGGATGTGGAAGAGTTGGTGGAGGACCACAACAAAGAGCTAACCACTGAGGAGCTGCAAGAGCTTCAGCAGGAAGAGCAACAGATCGCAGCTCAGAATCTTGCTGCAGAGGAGGAGGAAGAGAGATGGAGGAAGGTGCCTTCTTCAGAAATTAAGGAGATTTTTGAAATGTGGGGTAGGATGGAAAGATTTATGGAGAAATATCACCCTGAGAAGGATGTTGGAAGCCATATCGGCAACTTGTACAGTGACAGAGTCTTGGCCCATTTTAGGGAAGTTTTAAAGAGACGCCAGAAACAGAGCTCTCTCCACAGTTTTTTTTGCGAGACAGGACTCCAGTGACTCTCAAGGTGGTCCTAGTGGCATTAGGAAACAGAGAAGAGAAGTAACCCCAGAAAAGCAATTGGTACCCGAGGTGTTGATGGAAGGGGATTCCCCTTCCAAACAGTAATTCATCCAATCTCTCTCCTCCAGTCTCCCATACACAAAGAAGAATTGCCAATAAAGGTAAGTGTTATTCTGTTAATGTTTAATTCATCATGTGCCACTGTATTGTTTATGTACTACATCTATATTTCATGTAAAAATTTTTTTTGATTTAATACTTCTGGGTGTCAGGAACGGATTAATTGAATTTACATTATTTCTTATGGGGAAAATTGATTCGTAAATCGTCCATTTCGATAATAGTCCCACTTCCAGGAACGGATTATGGACGATTACTGAGGGACAACTGCATTATTATTTTTATATTATTATTATTTTCTCAGTTGTTTGTTGGGTTATCTTATTCAAACTTGGGCAATGTATGATGGAAAGATACTTCTTCACGTACACCAAAAATGAAAAAAAATCAGACCATAAATAGCGGAGTTCACTTCTCAGCCATTAGCAGCCGCTTAGCGGTATATTTTTGTATGGTTATGGTTATATTCTCATTTTTTCGGTCTCATTTGATAGAATGAAAAATATATTACAGAAATAGATATGATTTTGATTGCTTTCATGATGAAAAGTACCTTGAAATTGCGCTCACAGTAGCGAAAATGTTCTATTCTTTAGCGAAGCTCAAGAGTCCAATACCTGTCCGGCTGCCAGTCTAAATTCCAGTACGGAGTCAAGAATGGATTGACATTATTTATACAATTATTACAATAAGGCAGTAGTCTGCATAACAGTAAATCTTCTATTTTTTTTTTGTGAATAAATATTCCAAATGGTAAGCAAGAGTAATATAAGAGGGACCTGTAGCCGTGACTAATGAACAGAGAAAATGTTATTTTAGTGCCAGGAATGTCTGCACTGTTTATTCTGGACACTATTTTGAAATTGGCATCTGTTGAAATTTGTGTGAAATCGGCCAAATTGCCAATTTCTGACCACTTTATTGCGTAGTTGAAATAAGTGAATGGGCGGTTTCTTGTACTCAGTTGACAGACTAGAAGTAAATAAGTTTATTCAGGTATACACAAATACAGTTACATAGATTATCATACATATCAGTGTATGTATAGAGAACCTAGGATAACCCAGAAAAGTCAGACAAAGTGACTTATTTCCAGACCTGGCTTGGGCTTGCCATATATGATTTTTGGTATATATTTTTTTTTTCTCGGTTGTTTGTTGGGCTATCTCATTGAAACTTGGGCAATGTATGATGAAAAGATGCTTCTTAACGTACAACAAAAATTTTAAAAAAGATGGACGATAAATAAGGGAGTTCACTTCTTAGCCATTAGCCGCCTCTTTGCAGTATATTTTCGTTTGGTTTTTATGGTTGTATTCTCATTTTTTTGGACTCATTTGATAGAATGGAAGATATAATACAGAAACAGACATGATTTTGATTGCTTTCATGATGAAAAGTACCTTGAAATCAAGCTCAAAGTAGCGGAAATGTTCTATTTTTGCCGATGTTCAATGAACTGTGTAAGTCAAGTTGGCTAATTTTGTGTATTCTAACCTAACCACTCTGTAATTCAGCAAACTCAGTAATCTGGCACACTACAGGTCCCAATGATGCTGGATTTGTGATGGAGGACCTGTACTAAAACTCCAGGCCAGTGAGTGAGTCACTCAGTCTTGTTCAGTCCCTGCCTCTTCTGTGGTTTATCACTTATATAAGTTTCAGTGAATGGTGCAAACATTACATTTGCTTCTGTGAGGACACCACTTATGTGATTCTGTAATTTTTGTTTGTTTGTAAACCCTGAGATGTTTGGGTGTTATTTAGATATTGTTAATACCTCTAGTACTGTCCCATATTGTAATATGGCTCTTAGTGTACATATTTCTGGTCTCTCCAGTTATAATTATCATGCACTCTTGGGAATTTGGCTCAAGTATACAATACAAAACAATTTTTATTTCTTTATGCCATACTAGAAGGGTGTATCTAATGAAGTGGCTACTGAGTGTATATACAATATATCTACAGGCTGGTACCTGTCTGACATGGTTGCTGGAGTGAATTCTGCTAATTTAATAATATTTTATAGTACATACTAACTAGAAATGGGCGGCTATTAATTAATATTAGGTAACAATTCAGTGTTGGAATTTTTTTTATAGATATTTCACACTACATTTTTCCAACAAATCTGCCAACTTCATGGGAAATTTTGGAAGCCTTTGAGTTTTCTAGAGGACTTGTAGAACTAAACTTATATTGTAAAGTGATGAACATAAGAACATAATAAAGGAGGAACACTGCAGCAGGCCTGTTGGCCCATACTAGGCAGGTCCTTTACAATCCATCCCACTAACAAAACATTTGCCCAACCCAATTTTCAATGCTACCCAAGAAATAAGCTCTGATAACTCGATCCACTCATATGCAAGTCCCACTCAAATCCAACCCCTCTCACTCGTGTATTTATCCAACCTAAATTTGAAACTACCTAAGGTTTTAGCCTCAATAACCCAACTAGGTAGACTGTTCAACTCATCAACTACCCTATTTCCAAACCAATACTTTCCTATATCCTTTCTAAATCTAAACTTGTCTAATTTGAATCCATTACTGCAGGTTCTCTCTTGGAGAGATATCCTCAAGACCTTATTTATATCCCCTTTATTAATACCCATCTTCCACTTATACACTTCGATCATGTCTCCCCTCATTCTTTGTCTTACAAGTGAATGTAATTTAAGGGTCTTCAGTCGTTCTTCTTAAGGAAGATTTCTAATGCTATGTATTAATTTAGTCATTCTACTAATAAAAACTCAAAAACAAAAAGACATCACACAAAATTAACCACATAAACACTATACAGTGGACCCTCAACCAACAGTGGCATCGAGTAATGCCAAAATCGACTAACGGCGCTCTTTGGTGTCAAAATATTGGCTCTACCAACAGCGAAAAACTTGTCTAAAGGCTTTCGTCCTGAATGTGTCCATGCGGTCTGAGCGGGCCCAGCAGCTCCAAGACTCCATGTACAGCCAGTGCAGCATTGTTTACAAGCCGCTGTGGTTGATCCCACATGTACCTGCGATATATTTTGTATTATTCCATTGTTTTGAGTGCTTGTATTCACTAAATAAGCCACCATGAGCCCCAACCCTGTGGCAAAAAGGGTGAAAATTACAATGGAATTGAAGAAAGAGATACTAACTGAAAAAATATGAAAGTGAAGTGCATATGTCCAAGTTAGAAAGGCTACATAACAAACCCCATTCAGGATTGTAGATGAATGGTTCAAAGAACCGACACGTTGTTAAATTAGACACATGTGCAACTCTTGGGCATCTTTATTGGAAATACCCAAGAGTTGCACATGTGTCTAATTTAACAAACCCCATTCAACCATCACTACTATCTTGGCGAACAGATAGGCAATCAAGGAAGCTGTTGTTGTGAAAGGTGCAAGTATGTTTTAAAAACAGAGATTGCAAATAATTGAAGAGGTGGAGAGACTGTTGTTGGTGTGGAGATAGTGCAGTCATCAAGGCAGTTGCAGATGATCTCATTAAGTGCCTCCAAATAGTGATGTGCTGATGAATTTAAGGCCAGCAAAGGCTGCAAGTATGGAGTACATTTTAGAAGTGATGCAAGGAAAAAAAAGAGAGCAGAGATTTTGTCAGTTAAAAATAGCAAATAATTGAAGAGGTGGAGAGACTGTTGTTGGTGTGGATAAACAAAAAACAATTATCAGGAGATAGTGTGTCTCAGTCAATAATATGTGAAAAGGCAAGGCAGTTGCATGATGATCTCATTAAGAAAATGCCTCCAAATAGTGATGCTGCTGATGAATTTAAGGCCAGCAAAGGCTGGTTTGAGAGATTTAAGAATCATAGTGGCATACACAGTGTGATAAGGCATGGTGAGGCAGTCAGTTCAGACAAAAAAGCAGCTGAAAAATGTGTGCAGGACTTTAAGGAGTACATGAACACTGAAAACTTAAAACCCCAACAAGTGTTTAATTGTGACGAAACAAGCCTGTTTTGAAAGAAAATGCCAAATAGGACCTATATTACTCAGGAGGAAAAGGCACTCCCAAAACACAAATCTATGAAAGACAGGATAATGTTAATGTTGTGTAGTAATGCTATTGGGGAGTGCAAAGTGAAGCCTTTACTGGTAATTTGTGTGTGATGTGGAGAGCAAACAGTACAGTGTACAAGAGAGGAATTTTGAAGGGTTTGGGGCTAACCCACAGGAGCCTATGCCAGTTGTGGAATCTGTGTGCCATTGGGGAAGTCCATGGGGTTGGAGGTTTGTGGCGAGGATGTGGAAGAGTTGGTGCAGAACGAAGATGAGGAACTAACCACTGCAGAGCTTCAAGAGCTTGAGGAACAACAACAACAGATCACAGCTCAGGAATGTGCATCAGAGCAGGAGGAAGAGAGACGGAGGAAGTTGCCTTCGTCAAGGATTAAGGAAATGAGTACAATGTTTACAAAGGTGCAAGCATTTATGGATGAATTTTATCCTGTCACAGCTGTTGCAAGCTGTATTGGCAACATGTACAATGACACTTTTGCGTCCCATTTTAGGGAAATCCTAAGGGCACGTGAGAAACAGAGCTCTCTGGACAGTTATTTTGTCCAACAGGGGTCCAGTGACTCTCAAGATGGTCCTAGTGGCATTAAAAAATCAAGAAGGAAGGTAACCCCAGCAAAGGACTTGGTACCTGAAGTCTTTATGGAAGGGGATTCCCCTTCCAAACAATAGACCACCTGAATCTCCCCTGCTGCTGGCACATCAGTCAACAACAACTCCACAATAAAGGTAACTGGCATTTAATTATTGTTTATTTTGCATGTACCATTTGTTTCTATGTAGGGAAATGTATATTTCATGTAAAAAAAAATTATTTTGTTTAATACTTTTGGATGTCTGGAACAGATTAATTCTATTTCCATTATTTCTCATGGGGGAAAATTAATTCGACTAACGGCTAATTGAACGAAAGGCTAGCTCTCTGGAACGGATTAAAGCCGTTGGATGGGGGTCCACTGTACAGTGAAACCTCGGTTTTCATATGCCCTAGTTTGTATGTAAAACCACAGTTATTCTCAATAAAATGTACAGTGGACCCTCGACCAACGATGGCATCGATTAACGATAAATCCAACTAGCGATACATTTTAACGCAAAAATTTTGCCTCGACTAGCGTTAAAAAAACCCGACCAACACTATTCGTTCCGTTTGAGACGCGTCCACTTTGGCCTGAGCGCGCCTCACTTGTCCCATGGGTGCCAGTGTTTGAAAGCCAGCCAGCCACCACGGTCGCTTCCAAACATACAATTGGAACATTTCATATTATCACAGTGTTTGTAGTGATTGCACCTGCAAAATAAGTCACCATGGGCCCCAAGAAAGCTTCTAGTGCCAACCCTACAGCAAAATGGGTGAGAATTACTATGGAGATGAAGAACGACATCATTGCTAAGTATGAAAGTGGAGTGCGTGTCTCCGAGCTGGTCAGGTTGTATAGTAAACCCCAATCAACCATAGCTACTATTGTCGGCAAGAAAACAGAAATCAAGGAAGCTGTTCTTGCCAAAGGCGCAACTTTGTTTTTGAAACTGAGATTGCAAGTGATAGAAGATGTTGAGAGACTCTTATTGGTGTGGATAAACAAAAAACAGATAGCAGGAGATAGCATCTCTCAAGCGATCATATGTGAAAAGGCTAGGAAGTTGCATGACGATTTAATTAAAAAATTGCCAGCAACTAGTGGTGATGTGAGTGAATTTAAGGCCAGCAAAGGTTGGTTTGAGAGATTTAAGAAGCGTAGTGGCATTCACAGTGTGATAAGGCATGGTGAGACTGCCAGTTCGGATCACAAAGCGGCTGAAAAATATGTGCAGGAATTCAAGGAGTACATAGACAGTGAAGGACTGAAACCTGAACAAGTGTTTAATTGTGACGAAACAGGCCTGTTTTGGAAGAAAATGCCAAGCAGGACGTACATTACTCATGAGGAAAAGGCACTCCCAGGACATAAGCCTATGAAAGACAGGCTTACTCTGTTGATGTGTGCCAATGCTAGTGGTGATTGCAAAGTGAAGCCTTTATTGGTGTATCACTCTGAAACTCCCAGAGTGTTCAGGAAAAACAATGTCCTCAAGGCTAATTTGTGTGAGCTGTGGAGGGCAAACAGTAAGGCATGGGTCACTAGGGACTTTTTCTATGACTGGTTACACCATGCATTTGCCCCCACTGTGAAAAATTACCTCCTGGAAAATAAATTGGACCTTAAGTGCCTCCTGGTATTAGACAATGCTCCTGGTCATCCTTCAGAATTGGCAGAGCGACTTTCTAGGGACATGAGCTTCATTAAGGTGAAATTTTTGCCTCCTAATACTACTACTCTCCTGCAGCCCAACCAGCAGGTCATTTCCAACTTCAAGAAACTGTACACAAAAGCTATGTTTGAAAGGTACTTTGCAGTGACCTCAGAAACCCAACTGACTCTAAGAGAGTTTTGGAGAGATCACTTTACCATCCTCAATTGTGTAAACATTATAGGTAAGGCTTGGGAGGAAGTGACTAAGAGGACCTTGAACTCTGCTTGGATAAAACTGTGGCCAGAATGTGTAGACAAAAGGGATTTTGAAGGGTTTGAGGCTAACCCTGAGAATCCTATGCCAGTTGAGGAATCCATTGTGGCATTGGGGAAGTCCTTGGGGTTGGAGGTTAGTGGGGATGATGTGGAAGAGTTGGTGGAAGAGGACAATGAAGAACTAACCACTGATGAGCTGCTAGATCATCTTCAACAGCAAGAGGCTATACCTGAGGAAACTACTTCGGAGGAGGGGATAGAGAAATTGAAGAAGTTGCCTACTTCTAAGATTAAGGAAATCTGTGCAATGTGGCTTAAAGTGCAAACCTTTATGGATGAAAATCACCCTGAAAAAGCTACTGCAAGCCGTGTTGGCAACCTGTACACTGACAATGTTGTGAAACACTTTAGAAATGTCATAAAGGAACGGGAGGTACAGGCCTCTATGGACAGATATGTTGTGCGACAGAAGTCCAGTGACTCTGAAGCTGGTCCTAGTGGCATTAAAAGAAGAAGGGAAGTAACCCCGGAAAAAGACTTGCTACCTCAAGTCCTAATGGAAGGGGATTCCCCTTCTAAACACTAAGAAGATCAACACTCTCCCCTCCTCCCATCCCATCAATCATCACCAGATCTTCAATAAAGGTAAGTGTCATGTAACTGTGCATGTCTTCTTCAGTTTGTGTGTATTAAAATTAATATTTCATGTGGTAAAATTTTTTTTTTTTTCAATACTTTGGGGTGTCAGGAACGGATTAATTTGATTTCCATTATTTCTTATGGGGAAAATTAACTCGACTAACGATAATTTCGATTAACGATGAGCTCTCAGGAACGGATTAATATCGTTGGTCGAGGGTCCACTGTATTTTTTGTTAATATTTCCCATAAGAAATAATGTAAATCCAATTAATCCATTCCAGACACCCAAAAATATTAACAAAAAATACATTTTATAGAGAATAACTATAGTTTTACATACAAACTAGGGCATACAAAAACTGAGGCTCCACTGTATATTACTGCCATCAACAACTCAAAAATTCCTAAATATTTTAAGAGTTGCTTGTTCTATCTAGGTTGGAATATTGCTGCAAACTAACAGCACCTTTCAAGGCAGGTGAAATTGCTGACCTAGAAAATGTACAGAGAACCTTCACGGCGCGCATAACAGAGATAAAACACCTCAATTACTGGGAGCGCTTGAGGTTCCTGAACCTGTATTCCCTGGAATGCAGGCAGGAGAGATACATGATTATTTACACCTGGAAAATCTTAGAGGGACTAGCACTGAACTTGCACACGAAAATCACTCACTATGAAAGCAAACTCGACAGGTGATGCAACATCCCCCCAATGAAAAGCAGGGGTGTCATTAGCACATTAAGAGACAACACAATAAGTGTCAGGGGCCCAAGACTGTTCAACTGCCTCCTAGCATACATAAGGGGGATTACCAATAGACCCCTGGCTGTCTTCAAGCAGGCACTGAACAAGCACCTAAAGTTGGTACCTGACCAGCCGGGCTGTGACTAGTAAGTTGGATTGCATGCAGCCAGCAGTAACAGCCTGGTTGATCAGGCCCTGATCCACCATGAGGCCTGGTCACAGACCACGCCGTGGGGGTGTTGACCCCCGGAACTCTCTCCAGGTAAACTCCAGAGTATTTATTTCAAAATTAAAATGGTTCCAACCTCATTACGTAAAATGTGCAAAAATATAATACTGTAACCTGCTAATCAATTCACCTCAATTATAAATTCAATTACTATTAAACCACTAATTTCCTCTGTTGAAATATAAAAAACGATGTTCAATTTGAACAAACTACAGTGGTACATCAAGTTTTGAACAGCTCCCAGCTCAAACAATTATGTAAGTGTATTTTTCTAAGTGATTTTGTAAGTGTATTTTTGAGGGTTTGAAACAGACTAATCTAATTTACATTATTCCTTATGGGAACAAATTCGTTCGGTATCGGCACTCAAACAGCCTTCTGGAACGAATTAAGTTCGTAACTCGAGGTACCACTGTATGTTATACAGCCTCTCCTCATTTAATGACAAAGTTCTGTTCCTAAGACCTCATTGGTAAACAAATTCATCGGTAAGTAAGGAGCATACTATAATGGTAGTGGGTTTGTGTTAACCATCCTTGATACTGTTTTAATGTCACCTTTGCACCATTTATAGCATTTCTGGTATATTTTTAAATGTTTATACAGTAGTGTACTACACAGTGTAATATGCAGAATAGAGGAAATCAGCTCTAACATATTTTATTTAGGCATGAATACTGGTCAAAAAGCCCGTCCATCAGAAAACATCTTATCTCCCTGATACACCCTGTCAACTAATTACACGAATACCACCTGGTGGTTAACACTTACACTCACTCACCCATTTGACCATAAACAGAAATATCAATCTCAATCTCAAAATAATGAATCTTAACTAGTCATAAGTTGGCCTGTGATACTCCAATACTGAAACTATGTATAGTGCCAAAACAAAAGCATTCACATTGCTAAACTCACAAACTAGTATTTAGTCACTTAGCCATAATACCAACTTACCTCATAATTTTGTAATATTTTAAACTTAAGATTTAATCTAAGTCTGCCCAAAATGCCTAGCCATGCTAGGTGTTCTAGTGGTACACTCTGTAATTATTATTTTACTACTATATGTAAACCACACAATAACCAAATTCTGTAAACTAAGCATTGTAATCCTTATAGAGAATAAACTTTGAATTTGAATTTGAATAAGTCCGGGTCGTCGGTAAATGAGTACGTCGCTAAGTAACAAGAGGCTGTACATGCCTAGTATTAAGTAGTCTGTTAAGCATTAGGGTTAGTCTGCCCAAAATGCCCCGGCATGATAGTGGCTTTCTCTGTACAGTGGAACCCCGAGTTTCAGCCGTAATCCGTTCCAGGAGCTAAGCCTAAACTTGAAACGGCTGAAAGTCGAAGCAATATTTCCCATAAGAAATAATGTAAATACAATTATTGTAATCCATTCCAAACCCACAAAATTATTTACAAAAAAATAAATTTTTTAAAGAATAACTATAGTTTAACATACATATAGTACAGTGGACCCCCGCATAACGATCACCTCCCAATGCGACCAATTATGTAAGTGTATTTATGTAAGTGCGTTTGTACGTGTATGTTTGGGGGTCTGAAATGGACTAATCTACTTCACAATATTCCTTATGGAAACAAATTCAGTCAGTACTGGCACCTCAACATACTTCTGGAATGAAAAAATATCGTTAAGCGGGGGTCCACAGTACTTATAATATACATATAGTAGTATTAAATGAGTAATACAATACATAAATAAACATTTAAAATCACATTTACCTACCTTTACTGAAGACTCTTGTTGGCATCTGGAAGATAGGGAGGAGGAGAGAGGGAGGACTTATTATTGCCTCAATCACTGCCTCCGCCACTGCCTCAACCCCTGCCTCACTGCCACTATGAAGTTTCTTTGGGCCCATGGTGGCTTATTTCACAGTCACAATTATTAAACAAGCACTAAACATAATGAGTTTATTGTGAAATGTTTGGATGAGTGTGCAGGGTAATGTTCACTCAAGGATAAACAAAGCTAGACTGGTTCATGATGCTTGCACGGGGAGGCACGCAGGTGCAGACAGGTCTGGTATGCCGGCCAAAACATGGGGCAATGACTGAAACTCGGGACAAAATTTAGCTGAAAAAAGCGGTCGAAACTTGAAGCGGCTGATACTCAGGGCAGCCAAAACTCAGGGTTCCACTGTACTTAGGAAATCAAAATTGTAATTACGCATTGGAAACTATGAAAAGAAATAAAATCCTTAATCCTTGCATACAGAAAAACAAGAACATCTTAACATGCACACATAAAAACAAGAACAGGAAGATCTTGACTTGCAAACATAAAAACAAGAAAAGGAAGATATCAACTTTCATGTAAAAAACAAAGTACAGGAGCATCACAACTTGTAAACATAAAATTAAGAACAGGAGGATGTTAATTTACTAACATAAACAAGTACAGGAGGATCTTACTTTACTAACATAAACCAAGTACAGGAGGATCTTAATACTAACATAAACCAAGTACAGAAGGATCATAATTTACTTACATAAACCAGGTACAGGAGGATCTAAACTTAGAAAAAGAGTTGTGTGTCTGGTTTATTTGTAACTTTCAAACAAGTTGTTTTTATAGACAACAATACTACAAATCAGGTTTATTTAACATACTTTTGTACAGCAACTTAGCAACTGTAAAATATTAATTGATTTATAACAACCCTGTTTGTGAGGCGGGTAACTTGGAATGTCTGTGAGGAGGGTAACTTGGAATGTCTGTGAGGAGGGTAACTTGGAATGTCTGTGAGGAGGGTAACTTGGAATGTCTGTGAGGAGGGTAACTTGGAATGTCTGTGAGGAGGGTAACTTGGAATGTCTGTGAGGAGGGTAACTTGGAATGTCTGTGAGGAGGGTAACTTGGAATGTCTGTGAGGAGGGTAATGTGGAATGTCTGTGAGGAGGGTAACTTGGAATGTCTGTGAGGAGGGTAACTTGGAATGTCTGTGAGGAGGGCAACTTGGAATGTCTGTGAGGAGGGTAACTTGTTATGTCTGTGAGGAGGGTAATGTGGAATGTCTGTGAGGAGGGTAACTTAGAATGTCTGTGAGGAGGGTAACTTGGAATGCCTGTGAGGAAGGTAATTTGGAATGCCTGTGAGGAGGGTAACTTGGAATGTCTGTGAGAAGGGTAATGTGGAATGTCTGTGAGGAGGGTAACTTGGAATGTCTGTGAGGAGGGTATTTTGAATGTCTGTGAGGAGGGTAACTTGAGATGTATCCTGTGGAGACAGCAAGTATGTGCACTTACAGCATCACCCTGAGTATAGGTGACTGCTCCCTGCTTGACAAAGAGTTGCTTGTCGAAGAGGCCTCCACAGGTGTTCAGGGTCACCTGCAAGTTAACACATATTTACACATACACCAGGAATACAAAATACAGGGTTTATAAATTATTATTTTTCTATTCTAGCTCTTAATCTTGGATTATAAAAAATTACCAATTTGTCAAACGAAGTGTAAATTCATTGTTGTATAATTATACAAAAATAACTCTGAATATCATATTAGTATATTTTATTTTTTTGTAAAATACAAGTTAGAATTAGGCTGACCTAATATACATTGGGTAGGATTAGTGTAAATAAATTTACTAATATGTTATTTTGCAGATAACCATATATGATCAAAACAATAAAATTCAATTACATTTCAAGTACTGTACATGAGAATAAATCAAAGATACAGACAGTAATATTTTACTTGTCATATCACAGATCTATGCCACTTGAAAAATATTAACTAAAATTATGTATGATGCTTTTACAATGTGATAACACACTGAGTGAATTACATGCTTTCTTTCAGATTGTAAGTTATTTGGATGATACTGATCAAATGATTTACAAGTGAATGAAGAGGTTAAGGAAAACTGATAGCAAATAAGGTACACAGTTACAAATTCTAAATTTCCAAAGATATTGCTGATACTACTATTGGTATGGATGAAGTGCAGTTTTTTTAACACTTTCACTGTCAGTCCTGTAATATTACTGCTTGCAAGCTAGTGTCAGTCCTGTAATATTACTGCTTGCAAGCTAGTGTCAGTCCTGTAATATTACACCCAAATTCTAGTGGCTTCAAATCTTGCGGGAGAAAGCTGGTAGGCCTACATACGAGAAAATGGGTCTGAGTGGTCAATGTGTGCAGTATAAAAAAAAAATCCTGCAGCACACGGTGCACAATAATAAAAAAAAAACTCCGGGTTTTTGGTTTAAAACACTGACTTTGCAGTGTATTTTCATATAGTATTTATGGTTGTATTCTCTTTTTCTTTTTCTCATTTGATAAAATGGAAGATATATTACAGAAATATAGATGATTTTGAATGGTTTACAGACTAAAAGTACCTTGAAATTGAGTGCGAAGTAGCGGAAATGATCGATTTTTGCCGATGTTCAAGAGTAAACAAATCACGTCACGTGTCCAATACATGTCAACTTGTGGGCCTAATATGCTTTCACAAATGCACTGATATTATTTATACCACTTTTACATAATGCATTAGACTGCATAACGGTAAATCTATTGTTTTTTGTGAATAAAAATTCAAAATGGAAAGCAAGAGTAATATAAGGGGGGCCTGGAGATGTGACTAATGAACAGAGAAAACATTATTTTAGTCCTAGAAATATTTGTATTGTTAATTCTGGACTCTATTTTGCAAGTGGCCTTACTTGAATTGTATATGAAATTCGCCAAGTTACCAATTTCTGATCACTTTATTGGGTAGTTGAAATCAGTAAATGGGCAGTTTCCTGTACTCAGTCGATAGAAGAAATAGAGTTCTAGTGAAACAGCTATAAGTTTGGTCGACTGGAACAATGGAATTGGCTGAAAATAAGGCTCAAAGTGGGCTATCATAACTTTGGGGCCCAATCCCTGGACCCATTATGTACCTCTGCAATCTTTTTGACTAATGCCCACAGGATGGGTATGGGGTGCATAATAAACAATTTTTTTTTTTTCAACAAGTTGGCCGTCTCCCACCGAGGCAGGGTGACCCAAAAAAGAAAGAAAATCCCCAAAAAGAAAATGCTTTCATCATCATTCAACACTTTCACCACACTCACACATAATCACTGTTTTTGCAGAGGTGCTCAGAATACAACAGTTTAGAAGCATATACATATAAAGATACACAACATATCCCTCCAAACTGCCAATATCCCAAACCCCTCCTTTAAAGTGTAGGCATTGTACTTCCCATTTCCAGGACTCAAGTCTGACTATATGAAAATAACCGGTTTCCCTGAATCCCTTCACTAAATGTTACCCTGCTCACACTCCAACAGATCGTCAGGCCCCAAGTACCATTCGTCTCCATTCACTCCTATCGAACACGCTCACGCACGCTTGCTGAAAGTCCAAGCCCCTTGCCCACAAAACCTCCTTTACCCCCTCTCTCCAACCTTTTCGAGGACGACCCCTACCTCGCCTTCCTTCCCCTATAGATTTATATGCTTTCCATGTCATTCTACTTTGATCCATTCTCTCTAAATGACCAAACCACCTCAACAACCCCTCTTCTGCCCTCTGACTAATACTTTTATTAACTCCACACCTTTTCCTAATTTCCACACTCCAAATTTTCTGCATAATATTTACACCACACACTGCCCTTAGACAGGACATCTCCACTGCCTCCAACCATCTCCTCGCTGCTGCATTTACCACCAAAGCTTCACACCCATATAAGAGTGTTGGTACTACTATACTTTCATATATTCCCTTCTTTGCCTCCATAGATAACGTTTTTTGACTCCATATATACCTCAATGCACCACCCACCTTTTTTCCCTCATCAATTCTATGATTAACCTCATCCTTCATAAATCCATCCGCCGACACGTCAACTCCCAAGTATCTGAAAACATTTACTTCTTCCATACTCCTCCTCCCCAATTTGATATCCAATTTTTCTTTATCTAAATCATTTGATACCCTCATCACCTTACTCTTTTCTATGTTCACTTTCAACTTTCTACCTTTACACGCATTCCCAAACTCATCCACTAACCTTAGCAATTTTTCTTTAGAATCTCCCATAAGCACAGTATCATCAGCAAAAAGTAACTGTGTTAATTCCCATTCTGAATTTGATTCCCCATAATTTAATCCCACCCCTCTCCCGAGCACCCTAGCATTTACTTCTTTTACAACCCCATATATAAATATATTAAACAACCATGGTGACATTACACATCCCTGTCTAAGACCTACTTTTACCGGGAAGTAGTCTCCCTCTCTTCTACACGCCCTAACCTGAGCCTCACTATTCTCATAAAAACTCTTTACAGCATTTAGTAACTTACCACCTATTCCATATACTTGCAACATCTGCCACATTGCTCCCCTATCCACTCTATCATATGCCTTTTCTAAATCCATAAATGCAATAAAAACTTTCCTACCTTTATCTAAATACTGTTCACATATATGCTTCAATGTAAACACTTGATCTACACATCCCCTACCCACTCTGAAACCTCCTTGCTCATCCGCAATCCTACATTCTGTCTTACCTCTAATTCTTTCAATTATAACCCTGCTGTACACTTTTCCCGGTATACTCAATAAACTAATTCCTCTATAATTTTTACAATCTCTTTTGTCCCCTTTTCCTTTATATAAAGGGACTATACATGCTCTCTGCCAATCCCTAGGTACCTTCCCCTCTTTCATACATTTATTAAACAAAAGTACCAACCACTCCAACACTATATCCCCCCCCCCCTGCTTTTAACATTTCTGTCATGATCCCATCAGTTCCAGCTGCTTTACCCCCTTTCATTCTACGTAATGCCTCACGTACCTCCCCCACACTTACATTCTGCTCTTCTTTACTCCTAAAAGATGGTATACCTCCCTGACCAGTGCATGAAATTTAAATAAACATATTAAACTAAAAAGCAGGCAAAATCACTGATGCGTAAATATCGGTGAGACCGCTAACTGCACGAGAGCGTAATTCCATAAGTTTTCCATTAAATTTCATACTCATGGTGTCATTACCATTGGGAAAAAATTCTTTATCATTTCATAAGATTTTATTTTTTTTTTTTTTTGAAAATTCTTCGACACTGAGAGCAAGTTTGTGAGCAGGGGTCTCGACAGTGAAAGGATTAATAATGCAATATTAATAAAAAAAAAAGAAATATGAGAGATACATCCAGTTCTTTAATGCAATAAGCCCCTACTTTACAGTATTTCACCTTACAGCATTCTGCTAATATGGACATTTCAAATTACAGTGGTCCCTCGTTTCTCGTAGTTAATCCGTTCCTGGAGTTGCTACTATTATCGAAATCTATGATTTTCGAATCAATTTTCCCCATAAGAAATAATGTAAATGCAATTAATCTGTTCCTGACACCCAGAAGTATTAAAACAAAAAATTTTTTTACATGAAATATAGATGTAGTACATAAACAATACAGTGGCACATGATGAATGAAACATTAACAGCATAACACTTACCTTTATTGGCGATTCTTCTTAGTGTATGGGAGACTGGAGGAGGAGAGAGATTGGATTGTTTACAGTTTGGAAGGGAAATCCCCTTCCATCAACACCTCAGGTACCAATTGCTTTTCTGGGGTTGCTTCTCTTTGTTTCTTAATGCCACTAGGACCACCTTGAGAGTCACTGGAGTCCTGTCTCGCAAAATAACTGTGGAGAGAGCTCTGTTTCTGGTGTCTCTTTAACACTTCCCTAAAATGGCCCAAGACTTTGTCACTGTACATGTTGCCAACATGGCTTGCAACTACCTTGTCAGGGTGATGTTTCTCCATAAAACTTTTCATCTTACCCCACATAGCAAAAATCTCTTTAATTTCTGAAGAAGGCACCTTCTTCCATCTCTCTTCCTCCTCCTCTGCAGCAAGATTCTGAGCTGCGATCTGTTGCTGTTCCTGCTGAAGCTCTTGCAGCTCCTCAGTGGTGAGCTCTTCGTTGTGGTCGTCCACCAACTCTTCCACATCCTCCAAACTCACATCCAACCCCATGGAACTCCCAAGTGCCACAATTGATTTAACAACAGACATAGGCTCATCAGGGTCAGTCCCAAACCCTTCAAAATCCCTCTTGCCGACACAATCTGGCCACAATTTTCTCCAAGCTTGGCACTAGGAGCTTTCCTTGGAGCCATGGTAGCTTATTTAGTACTTGCAAGCACTAAAATGAGTGGAATATTATGAAATATTTCGTAGGAACACGTGAGGGGACCTTCGCTCACTGGTAAACAATGCCAGACTGGCTGGGTAGGGAGGCCGCCCCGGCTCACACCGTGCATACGCGTCCCGCACAAACTACTATTCACAAGTCAACCTACTAGTTCTCCCTCTCGTGGGATGGCCCTCCTGGGCCATGGGCACAACACACAAGCCTGTGTACCCACCACGACTTTGCAAATAAAGTAAGAAGCCTCCGAAGACATATCATTCACTCACCCGCTACCATAATACCAAATAATTGCATTCACACTAGTACGTCAGAAACCCTGGTGCATAAGCCGTACTAGTACGTCCGAAACCCTGAAAGGGTTAACGTACACCATAACTGAAAGAAATCAGAGCATAAATAATGGAGTTCACTTTTCAGCAATCAGCCACCCCTAAGCAGTATTTTTGTATGGTTTTTCATGGTTGTATTTTCGTTTTTTGATCTCATTTGATAGAATGGAAGATATATTACAGAAATAGATATGATTTTGATTGCTTTCATGATGAAAAGTACCTTGGAATCGAGCTAAAATTAGGAGAAATGTTCGATACTTTGGCTATGTTCAAGAGTAAACAAAGGACATCACTGTCCATTCCAATATGCAGTCAGGAATGGGTTGACATTATTTATACAATTACTGCAATATGGCAGTAGTCTGCATAACAGTAAATCTTCTATTTTTGGTGTGAAAAAAATTACAAATTATTGATATTGTAATAATAATAATAATAATAATAATAATAATAACAGTATAATAGAATATAATAATAATAATAATAATAATAATAAAAATAATAATAATAATAATAAAAATAATAATATGTATAATAATAATACATATACAGCGGAACCTCAAATATCAAACTTAATCCGTTCCAGAAGCTAGTTCTAAATTCAATAAGTCTGAAAAGCGAAGCAATATTACCCATAAGAAATAATGGAAATACAATTAATCCATTCCAGAAACCCAAAAATATTCACACACAAAAAAAAATACATTTTATAGAGATTAATTATAGTTTTACATACACACAACAAATATAGTGTTCAATTATGTATTAATAAATGTAAATAAACATATAAAATAACATTTTTACTTACTTTTATCGAAGATTGGTGATGGCATCTGGAAGATAGGGAGGAGGAGAGAGGGAGGTGGGGTAGGTGTTTGGAAGGAGAATCTCCCTCCATGAGGACTTCAGGTATCAAAGCCCTCTATGGGGTTACTTCCCTTCTCTGTCTTTTAATGCCGCTAGGACCAGCTTGAGAGTCGCTGGACCCGTCTCACAAAATAACTGTCCACAGTCCTCTGTTTCTAGTGCCTCTAAGATTTCCCTAAATGGGACATAGTTTTGTCACTGAACTTGTTGCAAAGCGTATGCCACTATGCTTCTTAAATCTGTCAAACCAGCCTCTGCTGGCCTTAATTCACTATCAGCACTGGTTCCAGGAGTTTTCTGTACCAGATCAGCATGCAACTTCCTTGCCTTTTCGCAAATAATGGTCTCTGAAACACTATCACCTGCCATCTCTTTATCCTTGATCCACACAAGCAACAACTTCTCAACCTGATCGATTGTCTGTGGTCTTTTTTTGGTTAGCATATTAACACTTTTCGCAACATCAGCTTCCTAGATTTGTTCTTTCTTTGCCAGGATATAACCGATGGTTGACTTGTTTTTCCTATACATCCCGGCAAGCTCAAGTCTCACACCACTCTCATACTTCTGTATTATTTCCTTCTTCACATCTATGGTGTTTCTCACTTTCTTTACCACAAGGGTACCACTAGCAAGTTTCTTTGGGCCCATGGTAGCTTATTTCACAGTCCCACAAGCACTAAACACAATGAAATAATCGTAAAATGTTTGAACGAGAGTGCAGATTGGCTCACGGCGCCTATGCGGGGACGTGGACAGAGAGGGCTGCCGGACAGGTCCGGTACCCGGCAGTTCGAAAATAGGGGCGAGCTCGATAATAGGGACAAAGTTGGTTCGAAAAAAGCGTTCAATTTTCGAAGTGTGATAAGTGATACATTCGAAATTTGAGGCTCCACTGTAATAATGTACTATATAATAATAATAATTATAATAATAGACAGCTTAACCCTTTCAGGGTCCGTCCCGTAGATCTACGGCTTTTCGGTGAGTGTCCAAACCGTAGATCTACGCCAAAATTCTAGCGCCGTCAAATTTAGCGCGAAAGCGCTCATAGGCCTACATGTGAGAGAATGGGTCTGCGCCGTGGGTGTGCGCCATAAACAAAAAATCTAGGCGCCTGCATAGCATTGTGGGAACGCCGGCTCAGTCACCCTTGTTCACCATGCCTCGTCGCAAGTCAGCTCTCACTCCCCAGAAAATTGGGACTCTCCTCTTCCTGTCTGATAGTTCTGACACTGATGGAAGTGCAAATGAAGACGAATTCTACGGCTTTGATAAGTTAGTGACCGAAAATAATGACCAGGATATCGATAATAGTGCAGAAAACCCCGACGATCCTCGACCTTCTACCTCTGGTGTGGGCACTCGTGACTCACGGTCGGGTGTTCCTAAACGTAAGAGAAAACTAATATTTTCGCGTGGCCAGGCCTCTGACTTCAGTAATGACGATGATTCTGACGTGGATTGTGATTTTATTGCGCTCGACGATCATTCGAGTAGTGATAGTGAGGAATCATATTCACCAGTGAAGCGTCGGTATGTTCGCCGCCGCATGCGCTCGGGTAGTGTACCCTATGCTGTGCCCAGGGTACGGAGTACGGAGTACATCCCGGAGTACATCCCGTGGCCCTACACCCGTTTTAGGTAGTGATAGTGAGGATGATGTGGCTACACTTGGCATGGATGGGCCACAGGCATCAGTGGATGGTGTTAGTGGTGCTGGTGGTGGTAGTGGCACCGCCATGCGTGACTCACCGTGCCACGCGGGGACCCACGCTGCTGACTCGTCAGTTCAAGGACAAAGCGGAGCGTCAGCCACCAGCCCGCCACAACCACAACCACCCGTACAACCAGCCTATGATGTCCAGTATCCACCACAAAACCGTATGTGGGATTGGCAGCAAAATCCCAATTTTGTTCCCAAGCCTCACCACTTTGATGACTCTCAAAGTGGAATTCTACCTACCTGTCCCCTTGGAACCACGGCCAATGAACTGGAATTCTTTGAATTATTCTTTGACCAGCCATTGATGGAAATTATTGCCAGGGAAAGTAATAAGTATTTTCAGTACACCATGGCAAATACGATCTTATCACCACAGTCAAGACTACACAGGTGGAAAGAGACGACTGTTGCAGAAATGTATTTGCTTTTTGCAACAATAATGCTTATGCCTCACGTCTATAAGCATAATATAAAAGCATACTGGTCCACAGATCGGCTAATTTCTACCCCATCCTTCAGTGAAATAATACCAGTGAACAGGTTTATCTTACTGTTACGTATGTTGCACTTCTCTGACAAAACCAGGCCTGACAGAAGTGACAGGTTATACAAGATTAGAAATGTTTTCATGTATCTCAAACAAAAGTTCAGGATATACTTTTATCCATTCAAGAATCTTGTAATTGACGAGTCTTTGATTTTGTTCAAAGGTAGACTGTCATTCAAGCAGTATATACCGAGCAAGAGGAACCGCTTTGGTATAAAATTGTTTGTACTCTGTGATTGTGACAGTGGCCTGGTGTTGGATATTGTTGTATACACGGGTAGTAAAACATTGAAAGATACCAAGATGTTATTGGGTATCTCAGGTGACGTAGTGAGAAACATGATGGCACCTTATCTTGGTAAGGGCCATACATTATATACCGATAACTGGTACACAAGCCCATTACTCAGTGATTTCATGCGAGTGAACAAGACAGATGTGTGTGGCACAGTGCGTTCTAATCGTAAACATATGCCCAGGCTCAACGCAGGTGTTCGTGGTGATGACGTGCAGGTGTTTACTGCCAATGACATCATGGCATTACGGTGGCATGACAAACGAGATGTCACATTGTTGACAACCATTCACCGTAATGAAATGCAAGACAGTGGCAAAGTTGATCGAGTGACTAATGAACGTATTCGAAAACCAGTGTCAGTGATTGATTATACACAAAACATGCACTTGGTTGACAAGTGTGACATGCAGATTGGTTTTGTTGACTGTGTTCGTAAGAGTTACAAGTGGTACATGAAACTTTTCTTCCATCTCATGGACATTTCAATGCTGAATGCATATAATATGTACCAAATAAAGACTGGTAACAGACCACCGTATGGTGAATTTTGTTTGTCTGTTGTCAGACAACTCATAATGAAGTACCAGGTAACAACACCTGCAATACAACATGGTCCTCGAATTCATCACGATATACCCAAGCGTTTGAGGAGAGAAGGTGATCATTTCATAATACAGCTTCCTTCAACTCAAAAGAAATTTGCTCAGAAGAGATGCATTGTCTGTGCACAAACAAAACGACGGCAACAAAGACGCAAAGACACTCGGTTTATGTGTGAGGAATGTAAGGTGCCTCTGTGCATGGTGCCTTGTTTCAAGGAGTTCCACAAGCTCCAGCAGTTCTAAAACCATGTCCAGTGATTGTAAATATGTAAATATATGATAGAACATTAGTATTATACAATATTTGTGCATGTTTATTGTAATAAACAACAGTGGTAAACAATAATATGATAATAACTTTAGTGCGGTTATTGTGTTCAATACAGTGAGTTTATATATATCAATTATATACAGTATTGGTCTCTCAGGCCCCAAATGTTAGTAGGAATAGAAAAAAATTGGAAAAGAAAAGAAAAAACAACTAAAACAACAAAATAATATAATACGCGTATGTGGAATTCGTCGATGTTGCCACCACCACATCATTTTCTATAAACTTCTTGGCACTGTATCTCGGTAAGTACTGATCAGATTCTAATTTTTTTTGTTTTATTACCTTCACAAAAATATGCTCTTTAATTCTGTAAGAAAAAATAATTTTTTTTTTCAAAATTTCTTGGACACTGGTGCGTGACTTCAGATTTTGGCCTTGGACCCTGAAAGGGTTAAATGAGGAAAATTGACTCTGCAAATGAGCAAATCCAGTTGCAAACAAGGTCACAGAACAGATTAAACTCAAGTACAGGTTCCACTACATAGACATTTTCATTAATCCATCTATGATACAGTGGACCCTCGGTTATCGGCCGCAATCCATTCCAGAAGGTCGGCCGATAACTGAAATGGCCGAAAAACGCATTAATATTTCCCATAAGAATTAATGGAAATACAATTAATCCGTTCCAGACAAAAATAGTCACAAAAGAATAATTTTTTTAACAATTATGTAAGTTTTACATACCTTTATTGAAGGCTAATGCTGGCTTCTGGAAGACAGGGAAGAGGAAAGAGGGAGGAGTTAGTGTTTGGAAGGGGGATCCCCCTCCATAAAGACTTCAGGTATCAAAGCCTTCTCTGGGGTTACTTCCCGTCTTTAGGACCAGCTTGAGAATCACTAGACCCCTGTCTCACAACAAATCTGTCCATAGAGGCATGTTTCTGGCATCTCTCTAAGATTTCCCTGAAGTGGGACAGGGTTTTGTCACTGAACATGTTGCAGATATGGCTTGTTTCAGCCTGGTCAGGGTGGTTTTTCTCTACATAAGCTTGCACCCTAGTCCACATTGCACACACCTCTTTAATCTGTCATTTGCTGCTACAGTACATTCATTATTAACCTTAAAATATTTGTAGTCTTAATGTAGGGCGATAACATATAAACACTGCATGTTTATATGCTATGTTTATATGCTACACGATATGTAACGTGTTTCTTATATAATTTTGAAGAAAATATCCTAGATGGATTAATGAAAATGTCTATATTAACATAAAATAAGACATTTAATGTGGCAAAGAGTGATTATTAAATATACATCACATATAATAAACATAGCATGTTTATATGCTATGTAACATGTTTCTTACATAATTTTGAAGAAGATATAATAGATGGATTAATGAAAATGTCTATTATTATTTTTTTTTTTTTATTATCACACTGGCCGATTCCCACCAAGGCAGGGTGGCCCGAAAAAGAAAAACTTTCACCATCATTCACTCCATCACTGTCTTGCCAGAAGGGAGCTTTACACTACAGTTTTTAAACCGCAACATTTACACCCCTCCTTCAGAGTGCAGGCACTGTACTTCCCATCTCCAGGACTCAAGTCCGGCCTGCCGGTTTCCCTGAACCCGGACTTGAGTCCTGGAGATGGGAAGTACAGTGCCTGCACTCTGAAGGAGGGGTGTAAATGTTGCAGTTTAAAAACTGTAGTGTAAAGCACCCTTCTGGCAAGACAGTGATGGAGTGAATGATGGTGAAAGTTTATATTAACATAAAATAAGACATTTAATGTACCAGTGATTATTATTAAATATACATTGCACATAAACATTGCATGTTTTCATAGACTATGTAATGTGTTTCTTTGGGCCCATGGTTGCTTATTTTGCAATTGCACTCGATCAATAACCACAAAAAACAATGGATTATAGCAAAATGTTTGGATG
This sequence comes from Cherax quadricarinatus, assembly GCF_038502225.1. Classification (NCBI taxonomy): domain Eukaryota; kingdom Metazoa; phylum Arthropoda; class Malacostraca; order Decapoda; family Parastacidae; genus Cherax; species Cherax quadricarinatus. Next base: position 23,554,927 of record NC_091353.1, read on the forward strand.
AATGAGCAGAAGATTCCTCACTTGCCCAGAGACAAAGCCAAACTGACTTGCAAGTGGCCCCAGCCGGTGGATGGGTGCCTCCCAAATGGCCGATAACCAAAAAACCGGCCGATAACCAGGGGTTCACTGTATTTTCTTCAAAATTATATAATTATAATCATGGGGAAACACTAAACCTGTAGGATTATATAGTGCCTGTGGGGAGGGGGGTGGAAGGTATTCAGGCTCAATTCAGGAAATGGGAGCACAATTCCCCAGATCAAGAGCCTCTTGCCAGCATCAAAGAACCTTCCTCAAGGGGTTCAAAATTATATAGGAAACATATTACAGTGGTCCCCCGCTTTTCATAGTTCCCGGCAATCGTAAAATTCGCCAATCATAGGGGTATTTTCGTATAAACATGGACTCGCTTTCCATAGGTTGACTCGCGAGTCGTAGTTCGTCCGGGATGCGTACGCACGGCGTGGGCCAGGGCGGCAGCCAGTCTGGCATTGTTTACCAGTGAGCGAAGGTCCCCTTGCGTGCTCCAGCGAAATATTTCATAATATTCCATTTATTTTAGTGCTTGCAAGTACTAAATAAGCTACCATGGCTCCAAAGAAAGCTCCTAGTGCCAAGCCTGTGGTAAAGAAGGTGAGAAATACGATTGAATTTAAGAAAACCATCATTGAACAATATGAAAGTGGTACAAGTGTGGCCGAACTGTCCAGGATGTATAAGAAACCCTACACAACCTTATGTTCCATAGTGGCCAAGAAAAATGAAATAAAGGATGCTGTTGTTGCAAAGGGAGTAACTATGCTGACAAAAATGAGATCACCAGTACTGGAAGAGGTTGAGAAGTCATTATTGGTGTGGATAAATGAGAAACAATTAGCAGGAGATACTCTTATGACTTCGTTTATTTGTGAAAAGGCTAGGCAGTTGCATGAAGATTTGGTAAAGAAATTGCCTGCAAATAGTGGTGAAGTGAGTGGATTTAAGGCCAGCAAAGGCTTGTTTGAGAGATTTAAGAACCGTACTGGCATACACAGTATGGTAAGGCATGGTGAAGCTGCCAGTTTGGACCACAAGGCGGCTGAAAAATATGTGCATGAATTCAAGGAGTACATAAACAGTGAAGGACTGAAACCTGAACAAGTGTTCAATTGTGATGAAACAGGCCTCTTTTGGATGAAAATGCCAAAGAGGACCTTCATTACACAAGAGGAAAAGGCAATGCCAGGACATAAGCCTATGAAAGACAGGCTGACGCTGATGTTCTGCGCTAATGCTAGTGGGGATTTCAAAGTGAAGCCATTACTAGTGTACCATTCAGAAAATCTCAGAGTGTTCAGGAAAAACAATGTTATGAAGAGTAAATTGTGTGTGTTTTGGAAATCTAATAGTAAGGCATGGGTCACGAGGGAAATTTTTGTAGAGTGGTTCAACGAAGTGTTTGGCCCTAGTGTGAAGGAGTATCTCCTGGAAAAGAAATTGGATTTCAAGTGCGTGCTAGTAATGGACAATGCACCTGCTCATCCTCCAAACTTGGATGACCTAATTTTCGAGGAGTTTGGGTTCATCACAGTAAAGTTCTTGCCCCCGAATACCACTCCTCTCCAACCCACGGACCAGCAGGTTATTGCAAACTTTAAAAAACTCCACACAAAAGCAATGTTTCACAGGTGCTTGACTGTGACCACAGACACTCACTTGACCCTAAGGGAATTCTGGAGAGAACACTTCAGCATCCTCCACTGCATAACCCTTATAGGTATGGCTTGGGAGGGAGTGACTACCAGGACTTTGAACTCTGCCTGGAGAAAATTGTGGCCAGATTGTGTCAACAAGAGGGATTTTGAAGGATTTGGGACTGACCCTAATGAGCCTATGTCTGTTGTAAAATCAATTGTGGCACTGGGGAGTTCCATGGGGTTGGATGTGAGTTTGGAGGATGTGAAGAATTGGTGGAAGACCACAATGAAGAGCTCACCACTGAGGAGCTGCAAGAGCTTCAGCAGGAAGAGCAACACATCGCAGCTCAGAATCTTGCTGAAGTGGAGGAGGAAGAGAGATGGAAGAAGGTGCCTTCTTCAGAAATTAAAGAGATTTTTACTATGTGGGGTAAGATGGAAAGCTTTATGGAGAAACATCACCCTAACAAGGTTGTTGCAAGCCAGGTTGGCAACATGTACAGTGACAAAGTCTTGGGCCATTTTAGGGAAGTGCTAAAGAGACACCAGAAACAGAGCTCTCTCCACAGTTATTTTGTGAGACAGGACTCCAGTGACTCTCAAGGTGGTCCTAGTGGCATTAAGAAACTGAGAAGAGAAGCAACCCCAGAAAAGCAAATGGTACCTGAGGTGTTGATGGAAGGGGATTCCCCTTCCAAACTATAAACAATCCACTCTCTCTCCTCCTCCAGTCTCCCATACACTAAGAAGAATCTCCAATAAAGGAAAGTGTTATGCTGTTAATGTTTCATTCATCATTTCCCATTGTATTGTTTATGTACTACATGTATATTTCATGTTAAAAAATTTTTTGTTTTAATACTTCTGGGTGTCAGGAACGGATTAATTGTATTTACATTATTTCTTATGGGGAAAATTGATTCGTAAATCGTAAATTTCATTTATAGTAACGGCTCCAGGAACGGATTAATTACGAACAACGAGGGACCACTGTATATACCATATAAACATGATACATATACCCACAGTACAATAAATTTCACATAAATATGAGGTGCAGTAGCTGGGTCTCTGGTTCAGCACCAGAGAAAATGTGTATCAATCTGTCATTGACCCAGTCACTCCCCTTAACACATTCGGCTCTGTTTACAATTCTTGACATGGCTTCTTCTTGCACTTCTCCCTTTGTTTATGATGACATCTAAAGGTGGCTGTTAGAAATTATTAAACTTAGGGAACAAGGTATTTCAATGGTAATAATATCATTCTGGGCTGTTTTAACCCTTTGAGGGTTTTGGTCGTACTAGTACGTCTTACGCGTAGGGGTTTTTGTCGTACTAGTACGCATAAATTCTAGCGGCCTCAAATCTCACAGGAAAACGCTGATAAGCCTAGATGTGAGAGAATGGGTCTGTGTGGTGGGTGTGCGCAGTAGGAAAAAAATCTGGCACCCAGTGGTGCATTGTGGGAATGCCATCATAGTACACAATTTCCACCGTGCCTGGCGGTAAGAAGTTCCTCACTCCTCGGCAAATTGGGACACTTTTGTTCCCCAGTGACAGTTCTAATACAGATGGAAGTGACAGTGAAGATGAGTTTCAAGGTTCTGGTGAGGTTTTGACCGAAACTAATGACCATAATATGGGTAATAGTGAGGAAAACCCAGACAACCCACAGCCTTCCACCTCTGGTGCTGGGCCATCTTGTTCACGTTCAGTTGTACCAGAATCAAAGAGGAAACTCCTATTTTCCAAAATCCCAGACTCAGATGTGAGCATTGGTGATGATAGTGATAGTGATTATGAACTACAAGCTCTTCAAACTTGTTCCAAGAATGGAGGAGGAGGAGGAGGCAGAGGAGGAGGAGGCAGAGGAGGAGGAGGCAGGAGGAGGAGGAGGCAGGAGGAGGAGGAGGCAAGAGGAGGAGGAGGCAAGAGGAGGAGGAGGCAAGAGGAGGAGGAGGCAAGAGGAGGAGGAGGCAAGAGGAGGAGGAGGCAAGAGGAGGAGGAGGCAAGAGGAGGAGGAGGCAAGAGGAGGAGGAGGCAAGAGGAGGAGGAGGCAAGAGGAGGAGGAGGCAAGAGGAGGAGGAGGCAAGAGGAGGAGGAGGCAAGAGGAGGAGGAGGCAGAGGAGGAGGAGGAGGAGGAGGAAGAAGAGGAGGAGGAGGAGGAAGAAGAAGAATACGTAATGATAACAATAATACATAATAATAATAATACATAATAATAATACATAATAATAATAATACATAATAATAATACATAATAATAATACAGTGGACCCCCGGTTAACGATTTTAATCCGTGCAAGAGGGCTCATCGTTATGCGAAATAATCGTTATGCGAATGAATTTTCCCCATAAGAAATAATGGAAATAAAATTAATCCGTGCAAGACGCCCAAAAGTATGAAAAAAATTTTTTTTTACCACATGAAATGTTAATTTTAATACACACAAACTGAAAAAGGCATGCACAATTACATGACACTTACTTTTATTGAAGATCTGGTGATGATTGATGGGATGGGAGGAGGGGAGAGCATTATCTTCTTACTGTTTAGAAGGGGAATCCCCTTCCATTAGGACTTGAGGTAGCAAGTCCTTTTCTGGGGTTACTTCCCTTCTTCTTTTAATGCCACTAGGACCAGCTTGAGAGTCACTGGACCTCTGTCGCACAACAAATCTGTCCATAGAGCTCTGTACCTCCCGTTCCTTCAAGACTTTCCTAAAATGGGCCATAACATTGTCATTGAAATAGTCACCAGCACGGCTTGCAACAGCTGTGTCAGGGTGATTTTCATCTATAAAGGTTTGCAGTTCAACCCACTGTGCACACATTTCCTTAATCTTTGAAGTAGGCACAATGGATTCCACAACTGGCATAGGCTTCTCAGGGTTAGCCCCAAACCCTTCAAAATCTTTCTTAATTTCCATACTAATTCTCACCCTTTTTACCACAGGGTTGGCACTAGAAGCTTTCTTGGGGCCCATGGTCACTTATTTTCCAGAAACAGCACCGAAAACACTGTAATAATACGAAATATTCCGAGTGTATGCTTGGATGTTACCGCGGAGGCTGGCTGGTAAACAATGGGACGGCCGGCACATGTGAGGGCACATTGGACGCGTCTCGGACGAAAATCGGTAAGCGGGTTTTTAATCGGTATGCGCGGCAAAAATTTTGCGATAAAAGTAATCGGTATGCGGAAAAATCGCTATGTGATGCCATCGTTATGCGGGGGTCCACTGTAATAGGTAATAATAAATGTTCACCCATGACAGTAACAAGATAAGGGGAGATAACATCTGATAAGTGCTGACGTTTGATGAGGGTAAATGAGGGTAGAGCTGATGCCAAAAGATGAGATAAACCTCTCCCTCCCTTTGTTTTTGCTGGTATACTAACATTTCTGTCTGTCTATTTGCCTGTCTGTCAAGCTCCCTGTCTATCCGTCTAGCTCTCTGTCTCAGAGAGCCACAAGACTGTGTCATCACTTTTACTCACATCTTCAAGCAGAGTATAGCACTTTGTCTGGGTTTCTTGGGTTATCCTAGGTAATTTATACTATGTATACTTGTATTTATGTGTACCTGTGAGACAGAGATAAAAAGACAGATAGAATGAGGGAGAAAGATAATTAGATAGAATGGAGGAAGGGAAGCAGCATCCGACCCCATTGTTTTGACAGGCGGGAGGGGGGAGTGAGTAATGAGACCATATGTCATTTTGACAGCTGCCGACTCCTGGTAATTTACACTATGGAGGAGGAGAAGGAGAAGGAGGAAGAGTAGGGGGAAGAGGAAGAAGAGGAGGAGGAGGAAGAGGAGGAGGAGGAAGAGGAAGAGTAGGAGGAAGAGGAATAAGAGGAACAGGAGGAGGAAGAGGAATAGTAGGAGGAAGATTAGGGGGAAGAGGAGGAAGAGGAAGAAGAGGAGGAGGAGGAGGAAGAGTAGGAGGAAGAGGAAGAGTAGGAGGAAGAGGAAGAAGAGGAGGAGGAGGAAGAGGAGGAAGAGGAGGAAGAGGAAGAGTAGGAGGAAGAGGAAGAGTATGAGGAAGAGTAGGGGGAAGAGGAGGAAGAGTAGGGGGAAGAGGAGGAAGAGGAAGAAGAGGAGGAGGAGGGTGGAACACTAGTACACTGGTACTGGTACACTAACATTTCTGTCTGTCTATTTGTCTGTCTGTCAAGCTCCCTGTCTATCTGTCTATCCGTCTAGCTCTCTGTCTCAGAGAGCCACAAGACTGTGTCATCACTTTTACTCACATCTTCAAGCAGAGTATAGCACTTTGTCTGGATTTCTTGGGTTATCCTAGGTAATTTATACTATGTATACTTGTATTTATGTGTACCTGTGAGACAGAGGTAGACAGACAGATAGAAAGAGAGAGACAGATTGAAAGAGATAGAATGAGGGAGAAAGATAAAACACCATTGTGTATGACACCATGTTTCAGAGTTCCACAAGCTGCAGAACTAATAGGAATATGTTCAGTGACTGTATATTGGTATATATATTATAGAACAATAATAATAAACAATGTTTTGTATTGTTTGTTTTTGTAAACAAGTTTTGTAAACAATATATTGATAATTATGTTTGTGTGCTTATTGTGTTGTATACAACGAGTGTATATATGTACATTGCACCTTACTTTGGTCTCATAGGCCACATAAGTTATGTGAAAAAATAAAATAGTGAAAAAAACAACAAACCTTCAAATACAAGTAAACTAAAGTTTACCGGGTGAGCGGCAGTCGCCGCTGTTGCCATACGCGGCTCATTTTCTACAAACTTCATGCATTCATATCTCCGTAAGTATTGATGGTAAATTTTTTTTGTTTATCCTATAATGTTTAGAAAAAAAAAACTCTATTTTTTCATAAGAAAAAATAATTTTTTTTTTTTTTGAAATTTGGCCGACCCTGAGAACGAGTTTCGGAGAGGACCTGTCGACCCTCAAAGGGTTAATTATTGCATACAGCCTCTCCTCACTTAATGACAGAGTTCTGTTTCTAAGACAAAGTCAGTAAATGAATTTGTAGCTAAGTGAGACACATACTACAGGTCCGCCATCACAAATCCGGCAATCAGTTATTCGGTTCCTTCAGTTATTCGGCACTAATTTTGGCTAGCATAATTTCAAATTTCCAGGGTCGTCACACCAACCTGCTGGTACTGTTTGGTGGCGCTACTTGCTGCATAAGTCATTCCAATTTCTTTTTCTCCATTTATTGTTTTAACCTGCTTACTTTTAGCCCTAGCCATGGTTCCAATGAATAAAAGAAATGCTTCTCATTATGTAAAGCATCTACACAACACATTATCCATTAAAGATAAGGTGGCTTTGAAGCCACTGTAGGTTGCCATGAGCTCAGTCTCATGAAACAAGAGAATATGCTTTATTATTACGCTAATATCAACACTACAGCTTATTTACTGATCACAATTGATCTAATATGACATAATAAATAATATAAATAACATAAAACATGTTAAATACTCCGGAATGAATAATATTTGGCATAACACAGAGCAGTTCGACGGAGGTATGAAGAGGATATGGTATACAAATACCATTCTCCTATCCTTGTCTTGGGGGCTTATATTAGAGAAAACGGAGTGTAGCACAGGGCTAACTGTCATACACACTCATACTGCACCATAAACATGAAACAAAAAAGTTATTTTTCTCTCTATAGATTATCACACATAGCAGCATATGTGTAGAGAACCTAGGATAACCCCAAAAAAGTCAACGTGGCTTATTTTTAGTACCTGGCTTGGGTTAGCCATATATGATTTTTGGTAAATATTCGATTCCCAGCCAGGGTAGAAACATTAGGTGTGTTTCTTTACACCTGTTGTCTATGTTTACCCATCAGTAAATGGGTACCTGGGTGTTAGCCAACTAGTGTGGATGTTATCCTGGGACACTGACCTAATTTTCTTGAAATATTCTGCATAACAAGTGGCTTTCTATATAGTAGTATGTCATTGATGCCAGCTAGGCCTGTATACCTTGTACATGTACGTGTAGTAAATAAAGATATTATTATTATTATTATTATTATTATATTATTTTCTCAGTTGTTTGTTGGGTTATCTTATTCAAACTTGGGCAATGTATGATGGAAAGATACTTCTTCACGTACACCAAAAATTAAAGAAATCAGACCATAAATAGCAGAGTTCACTTCTCAGCCATTAGCGGCCGCTTAGCGGTAAATTTTTGTATGGTTATGGTTATATTCTCATTTTTTCTGTCTCATTTGATAGAATGAAAGATATATTACAGAAATAGATATGATTTTGATTGCTTTCATGACGAAAAGTACCTTGAAATTGCACTCGCAGTAGCAAAAATGTTCTATTCTTTAGGGAAGCTCAAGAGTAAACAAATGACGTCACTGTCCAATACCTGTCCGGCTGCCAGTCTAAATTCCAGTACGGAGTCAAGAATGGATTGACATTATTTATAGAATTATTACAATAAGGCAGTAGTCTGCATAACAGTAAATCTTTTATCTTTTTCTGTGAATAAAAATTCCAAATGGTAAGCAAGAGTAATATAAGAGGGACCTGTAGCCGTGACTAATGAACAGAGAAAATGTTATTTTAGTGCCAGGAATGTCTGCATTGTTTATTCTGGACCCTATTTTGAAATTGACATCTGTTGAAATTTGTGTGAAATCGGCCAAATTGCCAATTTCTGACCACTTTATTGGGTAGTTGAAATAAGTGAATGGGCAGATTCTTGTACTCAGTCGATAGACTAGAAGTAAATAAGTTTATTCAGGTATACACAAATACAGTTACATAGATTATCATACATAGCAGTGTATGTATAGAGAACCTGGGATAACCCAGAAAAGTCAGACAATGTGACTTATTTCCAGTACCTGGCTTGGGCTTGCCATATATGATTTTTGGTAAATATTTTTTTTTTTCTCGGTTGTTTGTTGGGCTATCTCATTGAAACTTGGGCAATGTATGATGGAAAGATGCTTCTTAACGTACAACAAAAATAAAAAAGATGGACGATAAATAGATGGTCTTAATGACCCTCGTGTAGTAGATAGTCTTTTTAGTATGATAAAAAGATGTTATCTTCATTATAGAATAATAAGAAAATATTATAAAATTTATATTAGCATATGTGTAGGTTCTCTACACATATGCCATTAGCCGCCTCTTTGCAGTATATTTTCGTTTGATTTTTATGGTTGTATTCTAATTTTTTTGGACTCATTTGATAGAATGGAAGATATATTACAGAAACAGACATGATTTTGATTGCTTTCATGACAAAAAGTACCTTGAAATTGAGCTCAAAGTAGCGGAAATGTTCGATTTTTGCCGATGTTCAATGAACTGTGTAAGTCAAGTTGGTTAATTTTATTAAGTGTATTCTAACCTAACCACTCTGTAATTTGGCAAACTCAGTAATCCGGCACACTACAGGTCCCAATGATGCCGGATTTGTGATGGGGGACCTGTATACAGTGGACCCTCGACCAACAATGGCATCGATTAACAATAAATCCGACTAGCGATACATTTTAACGCAAAAATTTTGCCTTGACTAGCGCTAAAAAACTCGACCAACACTATTCGTTCCGTCTGAGACGCGTCCACTTCTGGCCAGTGTTTACAAGCCAGCCAGCCACCGCGGTCGCTTCCAAGCATACAATCAGAACATTTCATATTATCACAGCCTTTTTAGTGATTGCACCTGCAAAATAAGTCACCATGGGCCCCAAGAAAGCTCCTAATGCCAACCCTACAGCAAAAAGGGTGAGAATTACTATGGATATGAAGAAAGAGATCATTGCTAAGTATGAAAGTGGAGTGCATGTCTCCGAGCTGGCCAGGTTGTACACAAAACCCCAATCAACCATCACTACTATTGTGGGCAAGAAAACGGCAATCAAGGAAGCTGTTCTTGCCAAAAGTGCAACTATGTTTTCGAAACTGAGATCGCAAGTACTCGAAGATGTTGAGAGACTGTTATTGGTGTGGATAAACGAAAAACAGATAGCAGGAGATAGTATCTCTCAAGCGATCATATGTGAAAAGGCTAGGAAGTTGCATGACGATTTAATTAAAAAATGCCAGCAACTAGTGGTGATGTGAGTGAATTTAAGGCCAGCAAAGGTTAGTTTGAGAGATTTAAAGGGAAGGGAAGTAACCCTGGAAAAGAACATGCCACCTCAAGTCCTAATGGAAGGGGATTCCCCTTCTAAACACTAAGACCATCAACACTCTCCCCTCCTCCCATCCCATCAATCATCACCAGATCTTCAATAAAGGTAAGTGTCATGTAACTGTGCATGTCTTCTTCAGTTTGTGTGTATTAAAATTAATATTTCATGTGGTAAAAACAATTTTTTTTCATACTTTGGGGTGTCTACACGGATTAATTTGATTTCTATTATTTCTTATGGGGAAAATTAACTTGAGTAACGATAATTTTGGCTAACGATGAGCTCTCAGGAACGGATTAATAGCGTTAGTCGAGGGTCCACTGTAATGGTAGTTGGTTTGTGTCAACCATTTTTGATATTGTTTTAATGTCACCTCTGCACCATTTCTGTAACATTTCTGGTATACAGTAGACTGTCATTTAGCACGAGTTTATTTGGCACGATTCGGGTATAGCATGATTGAAGAATTGCCGCATAATTTTATGTAACATGTTATAAAATTAATTTAACACAGCTCAGTTTGCGGAAAGGAGAAAAAAATTCCCTTTTCCTCAAGCAGTTGCCTTGTTGTAGATCAGCTGGGAAGACCTCCCACCATACCCTGCCACTCCCCGACACCACCCCACCATCCCAGCATTTGTACTTCATACGTGTCCAGTCCTTCTTCTCTGCTACAAGCTAGCTGTGTTTGTGAATTGTTTTAATCTTTTAATTACTAGATCTTGTATCTGCCAAGCAATCATGACACCCAGTAGACATACCAGTGTTGCTAAAAGTGGCAAGAAAAGGTACAAGCATTTAAGTCTTAGAATTAACGAAGAAAACGTATTAGACAAGAGATAACCTGTGGCCTTATTGAAGTGTTACTTTGTACACATAAAAACAGGTAAACATAAGTTTGTGTGACTGACTTACTGAACGACTGACTGACTGACTTGCTGAATGACTTACTCACTTGACTGAATAACTAGCTGACTTGACTGAATAACTTACTTGACTTACTGACCTGACTGACTGAATGACTTGACTTAGTGAATGACTTGACTGACTTACTGACCTGACGTAAAGTTAGACACTCCAGTACAACCATCGACTTCAGTACCAGAACCTCTACCATCCACCTCAGCCCAGTAGGGCCACAGCATAACTCTCCATAATCATCCACAAACACCAGCACCCACAATTTAAAGTAAGAAATCTTTCTTTCAACAAACAGGCCGTATCCCACCAAGGCAGGGTGGCCCAAAAAGAAAAACTAAAGTTTCTCTTTTTAAATTTAGTAATTTGTACAGGAGAAGGGGTTACTAGCCCCTTGCTCCCGGCATTTTAGTCACCTCCTACAACACACATGGCTTACGGAGGAAGAATTCTGTTCCACTTCCCCATGGAGATAAGAAGAAATAAACAAGAATAAGAACTAGAAAGATAATAGAAGAAAACCCAGAGGGTGTGTATATATATGCTTGTACATGTATGTGTAGTGTGACCTAAGTGTTAAGTAGAAGTAGCAAGATGTACCTGAAATCTTGCATGTTCATGAGACAGAAAAAAAGACACCAGCAATCCTACCATCATGTAAGACAATTACAGGCTTTCGTTTTACACTCACTTGGCAGGACGGTAGTACCTCCCTGGGTGGTTGCTGTCTACCAACCTACTACCTACAAAAGTAAGAAATACATACTATTATTTCTGTTACATTTGTAGTCTTACGTAGTAAGCTTCGAACATTCGCGAATTCCCAGACGCCCATTCATATTTAAAATACAGTAGACCGTCATTTAGCATGAGTTGATTTGGCACAATTCAGGTATGGCACAATTGAAGAATTGCGGCACAGTTTTATGTAATATGTCGTAAAATTAATTTAACACAGTTCAGTTTGCAGGAAGGAAAAAAAAAATCCCTTTTCCTCAAGTGGCCGCCTTGTTGTGGATCAGCCGGGGAGACCTCCCGCCATCCCCTGACACCACCCCATCATCCAAGCATTCGTACTTCATGTGTGTCCAGTCTTTCTCTGCTACAAGCAAGCTGTGTTTGTGAATTGTGTTTTGATCTTTTAATTACTATATTTTGTATCTGCCAAGCAATCATGACACCCAGTAGGCATATCAGTGTTGCTGAAAGTGGCAAGAAAAGGTAAAAGCATTTAAGACTTAGAATTAACAAAGGAAACAAAGATATTTATAAACTAAAAGAGGAGGCAGTTAGGGTAAGATATAAACAGCTATTGGAGGATAGATGGGCTAATGAGAGCATAGGCAATGGGGTCGAAGAGGTATGGGGTAGGTTTAAAAATGTAATGTTAGAGTGTTCAGCAGAAGTTTGTGGTTACAGGAAAGTGGGTGCGGGAGGGAAGAGGAGCGATTGGTGGAATGATGATGTAAAGAGAGTAGTAAGGGAGAAAAAGTTAGCATATGAGAAGTTTTTACAAAGTAGAAGTGATGCAAGGAGGGAAGAGTATATGGAGAAAAAGAGAGAGGTTAAGAGAGTGGTGAAGCAATGTAAAAAGAGAGCAAATGAGAGAGTGGGTGAGATGTTATCAACAAATTTCGTTCAAAATAAGAAAAAGTTTTGGAGTGAGATTAACAAGTTAAGAAAGCCTAGAGAACAAATGGATTTGTCAGTTAAAAATAGGAGAGGAGAGTTATTAAATGGAGAGTTAGAGGTATTGGGAAGATGGAGGGAATATTTTGAGGAATTGTTAAATGTTGATGAAGATAGGGAAGCTGTGATTTCGTGTATAGGACAAGGAGGAATAACATCTTGTAGGAGTGAGGAAGAGCCAGTTGTGAGTGTGGGGGAAGTTCGTGAGGCAGTAGGTAAAATGAAAGGGGGTAAGGCAGCCAGGATTGATGGGATAAAGATAGAAATGTTAAAAGCAGGTGGGGATATAGTTTTGGAGTGGTTGGTGCAATTATTTAATAAATGTATGGAAGAGGGTAAGGTACCTAGAGATTGGCAGAGAGCATGCATAGTTCCTTTGTATAAAGGCAAAGGGGATAAAAGAGAGTGCAAAAAATTATAGGGGGATAAGTCTGCTGAGTATACCTGGTAAAATGTATGGTAGAGTTATTATTGAAAGAATTAAGAGTAAGACGGAGAATAGGATAGCAGATGAACAAGGAGGCTTTAGGAAAGGTAGGGGGTGTGTGGACCAGGTGTTTACAGTGAAACAAATAAGTGAACAGTATTTAGATAAGGTTAAAGAGGTCTTTGTGGCATTTATGGATTTGGAAAAGGCATATGACAGGGTGGATAGGGGGGCAATGTGGCAGATGTTGCAAGTGTATGGTGTAGGAGGTAGGTTACTGAAAGCAGTGAAGAGTTTTTACGAGGATAGTGAGGCTCTGAGTTAGAGTATGTAGGAAAGAGGGAAATTATTTCCCAGTAAAAGTAGGCCTTAGACAAGGATGTGTGATGTCACCGTGGTTGTTTAATATATTTATAGATGGGGTTGTAAGAGAAGTAAATGCGAGGGTCTTGACAAGAGGCGTGGAGTTAAAAGATAAAGAATCACACACAAAGTGGGAGTTGTCACAGCTGCTCTTTGCTGATGACACTGTGCTCTTGGGAGATTCTGAAGAGAAGTTGCAGAGATTGGTGGATGAATTTGGTAGGGTGTGCAAAAGAAAATTAAAGGTGAATACAGGAAAGAGTAAGGTTATGAGGATAACAAAAAGATTAGGTGATGAAAGATTGAATATCAGATTGGAGGGAGAGAGTATGGAGGAGGTGAATGTATTCAGATATTTGGGAGTGGACGTGTCAGCGGATGGGTCTATGAAAGATGAGGTGAATCATAGAATTGATGAGGGAAAAAGAGTGAGTGGTGCACTTAGGAGTCTGTGGAGACAAAGAACTTTGTCCTTGGAGGCAAAGAGGGGAATGTATGAGAGTATAGTTTTACCAACGCTTTTAAATGGGTGTGAAGCATGGGTGATGAATGTTGCAGCGAGGAGAAGGCTGGAGGCAGTGGAGATGTCATGTCTGAGGGCAATGTGTGGTGTGAATATAATGCAGAGAATTCGTAGTTTGGAAGTTAGGAGGAGGTGCGGGATTACCAAAACTGTTGTCCAGAGGGCTGAGGAAGGGTTGTTGAGGTGGTTCGGACATGTAGAGAGAATGGAGCAAAACAGAATGACTTCAAGAGTGTATCAGTCTGTAGTGGAAGGAAGGCGGGGTAGGGGTCGGCCTAGGAAAGGTTGGAGAGAGGGGGTAAAGGAGGTTTTGTGTGCGAGGGGCTTGGACTTCCAGCAGGCATGCGTGAGCGTGTTTGATAGGAGTGAATGGAGACAAATGGTTTTTAATACTTGACGTGCTGTTGGAGTGTGAGCAAAGTAACATTTATGAAGGGGTTCAGGGAAACTGGCAGGCTGGACTTGAGTCCTGGAGATGGGAAGTACAGTGCCTGCACTCTGAAGGAGGGGTGTTAATGTTGCAGTTTAAAAACTGTAGTGTAAAGCACCCTTCTGGCAAGACAGTGATGGAATGAATGATGGTGAAAGTTTTTCTTTTTCGGGCCACCCTGCCTTGGTGGGAATCGGCCAGTGTGATAAAAAAAAAATAAAAAAATAACCATAATGAAGTGTTACTTTGTACTCAAAACAAGAGGTAAACATGAGTTTGTGTGACTGACTTACTGAATGACTGACTTACTAACTTGACTAAATGAATGACCTGACTGAATGACTTGACTAAATGACTTACTGGCTTGACTGAATGACTTGACTGACTGAATGGCTTGACTGACTGACAAAGTTAGACACTCCAGTACAACCATCAACTTCAGTACCAGAACCTCTACCATCCACCTCAGCCCAGTAGGACCACAACATAACTCTCCACTCTCTTCACAATCATCCACAAACACCAGCACCCACAATTTAAGGTAAGAAATACTTTTATTTCTGTTGCATTTGTAGTCTTAAGCAGTAAAAACAACATAATACATCACAACAATGAACTACAATTCCATATTCACTTTTATTTTTGTAAGAAGTGGAGGCCTAAAAAAAAGTTGTTTGGCTTTTTTGGGGCTCCCAGGAATGTAACAATATTTTTCCCACAAGTTCTTCAGTTCATCTAACACAGTTTTATCTAACACACCATTTTCAGGAACATAACTACCGTGTTAAATGACGGTCTACTGTATGTCTTTACGTATTAGAAGTTGTGGCGGTGGTGGTGTGTGTGGAGATAGGATAAGATAGTCCCTCAATATGACACTAATATCAACTCTACGGCTTATTTATCTATCACAATTCATCTAATATGACATAATAAACAATATTAACAATATAAAAACATGACATATACTCTAGAATGAATAAAATATGTTATTAACCCTTACATTGTCCAAACATAGATCTACGTTCACCTGTGTGGCGCTCCAAATATTTTGAAAAATAAAAAATCGTTTTTTGTTTTTAAATTAAAGAGGGCAATTTTTGTGTGGTATAAGACCCAAAAAGAAAATTTTGGACCAGTATTTACCGAGATGTAAGACCATGAAGTTGGCTCTGGATGTTCACCTGACGGCAACATCCAGTCATGCCGCTTGCAGAAGTGTTGCCGATTTACCTTTTTTTCTCTTTTTTATTTTAGTTTATATAATTTTTATGTTCTGATAATTACAATATACAGTGGACCCCCGGTTAACGATATGTTTTCATTCCAGAAGTATGTTCAGGTGCCAGTACTGACCGAATTTGTTCCCATAAGGAAAATTGAGAAGTAGATTAGTCCATTTCAGACCCCCAAACATACACGTACAAACGCACTTACGTAAATACACTTACATAATTGGTCGCATTGGGAGGTGATCATTATGCGGGGGTCCATTGTATAATAGTTCTTGTGATTTCATAGCCAATCTTTGTTCTGACACTAATATTATGTACTGAAATTGTACTCAAATAGTAACATCACGCTGACAGGTGAACATTTTTACCTGCCTTGGTCATTGACTATTGTCTAGAAATACAGGAGGGCCCCACTTATACGGCAGGTTAGGTTCCAGGCTACCGCCATAAAGTGGAAACCGCCGTAAAGTGGAACATCCTTTTTTTCCACTTACAAATGCATACAAACACTAGATAACAAGTTTACACTAACATATATTAAGTTAGCAATAGAACCAGGCATCAAAAAACAATAAAAAAGTACAATACACACATAGTGCACTCATTACTTACCTTAAAATATTTAGAGTCTTAATCTAGGGTGAGACAAGTAGTATTTATTGTAAGAAATCAAGTGTGGTATGTATGGTAGTCAGCCAGGCTACAATACCAGGCCACCCCACCCACACATACAATTCTATGATATTTAAGCATCCCAGAGCGATAAAATGTATATACAGTTCACTCATTACTTACCTTAAAATATAGGGTGAGATGAGTAGTATTTATTGTAAAAAATCAAGTGTGGTATGTATGGTAGTCAGCCGGGCTACCATACCAGGCCAACCCACCTACACATAATATTCTATTACATTTAAGCATCCCAGAGCGATAAAATGTATATACAGTTCACTCATTACTTGCCTTAAAATATTTGTAGTCTTAATGTAGGGTCAGGAGTAGGTAAATGAGATAAAACGAATAAATGAGAGAGAGAAAGAATGAGTGCATGAGAGAATACAGGCGCAGAGTTATGTAAACAAACCAGGCGAAGGTAAGTTTTGTAAACAAAGTGTACACGTCTGGTTTGTGTACAAGTTACGTTGTGTACAGGTTGTCTCTACATTGATACGGTAGAATAAATAAAGAAGAACACTCCCATTCTCATGTAACATCATTTTGAGAAGAAATGATGCTCTGAGTGAAGGCAATGGAAATAAGTCACTCTGACTTTTTTGGGTTATCCTAGGTTCTCTACACGTATGTTGTTATGTATGATAATCTATGTAACTGTATTTGTGTATACCTGAATAAACTTACTTACATACATACGAAAGGAATAATTTTCTACAGTTACCCCCAGTAACACATTTTCTCTTATGTTAGATTAGAGAAAATGTTATTCTTGGCGTCACTTGTACAAGTTATCTGGCTACCACATCTCATATTTATGTTTATTTATTCTAATGTGAGGTGTATTTATCATCTTTTTATGTTATGAATCGTGTTTATTATATAATTTTGAAAAAAATATAATGGATGGATTAATGAAAATGTGTATATTAACGTAATATACAACATTTAATGAGACTCGGTGATTATTATTATTATTATTATTATCATTTCTAATATGGCGTCATTTGTGCAAGTCGTCTGCTACCACATCTCATATTTATGTTTATTTATTCTATTGTGGGGTGTATTTATCATCTTTTTATGTTATGTATCGTGTTTATTATATAATTTTGAAAAAATATCATAGATGGATTAATGAAAATGTGTATTTAACGTAATATACGACATTTAAATGAGACTCGATGATTATTATAATCATTACTAATATGACGTCTGGAGACATAAGACACTCTTACTGATTTTAATGTGTACCTGCATGCCAGCACAGTATCTAAGTTTATTTAAGTACAGGTATACATAAGTACAGTAGACCCCCGGTTAACGAACTTTTTTCATTCCAGTAGTATGTTCAGGTGCCAGTACTGACCGAATTTTTTCCCATAAGGAATATTGTGAAGTAGATTAGTCCATTTCAGACCCCCAAACATACACGTACAAACGCACTTACATAAATACACTTACATAATTGGTCGCATTTGGAGGTGATCGTTAAGCGGGGGTCCACTGTATAATTATCAGAGTATATATAAAATATGAAATAACTTTTAAAAACATTTGAAATTTTGGAGTTTTCAGACAAAATGGAGAGACTTGGTGCTTACTGAGCTCACGAAGAATGTAAACAAACAGGGTGGGGCGCGGTGACCGTATTAGAAAGTCAGGTGGGGGGAGACGTATAGCGAGTTTTGGTCATAATTTGAAATGACCGTATTAGCGGAACGCCATAAAGTGAAACGCCGTAAAGCGGGGCCCTCCTGTATATACAAAGTATTTATAGATCCCAGCAGTGTTTTAGACATGCTGGAGTATGAAACTCCTTGAAGAACGGCGTTATTGCCTTTATATGTTTTTACTCTTGCACACAAACATGTCTTTGTATACCTGTCTGTCAGTCTGTCTGCCTGTCTAACTATACATCTATCTATCTGTACATCTATCTGTCTGTTTATAAGTACATCTCTCTGTCTATCTGTACATCTATCTGTCTGTCTTTCTGTCTGTCTGCCTAGTTCTGCTTATCTGTGTCTAGTTCAGCTTATCTGTCATCTGTCTTTGTCTTCTGTGTGTGCCTTGAAGAATGGTTGTTATGACAAGCGTCAGATAACAAGTGACATTTGATTAATGTGCCTCTTGCACACAAACATGTTTCTATGTCTGTCAGTCAGTCTGTCTGCCTGTCTGTACATCTATCTTTTTGTCTGTCTATCTGTCTCTGCCTAGCACTGCTTATCTGTCTAGTTCAGCTTCTGTGTGGTCATGTTTATTTATGTCTTATATCTACAAACACTGTACAGCACTTGGTCTGGAATTTTGGGGTTATCCTAAGTAATTTACATTATGAATAATAACTGTACTTATGAGTACATGTGAGAGATAGAGATAGACAGAGATATAGACAGACAGAGACAGCCAAAGCCAGCCAGCCAGCCGAATACATTAGAACATAAGAAGGAACACTGCAGCAGACCAATGACCCACAAAGTCAGGTCACATCCACTGAAGGAAGGAGCACGGTGTCTGATCTAGTAGCACAAGCTAGTCAGGTCTAACTCACACCCACCCACACCCACTCATGCACTTATCTAACCTATTTTTACTTTCCTCTTAAAATGTGAGTGTCAATATGACATGACATCAGTGAATTCCTGGTGTTTGCCACACTATTTGTTCTAGCTGGCGCTCAATTGAACCGGTGCTCCCACAAGGTACTAAGTGGTCCCCGATTTTTTTCATATTGTGCACACAGAGTGCACAGACCCATTCTTTCATGTCTAGGTGACTCAGGCCTATCACACCAAACTGGAAGGAATGAAAAATAAAACTCTGATCTATGTTCGGAGACCCCCGCATGTCAACGCAGATCTACGTGTGGACAGTTTAAGGGTTAAGTATGTTAGGAATTGTGGTGGTGGCAGAGTTTGTTAGGAGATAGGACAAGATGGTCTTTCAATATGACACTAATGTCAACTCCACGGTTTATTTATCTATCACAATTCATCTAATACGACATAATAAACACGACATATACTCTAGAAAGAATAAAATACGTCATTAAGTATGTCATGAGTGTTGCTGTGTTGTTATTGTTGTTGGGTGTATAAGGGTAGCACAGAGGTGGTAGAGACTAGAGACGGCGACGTTGTCAGTCGCCCTATATAACTCCAACAACACTGGAGTTAGGTTTGTGCTGTTAATCGCTTAACTTACTTGCTACACTGTTAATGCTACACTTTATCACTGGCTGGTGTTATAGCCTTTATCGACTCCTGATGCTTTACTATCGTACATGAAGAATCACTGAAGAAGGCACATTCTTCCTTCTCTCTTCCTCCTCCACTTTGGTACTCTGATACAAGTTCTTCCTTGAATTCTATAGTTTTTCTCACCAAAGGACTGGAACTAGTACAATATTTTATGATGTTTTTGTGTATTTTATGACTGTTCATGGTTCAATAGGTTAAAGAAGCAGTATTGTATTATACAGTGGACCCTCGACAAACGCTATTAATCCATTCCTGAGAGCTCATCGTTAGTCAAAATTATCGTTAGTCAAGTTAATTTTCCCCATAAGAAATAATGGAAATCAAATTAATCCGTGCAAGACACCCAAAAGTATTGAAAAAAAAAAATTAACACATGAAATATTAATTTTAATACACAAACTGAAGAAGACATGCACAGTTACGTGACACTTACCTTTATTGAAGATCTGGTGATGATTGATGGGATGGGAGGAGGGGAGACTGTGGATGGTGTTAGTGTTTAGAAGGGGAATCCCCTTACATTAGGACTTGAGGTGGCAAGTCCTTTTTCGGGGTTACTTCCCTTCTTCTTTTAATGCCACTAGGACCAGCTTGAGAGTCACTGGACCTCTGTCGCACAACATATCTGTCTATAGAGGCCTGTACCTCCCGTTCCTTTATGACATTCCTAAAGTGTTTCACAACATTGTCAGTGTCACAATTAAACACTTGTTCAGGTTTCAATTCTTCACTGTCTATGTACTCCTTGAGTTCCTGCACATATTTTTCAGCTGCTTTTTGGTCCAAACTGGCAGCCTCACCATGCCTTATCACACTATGTATGCCACTACGATTCTTAAATCTCTCAAACCAACCTTTGCAAGCCTTAAATTCACTCACATCACCACTAGTTGCTGGCATTTTTCTAATTAAACCCTCATGCAACTTCCTAACCTTTTCACATATGATCGCTTGAGAGATGCTATCTCCTGCTATCTGTTCTTCGTTTATCCACACCAATAACAGTCTCTCACCATCTTCTATCACTTGCGATCTCAGTTTCAAAAACATAGTTGCACCTTTGGCAAGAACAGCTTCCTTGATTGCTGTTTTCTTGGCCACAATAGTAGCGATGGTTGATTGGGGTTTTGTGTACAGCCTGGCCAGCTCGGAGACACGCTCTCCACTTTCATACTTAGCAATGATCTCTTCTTCATATCCATAGTAATTCTCACCCTTTTTGCTGTAGGGTTGGCACTAGAAGCTTTCCTGGGGCCCATGGTGGCTTAGTTTGCAGGTGCAATCACTAAAAAGGCTGTGATAATATGAAATGTTCCGTTTGTATGCTTGGAAGCGACCGCGGTGGCTGGCTGGCTTGTAAACACTGGCCAGAAGTGGATGCATCTCAGACGGAACGAATAGTGTTGGTCGAGTTTTTTAGCACTAGTCGAGGCAAAAATTTTGCGTTAAAATGTATCGCTGGTCGGATTTATCGTTAATCGATGCCATCGTTGGTCGAGGGTCCACTGTATTTCTGTACAATATATTGGGGCACTAAACATTCATGATTTTTCAACATTCGCGAGGTTCTTGATCCCCTACCCCTCGCGAATGTTGAGGGAGACCTGTACATCACAACAATGAACTACAATTACATGTTCACTTTTATTTTTGTAAGCTGTGGAGGCCTTAAAAATGTTGTTTGGCTTCTTTGGGGGGCTCTCAGGAATGTAATCCTATTTTTCTCATGAGTTCTTCAGTTTATCTAACCCAGTCTTGCCTAACAGGGCACTTTCAGGAACCTAACTACCATGTTAAATTAGGATCTATTGTATTTTTAAATGTTTATACAGTAGTGTACTATAAATTGTAATAAACAGAACAGAAGAAATCAGCTCTAATATACATTATTTAGATATGCATACTGGTCAGGTCCCATCGTATGTCCGAGTTGTCAGTAAACGAGTACATCGCTAAGTGAGGAGAGGTTGTATATATTAATGCAAAATATTATAGTCCTAGATGTAAGTTAACCCTTTCAGGGTCGAGAGGCCCTCTCCCAAACTCGTTCTCAGGGTCGAAATTTTTTTGGAAAAAAAAAAAAAAAAAAATTCTTATGAAATGATAGAGAATCTTATCCTGATGATAATGACACCAAAAGTATGAAATTTGATGAAAACTTATGGAGTTATGCTCTCGCAAAGTTAGCTGTCTCGACGATGTTTACGCATTGGCAATTTCGCCCACTTTGAGCCCTATTTTCGGCCAATTTCAGTGTACTAGTCGACAAAAATCATATCTATTTCGTTAGAGCTCCATTTTTTCTATCGAATGAGTACAAGAAACCACCCATTTACAGATTTCAAGTACCCAATAAAGTAGTCAGAAATTGTCAATTTTGCCGATTTCACACAAATTTCAAAAGATGCCAATTTCCAAATAGGGTCCAGAATAAGCAAGACAGACATTCCTGGCACTAAAATAAAATTTTCTCTGTTCATTAGTCACATCCCCAGGCCCCTCTTACATCCGTTTTGCTTTCCACTTTGAATTTTATTTTCACAAAAAAATAGAAGATTTACTGTTATGCAGAGTACTGCATTAGTGTAGAAATGGTGTAAAAATGGTATAAATAATGTCAGTGCACTTGTGGAAGAATATTAGACTCACCAGTTGATGTGTATTGGATGCCTGGCATGATTTGTTTACTTTTGAAATCTGGTAAAAATCGAACATTTCTGCTATTCTGAGCTCAATTTCAAGGTACTTTTCATTGTAAAACCAATCAAAATCATTGCAATTTCTGTAATATGTCTTCCATTCTATAAAATGAGACCAGGAAAACCAGAATAGACCCATAAATACCATACGAAAACACACTGCAAAGTCGCTGTTTTAAACCAAAAACACGGTTGTAGTTTTTTTTTCTCATTATGCAATATGTGCTGCAGGATTTTTTTATACTGTGCACACTGACCACATAGGCCCATTCTTTCATATGTAGGCCTACCAGCTTTCTCTCACTAGATCTGAAGGTGTTAGAATTTAGGCATTCTAGTACGTCAATAACCCTGGTGCATAAGCTGTACTAGTACATTGGAAACCCTGAAAGGGTTAAGTTTAAGCTTGCCCAAAATGCTCAACATAACTAAGGGGCATGCCTTGTGAGAGAGGTACTGTCACCTAACTTTCTACGAACGATGTATCATGTTGCTAAATGGAGAATTACAGTGATAATGTACACATAGTTCAAGAAAATATAAACCTCAATGATATCGTACGTTATCATATTCGACAACAAGAGGTGGTAGCTGTGAGCACTCATATATGGGAGGTTGAAGATCACACTGAGTAGTGAGGACAGGGCCCAGAGTAAACACTGTCACAACCACTACTGCTCTCAACATGAAACTGACGATGCGAGCCAACATCTTGTGCACCGTGATGAGAGAGAGACTCTGAAATGTTGAAATAAGAATTTGAATCATAAAAACTTCTATGCCATGAGATAACTACTGATATTTTATAAAACTGAATGGAACAGAGAGGTACTAAAGACAAAAAGGGCACTTCTGACAAAACAGGTACTGAATGAATGAATGATGTTGAATCTGGGGTCACCCTACCTTGGTAGGGTGACCCCACCATAATAATAATAATAATAATAATAATAATAATAATAATAATAATAATAATAATAATAATAATAATAATAATAATAATAATAATAATAAGAGAATTAATAATAATACTGGGTAGATGTATATCAGTTATGTAATCTATAAAAGGTATTCTCTTATTGCATAACCCCAGCCCTGTGCACTTCAATGAAGGTGAAAGCAACAGAGCAGTGTGTGGAATAAGTCATTAATGAAGTTATTAGTGTTAAAGATTGAAAGCAAACCAGGAGAGGTATTCACAAGTTATGTGGAAGCTAATACCCAATTTCTTCAATAAAAATGACAAATTACAGAATACACAGCCCAAAACTAAATCATGCCTTGAAGGCAGTCTGGAGAGCAGAGAGGTATTCTCTTGATATCAGAGACCAAAATACTAGCACATTAAGATCAAAGCCATTCACAATTTGCATTATCAAGTCATCAGCACTGAAGGGTGAAGACAGTTGAATGAAGCACTATTTTTTTTTAATGGGCTGTCTCCCACTGAGGCAGGGTGCCCCCAAAAAATGAAGAAATACTTTCACCACCTTTCACTCTATCAGTGTCTTGCCAGAGGCATGCTGATACTACAGTTCAGATACTCCTCCAAACAACAAATATCCCCGCCCATTCTTCAGAGTGCAGGCATTGTACTTCCCACTTCCAGGACTCAAACCCAGCTAACTTGGTTTCCCTGAATTCCTTCACAAACTTACCTTGCTCACTCCAACATTTCATTAAATACTAAAAACCATCTGCCTCCACTAACTCCTATCTAACACACTCAATCATGCTGGATGGATGTCTAAGCCTCTTGCAAACAAAACCTCCTTTGCCCCCTCCCTCCAACATCCTAGAGTGAACTTTACCTTGCCTTCCCTCCACTGCATATTTATACACCTTCCAAGTCATCCTATTTTGTTCCTTCCTAAATTTTGTAGTACATACAGGTAGTCAGGCTTCAAACACCTTTAACTGTACAGCAATAGAGTGAAACAGATTGTCTATGCATGTAAAACCCTGTCATAGCATGACCCAGTTCAAGAAAAGAGCAAAAAGTACCTAGTGAATGAAACTGCAAAAAGGGAGGAGAGTGATTTCTTGTATAGCCAAGCTTGGTGTATCTATTATTGTAAGCTGATCCTCTCTATTTAACCCTTTGACTGTTTTGGTCGTATATATATGTCTTACAAGCCAGTGTTTCAGACGTATAAATACTCAATAATTCTAGCGGCTTCAAATCAAGCGGAAGAAAGCTGGTAGGCCCACATGTGAGAGAATGGGTCTGTGTGGTCAGTGTGCACCACATAAAAAAAATCCTGCAGCACACAGTGCGTAATGAGAAAAAAAAACTGATCGTTTTTTTGGATTAAAACGCCGACTTTAAGGTGTATTTTTGTATAGTATTTATCGATGTATTTGCGTTTTCATGGTCTTAGGTGATAAAATGGAAAACATATTACAGAAATAGAGATGGTTTTTATTACTTAGATGATGAAAACGACCTTGAAACTGAGCTCAAAGTAGAGGAAATGTTCGATTTTTACCAATGTTCAGGAGTAAACAAATCACACCACACGTCCAATACACGTCAACTGGGGAGTCTAATATTCTTTCACTAGTGCACTGATATTATTTATACCATTTTTACAATAATGCAGTAGTCTGCATAACAGTAAATTTTGTATTTTTTTGTATGAATAAAAAATCAAAATAGAAAGCAATAATAATATAAGAGGGGCCTAGAGATGTGACTAATGAACAGAGGATATGTTATTTTAGTGCCAAGAATGTCTACCTTGTTCATTCTGGACCCTATTTTGAAATTGGCATCTTCTTTAGTTTGCGTGAAATTGGCCAAATTGCCAATTTTTGACCACAATATTGGGTAGTCCAAATTGGTAAATGGGAGGTTTCTTGTACTCAACTGATAGATAAAATGGAGTTCTAAAGAAATAGCTATGAGTTTGGTAAATTGGAACAACGGAATTGGCTGAAAATAGGGCTCAAAGTCGGCGAAATCGCCGATACGCATATGTCGCCGAGACCGCTAACTTCGCGGGAGCGTAATTCCATGAGTTTTCGACCAAATTTCGAATTTTTGGTGTCATTACCATCGGGAAAAGATTCTCTATCATTTCATAAGAAAAAATAATTTTTTTTTTTTTCAAGAATTTAGCGACATAGAATGACACTTTCAGAAAGGGGCCTGAAACAGTCAAAGGGTTAATGTTAACATAAATAACTCAGGTTACTTTATTCTTACTGTATTACGTTTTATTGTAATTGATTTTCACACAGTTGAGATACTTAGCTGTTTTAACTTTTAAGGTTATAATCATGATGACTGATTCCTACTGTAACTTACCGCTACACTTGAACCCCTTGACTGTCACAACCCCAAATCCTGAGGTGTCTCCTGGTGTTGCAAAAAAAAAAAAAAAAAAAAAAAAAAAAAAAAAAAAAAAAAAAAAAAAAAAAAAAAAAAAGATAGAGAATCTTTTCCCGATTGTAATGACACCAAAAGAACGAAATTTGATGGAAAACTGATGGAATTATACTCTCACGAAGTTAGCGACCTCGGCAATATTTACGAATCGGCAATTTCGCCCACTTTGAGCCCTGTTTTTGGCTAATTCCATTGTTCCAATCGACCAAACTCATAGCTATTTCTTTAGAACTCCATTTTTTCTATCGATTGAGTACAAGAAACTGCCCATTTACCGATTTCAACTACCCAATAACGTGGTCAAAAATTTGCAATTTGGCCAATTTCACGAAAACTAAAATACAGTGGACCCCCGCATAACGATATTAATCCGTTCCTGAGAGCTCATTGTTATGCGAAATTATCGTTATGCGAATGAATTTTCCCCATAAGAAATAATGGAAATCAAATTAATCCGTGCAAGACACCCAAAAGTATGAAAAAAAAAATTTTACCACATGAAATATACATTTTCCTACACACAAAGAGAAGGATACATGCACAATAGTAGAGTAGTACATGCACAGTATATATTGTGCATGTACTACTCTACTAAATGAAGAAAAAATGACACTTACCTTTACTGAAGATGCAGCAATGACTGATGAGACACTGTGTCCTGGGAGTGCCTTTTCCTCCTGAGTACTGTAGGTCCTGTTTGGCATTTTCTTCCAGAACAGGCCTTATCACACTGTGTATGCCACTACGATTCTTAAATCTCTCAAACCAACCTTTGCTGGCTTTAAATTCACCAATATGAGCACTAGTTCCAGGCATTTTTCCCTGTTCACCTGGGTGTTAGTCGACTGGTGTGGGTTGCATCCTGGGAGACAAGATTAAGGACCCCAATGGAAATAAGTTAGATAGTCTTCGATGACACTGACTTTTTTGGGTTATCCTGGGTGGCTAACCCTCTGGGGTTAATTGTTTATTGGTATTCTCAATAAGCCACACCAACAACGGTGCTACAGCAGCAACAGCAGCAGCTGACAGTGCTACAGCAGCAGCAGCTGACAGTGCTACAGCAGCAGCAGACGGTGCTACAGCAGCAGCAGATGGTACTACAGCAGCAGCAGCAGCAGCTGACGGTGGTACAGTAGCAGCAGCTGATGGTGGTACAGCAGCAGCAGCAGCAGCTGACAGTGCAGCAGCAGCAGCAGCTGACAGTGCTACAGCAGCAGCAGACGGTGCTACAGCAGCAGCAGACGGTACTACAGCAGCAGCAGCTGACAGTGGTACAGCAGCAGCAGCAGCTGATGGTGCTACAGCAGCAGCAGCAGCTGACAGTGCTACAGCAGCAGCAGCATCAGCAGTTGACCATTGTACCACAGTATTTCGATAATATTTCTCGCCCTTTTTACCACAGGGTTGGCACTAGAAGCTTTCTTGGGGCCCATGGTCACTTTTTTTGCAGATAAAATCACCAAAAACGCTCTAATACGAAATGTTCCGACTGTATGCTTGGATGTTACCACGGAGGCTGGCTTGTAAACAATGCCACCGGCAGAACATGTGAGGCTAGCTCAGGCCACACATTAGACGCGTCTCGGACGAATAGCGTTGAGCGGGTTTTTTAGCGGTATGCGAGGCAAAATCTTAGCGATAAAATGTATCGGTATGCGGATTTAACATCAACGGTATGCGGGGGTCCACTGTATATGACAATTTCAAAATAGGGTCCAGAATGAACAATGCAGACATTCTTGGCTCTAAAATAACATTTTCTTTGTTCATCAGTCACATCTCCAGGCCCCTGTGATATTACTCTTGCTTTCTATTTTGAATTTTTATTCAAACAAAAAACAGAAGATTTACTGTTGTTATGCAGACTACAGCAATACTGTAATAATTGTATAAATAATGTCAACCCATTCATGACTGCATATTAGAATGGCTACTTGGACATTTATTGGAAAATGACATTACAGTGGACCCCCGCATAGCGAACTTAATCCGTGCAAGAGGGCTGGTCGTTATGCGAAATGTTCGCTATGCGAATTAATTTTCCCCATAAGAAATAATGGAAATAAAATTAATCCATGCAAGACACCCAAAAGTATGAAAAAAAATTTTTTTACCACAAAAAAATGTTAATTTTAGTACACACAAACTGAAAAAGGCATGCACAATTACATGACACTTACTTTTATTGAAGATCTGGTGATGATTGATGGGATGGGAGGAGGGGAGAGAGAGTGTTAGTGTTTAGAAGGGGAATCCCCTTCCATTAGGACTTGAGGTAGCAAGTCCTTTTCTGGGGTTACTTCCCTTCTTCTTTTAATGCCACTAGGACCAGCTTCAGAGTCACTGGACTTCTTTCGCACAACATATCTGTCCATAGTGGCCTGTACCTCTCGTTCCTTTATGACTTTCCTAAAGTGTTTCACAACAGTGTCATTGTAATAGTCACCAGCACGGCTTGCAATAGCTGTGTGAGGGTGATTTTCATCAAAAAAGGTTTGCACTTCAAGCCATTTTGCACACATTTCCTTAATCTTTGAAGTAGGCAATTCCTTCAATTTCTCTCTCCCCTCCTCTGAACCAGTTTCCCCAGGTCTGGCCTCTTGCTCTTGAAGTTGATCTATCAGCTCATCAGTGGTTAGTTCTTCATTGTCCTCCTCCACCAACTCTTCCACATCCTCCCCACTAACCTCCAACCCCAAGGACTTCCCCAATTCCACAATTGATTCCTCAACTGGTATACTACTCCTCTCAGGGTTAGCCTCAAACCCTTCAAAATCCCTTTTGTCTACACATTCTGGCCACAGTTTCTTCCAAGCAGAGTTCAAGGTTCTCTTAGTCACTCCCTCCCAAGCCTTACCTATAAGGTTTACACACCTGAGGATATTAAAGTGATCCTTCCAAAACTCTTTTAGAGTCAATCCAGTGTCTGTGGTCACTTCAAAGCACTTTTGAAACAGAGCTTTTGTGTACAGTTTCTTGAAGTTGGAAATGACCTGCTGGTCCATGGGCTGCAGGAGAGGAGTGGTATTAGGAGGCAAAAACTTCACCTTAATGAAGCTCATGTCCCCATAAAGTCGCTCTGCCACGTCTGTAGGATGACCAGGGGCATTGTCTAACACCAGGAGGCACTTAAGGTCTAATTTCTTTTCAGTTAGGTAATCTTTCACATTGGGGGCAAATGCATGGTGTAACCAGTTATAGAAAAATTCCCTAGTGACCCATGCCTTACTGTTTGCCCTCCACAGCACACACAAATTATCC
Organism: Cherax quadricarinatus; assembly: GCF_038502225.1. Lineage (NCBI taxonomy): Eukaryota > Metazoa > Arthropoda > Malacostraca > Decapoda > Parastacidae > Cherax > Cherax quadricarinatus. The sequence goes on from NC_091353.1 coordinate 23,583,682, forward strand.
TTGAGGACATTCTTTTGCCTGAACGCTCTGGGAGTTTCAGAGTGATACACTAATAAAGGCTTAACTTTGCAATCACCAGTAGCATTGGCACACATGAGAAGGGTAAGCCTGTCTTTCATAGGCTTATGTCCTGGGAGTGCCTTTTCCTCCTGAGTAATGTAGGTCCTGCTTGGCATTTTCTTCCAGAACAGGCCTGTTTCATCACAATTAAACACTTGTTCAGGTTCCAGTCCTTCAGTTTCTATGTACTCCTTGAATTCATGCACATATTTTTCAGCCGCTTTGTGGTCCGAACTGGCAGCCTCACCATGCCGTATCACACTATGGATGCCACTACGCTTCTTAAATCTCTCAAACCAACCTTTGCTGGCCTTAAATTCACTCACATCATCACTAGTTGCAGGCATTTTTTTAATTAAATCGTCATGCAACTTCCTAGCCTTTTCACATATGATCGCTTGAGAGACGCTATCTCCTGCTAGCTGTTTTTCATTTATCCACACCAATAAGAGTCTCTCAACATCTTCTATCACTTGCGATCTTTGTTTCGAAAACACAGTTAAACCTTTGGCAACAACAGCTTCCTTGATTGCCGTTTTCTTGCCCACAATAGAAGCGATGGTTGATTTTGGTTTCTTGTACAACCTGACCAGGTCGGTGATACGTACTCCACTTTCATACTTATCAATGATTTCTTTCTTAATTTCAATGGGTATTCTTACCCTTTGAGGTGTAGGGTTGGCACTAGAAGCTTTCTTGGGGCCCATGGTCACTTATTTTCCACAAACAGCACCGAAAACACTGTAATAATACGAAATATTCCGAGTGTATGCTTGAATGTTACCGCGGAGGCTAGCTGGTAAACAATGGGACGGGCGGCACATGTGAGGCTGGCTGAGGGCCCACATTGGACGCGTCTCGAACGAAGTTCGCTGAGCGGGTTTTTGTCTACTATGCGGGGCAAAATTTTAGCGGACAAAGCGTTCGCTATGCGGAATGTTCGCTATGCAAGGCGTTCGCTATGCGGGGGTCCACTGTATTTGTTAACTTTTGAACAAGAGCAAAAATGAAACATTTCCCCTATTTTGAGCTCCATTTCAAAGTTCTTTTCATAGTAAAACCAATCAAAATCACCTCTATTTCTATAATATGTTTTCCATTCTATCAAATGAGACCAAGAAAACGAGAATACAACCATAAATATTATACGAGAATAGACCACAAAATCGGCATTTTAATTAAAAAAAAAAGTTGGAGTTCTTTTTTTTCTCATTATGCACTGCATGCTGCAGGATTTTTTTTATATGGTGCACACTGACCACACAGACCCATTCTCTCACATATGGGCCTACCAGTTATCTCCTGCTTGATCTGAAGTCGCTAGAACTTATGAGTATATATACGTCAAAAACAGTGGCTCGTAAGACGTATATATACGACCAAAACAGTCAAAGGGTTAAATAATAAGATATTACAAGGACCACGACAGAAATAAGTCACTCTGTCTGACTATTTTGAGTTATCCTAGGTAATTTACACACATGTTCAACTATGTATGATAATTGTACTTGTGTGTACCTGGACCTAAATAAACTTACTTATTAAACCACCTCAACAACCCCTTGCTCAGCCTTTTGGATAATACTTTTAGTAACCTTGCACCTCCGAACAACCAAGCTACGAATTCTCTGCATAATATTTATAACACACATTGCCCTCGGACATATTTCTACTGCCTCCAACCTCCTTGCCCTTCAATATTCACAACCCATGTTTCACACCCACATTAGAGTATTGGTACCACTATACTCTCACACATTCCTGTTTTTGACTCCATGGATAACAGTCTTTGTATCAACAAATATCTCAATGAACCACCCATCTTTTTTCCCCTTATCAATTTCTATGGTTCACTTCATCTTTCACAAACCCATCTGTTGAAAAGCCCATTCCCAAATGTCTGAAAGCATTTACTTCCTCCAAGCTCCCTCCTTCAAACTGAGGAAATATTTTTAGGTTTGTATCTGGACTGCAAACTGAAGTTTAAAACCATCATCCAGAACATATCAAAGGTCTCCAATATGGTAGACATCCACTCCAAGACATGTTACTGTATAGCTCAAACAGCCCTATTTATACTGTATTACTCACTAATCTATTCCTACCTCACCTATGGCACTTGCGCCTGGAGATCTACTACGTCAAACCATTTAAAACCAAGAATAACTCAACAAAAGACAACACACCCGTACTCTTCAAAAGTTTAAACTTCCTCAATATACACAGAATGTACTCATACTATTGTGATTACTATATATACAGTAGGGCCCTGCTTTATGGGATTTCAACTTATGGCATACCGCTAATGTGGACATTTCAAATTATGACCAAAATTCGCTATACGGCCCCCCACCTGACTAATACAGTCACTGTACCCCATCCGGTTTGTTTACCTCCGCATTTCTCCATTATGTCTGGAAACTTTCCAAAATTTCAAGTGTTTTAACCCTTAACCCTTTCAGAGTCAGCAGGCTCTCTCCTAAACTTGTTCTCAGGGTCGGAAATTTTTTGAAAAAAAAAAAAATCCTATGAAATGATAGAGAATCTTTTCCCAATCATAATGACACCAAAAGTATGAAATTTGATGGAAAACTTATGGAATTGTGCTCTCGCAAAGTTAGCAGTCTAGACAATATTTATGCATCGGCATTTTGCCCATTTTGAGTCCTATTTTCGGCCGATTCCAATGTACCAGTTGACAAAAATGATAACTATTTTGCTAGAACTCCATTTTTTCTATCGAATGAGTACAAAACAACCACCCATTTACCAATTTCAACTATCGAATAAAATCGTCAAAAATTGGCAATTTTGCCAGTTTTACACAAATTTCAAAATATGCTAATTTCCAAACAGGGTCCAGAATAAACAAGACAGACATTCCTGGCACTAAAATAACATTTCTTCTGTTCATTAGTCATGTCACCACGCCTCTTTTACATTTCTTTTGGTTTCCATTTTCAATTTTTATTCTCACAAAAAATAGAAATTAACTGTTATGCAGACTACTGCATTAGTGTAGAAATTGTGTAGAAATGGTATAAATAATATCAGCGCACTTGTGAAATAATATTAGACTCACCAGTTGACGTGTATTGGACGTATGGCATGATTTGCCTACTTTTGAACTTTGACAAAAATCAAACATTTCTACTACAGTAGGGTTCAACTTTACGGCGTTTCACTTTACGGCGTTCCACTAATACGGTCATTTCAAATTATGACCAAAACTCGATATATGGCTCCCCCCACCTGACTTTCTAATACGGTCACCGTGCCCCACCTGGTTTGTTTACATTCTCTGTGAGATCTGTAAGCACTAAGTCTCTCCATTTTGTCCGGAAACTCCAAAATTTCAAGTGTTTTTAAAAGTTATTTCATATTTTATATATACTCTGATAATTATACATATGTATACTTGTACCTAAATAAACTTACATACTGTGCTGGCATGCAGGTACACAATAAAATCAGTAAGTCTCTCTTAGGTCTCCAGACGTCATATTAGTAATGATAATAATCGTTGAGTCTCATTTAAATGTCGTATATTACGTTAATATACACATTTTCATTAATCCATCTATGATATTTTTTCAAAATTATATAATAAACACGATGCATAACATATAAATATGATAAATACACCCCACAGTAGAATAAATAAACATAAATGTGAGATGTGGTAGCAGACGACTTGCACAAGTGACGCCATATTAGAAATAATAATAATAATAATCACCGAGTCTCATTAAATGTCGTATATTACGTTAATATATACATTTTCATTAATCCATCCATGATATTTTTTCAAAATTATATAATAAACACGATACATAACACAAAAAGATGATAAATACACCCCACAATAGAATAAATAAACATAAATATGAGATGTGGTAGCCAGATAACTTGTACAAGTGATGCCAAGAATGACATTTTCTCTAATTTAACATAAGAGAAAATGTGTTACTGGGGGTAACTGTAGAAAATTATTCCTTTCGTATATAAGTTTATTCAGGTATACACAAATAGTTACACAGATTATCATACATAACAACATATGTGTAGAGAACCCAGGATAACCCAAAAAAGTCAGAGTGACTTATTTCCATTGCCTTCACTCAGAGCATCATTTCTTCTCAAAATGATGTTACATGAGAATGGGAGTGTTCTTCTTTATTTATTCTACCGTATCAATGTAGAGACAATTTGTACACAATGTAACTTGTAAACAAACCAGACGTGTACACTTTTTTTGTTTACAAAACTTACGTTCGCCTGGTTTGTTTACATAACTCAGCCTGTCCTCTCTCATATACTCATTCTTTCTCTCTCTCATTTATTCGTTTTATCTCATTTACTTACTCCTGACCCTACATTAAGACTACAAATATTTTAAGGTAAGTAATGAGTGAACTGTATATACATTTTATCGCTCTGGGATGCTTAAATATCATAGAATAGTATGTGTGGGTGGGGTGGCCTGGTATGGTAGCCTGGCTGACTACCATACATACCACACTTGATTTCTTACAATAAATACTACTTGTCTCACCCTAGATTAAGACTCTAAATATTTTAAGGTAAGTAATGAGTGCACTATGTGTGTATTGTACTTTTTTATTGTTTTTTTGATGCCTGGTTCTATTGCTAACTTAATATATGTTAGTGTAAACTTGTTATCTAGTGTTTGTATGCATTTATAAGTGGAAAAAAGGGTGTTCCACTTTACGGCGGTTTCCGCTTTACGGCGGTAGCCTGGAACCTAACCTGCCATATAAGTGGGGCCCTACTGTACTTTGAGCTCAATTTCATGGTACTTTTCATTGTGAAACCAATCAAAATCATCTCAATTTCCGTAATATGTCTTTCACATAGAATAAAATGAGACCAGGAAAACTAGAATACAACAATAAATACCATACGAAAATACACTGCAAAGTCACTGTTTTAATCCAAAAACACAGTTGGAGTTTTTTCTTCATTATGCACTGTGTGCTGCAGGATTTTTTTTATACTGCACACACTGACCACATAGACCCATTCTTTCACATGCAGGCCTACCAGCTTTCTCTCGCTAGATTTGAAGGCGCTAGAATTTATGCGTACTAGTATGGCACCAACCCTGGCGTGCAAGCCATACTAGTACAGCACCAACCCTGAAAGGGTTAAACCGTCCAAACGTAGATCTACATTTGCATGCGTAGTGCTCCGAACATAGATCTACATTCAATTTTACATTGTTTCTTATGTAAAAAATAATGTATATCTACGTTCGGTTATGTTGGCAATCGTAGATCTACGTTTGGGAAGTTTAAGGGTTAAAGTTATTTCATGTTTTATATATACACCTACCATCCAACTTACGACCGAGTTCGGTTCCGAGAAACCGGTCGTAAGTCGAAATGGTTGTAAGTCGAACTTTACTACTGAACATCAACAAAACATTTTTGTAATGACTTTATTTCATTGTTTTATTTTGGTATTTCATGTTTTACTTTACTTTTTATGTTGTTAGTACTGTATTTTATACTGTAAGGTTTAGGATAAACACTGTGTACAACACAAATAGTTGTTTATTTCCCAGAAATTTGGCATAAAAAACACGGTCGTAAGTCGAGTGGTCGTAAGTCGAGTAGGTCGTAAGTCGGATGGTAGGTGTACTCTGATAATTATACTTATGTGTACGTGTACCTAAATAAACTTACACACTGTGCTGGCATGCAGGTACACATTAAAATCACTAAGTGTGTCTTATTAGTCTTGAGGATGCCATATTAATAATAATAATGATACACAATAATAATCACTCTGAGGGGCATTAAATGTCGTATATTACATTAATATAAACATTCATTAATCCATCTATATTTTTTCAAAATTATATAATAAACATGCTACATAACAAACATGATAAATACACCCCACAGTAGAATAAATTAACATAAATATGAGATGTTAGGTGTAGATAAATGTGTATGAACCAAAACCAGACACGTTCGTCTGCTTGTTTACATACTATGCATCTCTCTCTCCATCTCTCTCTCCATCTCTCTCTCTCTCTCTCTCTCTCTCTCTCTCTCTCTCTCTCTCTCTCTCCATCTCTCTCTCTCTCTCTCTCTCTCTCTCTCTCCATCTCTCTCTCCCTCTCTCTCTCTCTCCATCTCTCTCTCTCTCTCTCTCTCTCTCCATCTCTCTCTCTCTCTCTCTCTCTCTCTCTTCTCTCCCTCTCTCTCTCTCTCTCTCTCTCTCTCTCTCTCTCTCTCTCTCTCTCTCTCTCTCTCTCTCTCATCTCCTCTGCTCTCATCTCCTCTCCTCTACTCTCCTCTCCTCTCTCTCTCTCTCTCTCTCTCTCTCTCTCTCTCTCTCTCTCTCTCTCTCTCTCTCTCTCTCTCTCTCTCTCTCTCTCTCTCTCTCTCCATCTCTCTCTCTCCATCTCTCTCTCTCCATCTCTCCATATCTCTCTCTCTCTCCATCTCTCCATCTCTCTCTCTCCATCTCTCTCTCTCCATCTCTCCATATCTCTCTCTCTCTCCATATCTCTCTCTCTCTCCATCTCTCCATCTCTCTCTCTCTCTCCATCTCTCTCCATCTCTCTCTCTCTCTCTCTCTCTCCATCTCTCTCTCTCTCTCTCTCTCTCTCTCTCTCTCTCTCTCTCTCTCTCTCTCATTTCAAATCAATATCAAAATCAAAATTTAACTTCTTTGTTAAGGTTACAATGTGTGTTTACATTTCATAATTTGATTGGTACAAAGAAAGCCACTATCATGCCAAAGCATTTCGAGCAGACTTAACCTAATACTTAAAGACTACTTAAGTCTAGACAGGTGAAGAGTGGTAAATTACAAATATTCAGTATATTACTCAGTTATTATGAGGTAGTACAATTAATGATACAAACATTCTTAAGTTTGTTGTAATGGCTTAATAGTTAAGGGGTAATAAAATATTTGAGAGATTTGCTTTAAATTCGGTTAGAATTTAGCCTAGTGTGGGTATTGTTGTTACTGAGAGATGTTACTCAGAGACTTGTTCTCAGGGTCACCAAAATTTAAAAAAAAAAAAAAAATTCTTATGAAAAGATAGAGAATCTTTTCCCAATCATAATGACACAAAAGTATGAAATTTGATGGAAAACTTATGGAATTATGCTCTCGCGAAGTTAGCGGTCTCGACAATGTTTACGCATCGGCAATTTTGCCCACTTTGAGCCCTATTTTCGGCCAATTCCAATGTACTAGTCGACAAAAATCATAACTATTTCGCTAGAACTCCATTTTTTCTATCGAATGAGCACAAGAAACCACCCATTTACCGATTTCAACTATCCAATAAAGTGGTCAGAATTTAGCAATTTTGCCAATTTCACACAAATTTCAAAAGATGCCAATTTCTGAATAGGGTCCAGAATAAACAAGACATTCCTGGCACTAAAATAACAAATTCTCTGTTCGTCAGTCACATCCCCAGGCCCTTCTTATATTTCTTTGGCTTTCCATTTTTTAATTTTTATTCTTACAAAAAATAGAAGATTTACTGTTATGCAGACTACTGCATTAGTGTAGAAATGGTATAAATAATATCAGCACACTTGTGAAAGAATATTAGACTCACCAGTTGACGTGTATTGGACGCTTGGCATTATTTGTTTACTTTTGATCTTTGGTAAAAATCGAACATTTCTGCTACTTTGAGCTCAATTTCAAGGTACTTTTCATTGTAAAAGCAGTCAAAATCATCTCAATTTCTGTAATATTTCTTCCATTCTATAAAACGAGACCAAGAAAATTAGAATACAACAATAAATACCATATGAAAATACAGTGCAAAATCACTGTTTTATTCCAAAAACACGGTCAAAGTTTTTTTTTTTTTCATTACGCACTGTGTGCTGCAGGATTTTTTTTATACTGCGCACACTGACCACATACACCCATTCTTTCATATGTAGGCCTACCAGCTTTCTCTCACTAGATTTGAGGGCACCAGAATTTAGGCGTACTAGTACGTCAAAAACCCTGGGGCATAAGCCGTACTAGTACGGCCGAAACCCCCAAAGGGTTAATTGATTTGTGGGCAGGAGATCTCTTGCTGGCTCGAGCAAAAGGGTTCAAGATCTTCAGGCCCTTTATGTGCATTACATTTTTGCATAGTGTGAGATGGACACGAGGGATGTCAAAAAGTGTTTTTTGCCTCGTATTATGCCTTTGTGTTCTGTTGAAGCTGTCTAGAAGTTTGAGTGGAGGGTTGATATTGGAATTTAATGTTCTGTATATATAGTAGGCACAATAATAAGTGTGTATACTTTGTATATTAAGTAACTTTGAGTTTTTAAACAGTAGTGGGGTGTGTTGTCTGGTGCAGGAGTTTGTGATCATCCGCACAGCTGCTTGGGTTATTAACCCTTTGACTGTCGAAAGGCCCAATCCTGAAGTGTCTCCTGGTGTCGCAAAATATTCGAAAAAAAAAATTATTTTTTCTTATGAAAATGTTAAGATTATTTTTCTGATTGTTTTAGTCCCCCCAAAAAAAAATTTCCATCAGTACTTATCGAGATATAGAGTCCTGAAGTTTGCTGAAATTGATCTGCGAGCGGCAACAGCGGCGACTGCCGCTCACCCGGTAAACTTTGATTTACTTGTATTCGATGGTTTCTTGTTTTTTTCACTATTTTATTTCTTCACATAACTTTTGTGGCCTGTGAGACCAAATTATTGTGCAATGTTCAAATATACGCTCTTTGAATGTAACACAATTATAGCAAAAACACTCGTATCATTATAATGTTGCTAAAACTTGTTTACACAAACAAACAATGTAAACAAATGTTTATTACAATTGTTCTATAATATATATACATATGTACAATCACTGGACACTTTTCAAGAAGTGCTGCAGCTTGTGGAATTCTTTGAAACATGGGTATAAGCACAATGGTGTCTTACCTCCTCACACATAAAACAGAGTGTCTCTGCTGTTTTTGTGGGCGTTTTTGTGGTATGTCCACAGACAAAACACCTCTTCTGAGCATTTTTCTTGGCAGTAGTAGCAGGCAGTGGTATGGGGTAGTGATCACCCAGGCCTCCAGGCGGAGGGGACGTGTGTTGATAATTTTGTGGGCGCTGGTCTATTGCAGGTGTTGTTTCTTGGTACTTGAATATTATTTGTCTGATGACTGACAAACAAAATTCACCATATTTGGAGTTTCTTCTTGGTCTTCAACTTATACATATTATAAGCATTCAGCATGGAAATGTCAAGAAGATGGAAAAACAGTTTTATGTACCACTTATAACTCTTGCGAACACAGTCAGCAAACCCAATCTGCATGTCAAATTTGTCCACTAAGCGCATATTGAGGTTGTAATCCATCACAGCTGCAGGTTTTACAATGGGTTCATTGGTCTCTCTATTCTGCTTGCCAGTGTCTACCATTTCGTGTCGGTGAACTGACGTCAGCAGTGTGACATCACGTTTGTCATGCCACCGAAATGCCATGATGTCATTGGCAGCAAACACCTGCACTTCACCTCTACGACTGCCAGCATCGAGCCTAGGCATATGTTTACAATTTCCACGCACTGTGCCACACACATCTCTCATGTTCACTCGCAAGAAATCACTGAGTATAGGGCTTGTGTACCAGTTGTCAGTATATAAAATATGCCCCTTACCAAGATATGGCTCCATCATTGTTCTAACGACATCACCAGAGATACCCAGTAACTTTCTGGTATCTTCCAATGTTTTACCGCCAGTGTACACAATTATATCCAAAACCAGACCAGTTTTGCAATCACACAGAACAAGTAACTTTATACCAAAGTGTTTCCTCTTGCTTGGTATATACTGCTTGAATGAGAGTCTTCCTTTGAACAAAATCAAAGACTCATCAATAACAAGCTTCCTGAAGGGATAAAAATACATACAGCACTTTTGTTTCAGGTATATAAACACACGTCTGATCTTATATAACCCGTCGCTTCTGTCAGGCCTGGTTTTGTCTGAAAAGCGTAACATACGCAACAGTAACACAAATCTATTCACTGGTATAATGTCACTGAAAGCAGGGGTTGAAATCAGGCGGTCTGTCACCCAGTATGTGTTGACACTATGCTTACACACATGTGGCATAAGCATTATTGTGGCAAAGAACAGATACATCTCTGCCACAGTTGTGTCCTTCCACTGGTGTAGGCGTGATCTTGGCGACAGAATAGTGTTTGCCATGGTGTACTCATAGTATGTATTGCTTTCCCTGACAATAATGTCCATCAGGGGTTCATCGAAGAATAACTGAAAGCATTCCAGTTCAGTGGGATTGTTCCCAAGTGTACATGATGGCCGTATTCCATTTTGTCCTCCATCAAAGTCATGGGGATTGGAAACAAACTCATCATCTTGCTGCCAATCCCAGATGCGGTCAGCTGGTGCGTTCTGGATATTGTAATGTGGTTGTGGTTGTGCAGGTTGTGGTTGTGGTTGTGCAGGTTGTGGTTGTGGTTGTTGTGGGAGTGTGTGGTCGGGTGAGGCTGGTTGTAGTTGTGCAGAGTCAGCAGCGCGGGTAGTAGCGTGGCCTGCTGCTGGTGTCACATGACTCGTGCCACCATCACTATCACCACCACCACCTGCTGCCTCACTTGCATCATTGATACCCATCGTAACAATATTGTCATCTTCACTATCAGGATGTGGTGTAGGGCCACGGGATGTGCTCCGAGATGTACTCCTTCCTCTTGGAAGAGCATATGGCACACTACCAGACCGCATGCGACATCGTATATACTGCCGCTTCACTGGGGAATATTCACCCTCACTGTCACAACTAGAACTGCTTTCAATAACCTTGAAATCACTATCACTATCACTTTCACTGCTCACATCGGAGTCTTGTACACGGGCAAATAGTTTCCTCTTTCGTCCTGGTACAGGTGAACATGAACGAGCCAGCCCAGCACCAGAGGTGGAAGGTTGTGGGTCATGTGGGTTTTCATCACTAATTATGTTATCCTGGGCACTTTTTTCGGTCACACCTGCTTCAAAACCCGGGAATTCACTTTCACTGACACTTTCATCACTGTTTGAGCTATCACTTGGGAACAAAAGACCTCGAATCCACCGAGGAGTGAGGAACTTCTTACCGCGAGGCATGGTGAAAATGGACTACCAAGATGGCATTCCCACAATGCACCGCTGAGTCTCAGATTTTTTTCACAGGGTGCACACTGACCATTGAGACCCATTCTCTCTCGTGTAGGCCTACCAGCCCTCTCCAGCTTGATTTGAAGCCGCTAGAATTTATGCGTATAGATACGTCAAACATGGTATCTCCCATGACGTATATATACAACCGTGACAGTCAAGGGGTTAAAAGTTTAAGGTAACTGGCCATGGTAGATCCCTAAGCACAAATACCATAGGCAAGGTAAGAGCATATTAGAGAGTGATGTAAAGTAAGGAGCGGCCTTTGGGGTACATAGTATCGTATCTTGGAAAGGATACCTACTGTTTTGGAAACTTTCTTTGTTACATGCTGGATGTGGGTCTGACATTTAAGATTACATCAAAGTGGAGACCTAGAATTTGCCCTCAGTGTGTCTTGTAATGGGTGAACCATTTACTGATATGTTTAGATGGATATTTAATGCTCTGTTTCCAAAAAGCATGAAGTAGGTCTTGTCTATATTGAGAGTAAGTTCGTTGGTCATCATTCAGTTTGATGTTTTAGGTAGCTCACTGCTTACAGTGTTACTAAGTATAGCCAGGATTGGGTGGGAGAAGATGTAAGTGGTGTCATCTGTGAACAGAACTGGTTTAAGGAGTCACGATGCATTTGGGAGGTCACTGATGTACAGTGTACCAAATGGTTATAACTATGACCATAATTTTTAAAGGGGTGGACTGGTAAGATAGCGAAAGGCCTCAGTCAGGTGACCAAAAACTCCAACGGCGGGTCATCATGTGACAGACTCGCATCAGGAAACACTTGTCCTGTGGAAAATACTGAATATTCTCCAAAAAAAGTGTATTTTATATGTAAATTGATGGCCTATATTGTAGGTAATAAAAATTAATTTGTAAATAAATAAAGAAGTGAACCGACAGGGAAGATCTGCACCTGCGCTGAGGAGCAGGGAGGAGACGCCATTGTTTTTTAATGTGATACAAGCACGCTAATGAAATGCGCATAATTTTCGTCGCTCTAGGGGTTATATTGGGCTTAAAACCTCTCAAATAGGAGCCAAAATTGTTGGATGTGCAGTCCTGCATAACGTGAGCATTAAGCAGATGGACAGGACAGCTCCAAGAACCTCAGATAAGCTGTCTAAATTATGTTGTAATTCTGGCCAGTATTATCATCATAAATTTAGGTAGAGGGGGGTTCTGTACATGACATACAGTAATCTCCAGACTAATTGGTGAGTGTTATGATTATATATTCTCCTTATGTTACATAAATGTGTATATGTAATCATTTATTAATTTTAATATGCAGTCCACATGTTCATATTAAATTTTACCAGAATTCCTGGTGATGTATATTTCATCTGCAATTAATATAGGTCTAGAGCAACTTGTGGATATGGCAGTTGTAGGTACCGAAGGGGGACATTTTTTGCGACCTAGGTGTCTCAAAATTCCTACTTGTCTCTGTAACTCTGATAAATAATAATTATCTTTGTTACCATTTACTGGTATGTATCTAATGAGATTTATCCAGGTAAATTTAATTTTCCACATGTCCTGTTTCCTGACAAATCTTATCTAACCTACAATCAAATATTTCTGTAAGGATTCATAATAATAATTTTTATTTTGACATGATACATGGTTGTACAAAGGAATATAATAGTTGGGTATTCATGCCAGGGCACACTTAAAATTAACTTAAGATTAATAAGGCAATAACAGTTCATATGGTCATTAGACGAGTTACAATGTGTACAAGAGAATTGAGTATTCTATTACATAATGCTATATGGCTTTAATAAGTCTAGTAGAGTAGTTCAGTATAAAATAATTACAGTTTTGATATAGCTTATAAAAATACAGTACAAAATCCTTTCAAAATCCCTCTGGATGACACAATGTGGCCACAGTTGTCTCCAAGCAGAGTTCAAAGTCCTGGAACTCTCCCTCCCAAGCCTTACTGATATGGCTTATGCAGTTGTAGATACTGAAGTGCTTCCTCCAGAGCTCTCTTAGGGTCAACTGAGTGCCTGAGGTCACTTCAAAGCACCTTTCAAACACTGCTTTGGTGTGGAGTTTTTTGAAGTTAGAAATGACCTGTTGGTCCATGGGCTGGAGGAGAGGATTGGTGTTAGGTGCCCCGGTAGCCTGGTGGCTAAAGCTCTCGCTTCACACACGGAGGGCCCAGGTTTGATTCCCGGCGGGATGGAAACATTTTGACGTGTTTCGTTACACCTGTTGTCATGTTCACCTAGCAGCAAATAGGTACCTGGTGTTAGTCGACTGGTGTGGGTCGCATCCTGGGGGACAAGATTGAGAACCCCAATGGAAATAAGACAGACAGTCCTTGATGACGCACTGACATTCTTGGGTTATCCTGGGTGACTAACCCTCTGGGGTTAAAAATCCGAAGAAAATCTTAACTTCACTGTGATGAAACTGAAGTCCCTAGACAATAGGTCTTCCAAGTTTGGAGGATGAGCAGGAGCATTGTCTATTACCAGGAGGCACTTAAGTGGCAAATTATTTTCCAGGAGGTATTTTTTCACACTGGGGACAAACACTTCATTGACCCACTCTTTGAAAATTTGCCTAGTGACCCATGCCTTATTATTTTCTTTCCGCAAGACACACAATTTATTCTTGATGACACTGTTTTTCTTGAACACACTGGGATTTTCTGAGTGATACACCAGTAAAGGCTTCACTTTAAAATCCCCACTAGCATTAGCACAGAAAAAAAGAGTTAGCCTGTCTTTCAAAGGCTTGTGTCCCGGCAGTGCCTTTTCCTCCTGAGTAATGAAGGTCCTGTTTGGCATTTTCTTCCAAAACAGGCTTGTTTCGTCACAATTAAACACTTGCTGGGGTTTGAATTTTTCAGTCTCTACATACCCCTTAAATTCATGCAAATTTTTCAGCTGCCTGTTTGTCTGAACTGGCTGCCTCACCATGCCTTACAACACTATGTATGCCACTATGCTTCTTAACCCCTTCAGGGTCCAAGGCCAAAATCTGAAGTGGTGCTCCAGTGTCCAAGAAATTTTTAAAAAAAGAAAAAATTATTTTTTCTTAGAGAATTAAAGAGCATATTTTTGTGAAGGTAATAAGACAAAAAAAAAATTTCTGATCAGTACTTACCGAGATACAGTGTCCAAAATGATGTGGTGGCGGCAACATCGACAAATTCCACATACGCACATTACTTTATTTAGCAGTTTTTGTAGTTTTTTCTTTTCGTTTTTTTCTTTTCCTACTAACATTTGGGGCCTGAGAGACCAATACTGTATATAATGTATATATATAAACTCACTGTATTGAACACAATAACTGCACTAAACTTATTATCATATTATTGTTTACCACTGTTGTTTATTACAATAAGTTTAGTTTAATATGTTTATTATGCACCCCATACCCATCCTAGTCAAAAGAGTACAGAGGTACATAATTGGTCCAGGGACTGGACTCCAAAGTTTTGATAGCTGAGCAAGTTACAGAGGTAATGAACTCACAATTTACAAAGGTAATGAACTCACAATTTACAAAGGTAATGAACTCACAATTTACAAAGGTAATGAACTCACAATTTACAAAGGTAATGAACTCCAGGTAAGTCTGGTCACAATCATGACAAGTTACAAAGGTATTTACAGATTACAGAGGTACGTAATGGGTCCAGGGACTGGGCCCCCAAAGTTTTGATAGCTGAACTAGGTACAAAGGTAATGAGCTCACAAGTTACAAAGGTAATGAATTCTGTAGAATGGTTACTTACGTTTATATTTTGGCTACAATCATGAACAAATTATAGAGTAATGAGCAATTCACACTTCCACACCCGGTCACAACTGTAATGAGTTATTGGTGCAAATATTGATTGTTGAGTCACACACCACACACACACACACACACACACACACACACACACACACACACACACACACACACACACACACACACACACACACTTTAGTTTAATATCTTTATGCACCCCATACCCATCCTGTGGGCGGTAGTCAAAAGATTACAAAGGTACATAATCTTGTATAATACTAATGTTCTATCATATATTTACATATTTACAATCACTGGACATGGTTTTAGAACTGCTGGAGCTTGTGGAACTCCTTGAAACAAGGCACCATACACAGAGGCACCTTACATTCCTCACACATAAACCGAGTGTCTTTGCGTCTTTGTTGCCGTCGTTTTGTTTGTACACAGACAACACATCTCTTCTCAGCAAATTTCTTCTGAGTTGAAGGAAGCTGTATTATGAAATGATCACCTTCCCTCCTCAAACGCTTGGGTATATCCTGAGGAATTCGAGGACCTTGTTGTATAGCAGGTGTTCTTGCCTGGTACTTCATTATGAGTTGTCTGACAACAGACAAACAAAATTCACCATACGGTGGTCTGTTGCCAGTCTTTATTTGGTACATATTATATGCATTGAACATTGAAATGCCCATGAGATGGAAGAAAAGTTTCATGTACCACTTGTAACTCTTACGAACACAATCAACAAAACCAATCTGCATGTCACATTTGTCAACCAAGCGCATGTTTTGTGTATAATCAATCACTGTCACTGGTTTTCGAATACGCTCATTAGTCACTCGATCAACTTTGCCACTGTCTTGCATTTCATTACGGTGAATGGTTGTCAACAATGTGACATCTCGTTTGTCATGCCACCGTAATGCCATGATGTCATTGGCAGTAAACACCTGCACGTCATCACCACGAGCACCTGCGTTGAGCCTGGGCATATGTTTACGATTAGAACGCACTGTGCCACACACATCTGTTTTGTTCACTCGCATGAAATCACTGAGTAATGGGCTTGTGTACCAGTTATCGGTATATAATGTATGCCCCTTACCAAGATAAAGTGCCATCGTGTTTCTCACTAAGTCACCTGAGATACCCAATAACATCTTGGTATCTTTCAATGTTTTACTTCCCGTGTATACAACAATATCCAACACCAGGCCACTGTCACAGTCACAGAGTACAAACAGTTTTATACCAAAGTGTTTCCTCTTGCTCGGAATATACTGCTTGAATGACAGTCTACTTTTGAACAAAATCAAAGACTCGTCAATTACAAGATTCTTGAATGGATAAAAGTATATGCTGAACTTTTGTTTGAGATACATGAAAACATTTCTAATCTTGTATAACCTGTCACTTCTGTGTCAGGCCTGGTTTTGTCAGAGAAGTGCAACATATGTAACAGTAAGATAAACCTGTTCACTGGGATGATTTCACTGAAGAACGGGGTAGAAATTAGCCGATCTGTGGACCAGTATGCTTTTATATTATGCTTATAGACATGAAGCATAAGCATTATTGTTGCAAAAAGCAAATACATTTCTGCAACAGTCGTCTCTTTCCACCGGTGTAGTCTTGACTGTGGTGATATGATCGTATTTGCCATGGTGTACTCAAAATACTTATTACTTTCCCTGACAATAGTTTCCATCAATGGCTGGTCAAAGAATAATTCAAAGAATTCCAGTTCATTGGCCATGGTTCCAAGGGGACAAGTAGGTAGAATTCCACTTTGAGAGTCATCAAAGTGGTGGGGCTTGGGAAAAAAATTGGGATTTTGCTGCCAATCCCAGATACGGTTTGCTGGTGGATACTGGACATCATAGGCTGGTTGTGCGGGTGGTTGTGGTGGGCTGGTGGCTGACGCTCCGCTTTGTCCTTGAACTGAGTCAGCAGCGTGGGTCCCAGCCTGGGCTGGTGAGTCACGCATGGCGGTGCCACTACCATCACCACTACCACCATCTACTGATGCCTGTGGTCTATCCATGCCAAGTGTAGCCACATCATCCTCACTATCACTATCTAAACCTAGTGTAGGGCCACGGGATGTACTCCGGGATGTACTCCGTCCCCTGGGCACAGCATAGGGTACACTACCCGAGCGCATGTGGCGGCGTACATACCGACGCTTCACTGATGAATATGATTCCTCACTATCACTACTCGAATGATTGTCAAGTGCAATAAAATCACAATCCACGTCACTATCATCATTACTGAAGTCAGAGGCCTGGCCACGCGAAAATATTAGTTTTCTCTTGCATTGAGGTACAACCGACCGTGAGTCACGAGTGCCCACACCAGAGGTAGAAGGTTGAGGATCGTCAGGGTTTTCTGCACTATTATCGATATCCTGGTCATTCCTTTCGGTCACTAACTGATCAAAGCCATAGAATTCATCTTCATTTCCACTTCCATCAGTGTCAGAACTATCAGATAGGAAGAGGAGAAGCCCAGTTTTCCGGGGAGTGAGAGCTGACTTGCGACGAAGCATGGTGAACAAGGGTAACTGAGCCGGCGTTCCCACAATGCTATGCGGGCGCCTAGATTTTTTGTTTATAGCGCACACCCACCACACAGACCCGTTCTCTCACATCTAGGCCTATGAGCGCTTTCACGCTAAATTTGACGGCACTAGAATTTTGGCATAGATCTACGGTTTGGACACTCAACGTGAAGCCGTAGATCTACGAAACGGACCCTGAAAGGGTTAAATCTCAAACCAGCCTCTGCTGGCCTAAAATTCACTAAAATCAGCACTGGTTCCAGGCATTTTCTTATTAAGATTAACATGCAACTGCCTTGCCTTCTGTTGCAACCCCTGAATGGGTTGCAATATATATAATATATATTATGATTATGAATATAATGTATATTACCTTTTCATATAATTTTATATTGCTTATATTTGCGATAATAGCTAAATCGTAAATATATGACTTTATATTATTATTTGACTTAGTTATGTTGTTAGGTATGTGCTCAGTTCAAGTCTTGATTGTCTAACTACTGTAATTATCGCTCTTGGCTTGTTACTCTGCCGGCTTCTGTTTCTGAGCTGCAGCTGTCCACGGAGCTATCACGTGATCGAGGGGGGGGGTGTCCTCACCTCGCCTGACGTATTCAGTCTGGTCTAGACTCGCTTGGTGGTTGGACGTATCCCTGACAAGAACCTAAATCTCCCTTATTGGCCCTTGTTGGAAGATCGTCTCTGTAGCTTTGTTAGTTCTGTAGAACTCTGTTCACAGAACATTGTATAGACTTAGTGATTTTCGATGTTGTACTGAGGATGTGTGTCGCATAGACACTCTAAACAACTCAGGTCCTGAGCTGTAGCTTCTGACCTAACTTGTACTGGTATCTGTGTATTATCACAGTCGGGGATTTTCTTATGCTGAACTTAGATTCAGTAGTATGGGAGTTTTGTGACTTTTGTGGAGGATCTGCTGAGGGTCCCTACTTAGAGTCGTTATATTATCTCCTTGTCCTGATTGTGTCGCAGTTGCTTGTTGTATTGCTATTGGGCTTAGCATTCTTTTTATTGTTCAAGCAGACTGTTCTGATTGCCAGTTGGTCAAGAAGTTAGTTTGTGAAGACTTTGTCAGTCACTTGTTTAAGTCTAGTCGAGTCTTGAGACATAGCGAACTACTTAGAGCACTTACACACATACACACTTACTTGTACATATTTGTAATATCTTATTAAATGTTAATGTACCAGATGGTACTTAAGAATTATAAATGTGATATGTGCTTTCAGCACAATACTATTGTATACGAGAGAAGTGATTATTCTTATTTTGTTGATTACTGTGATTAATTTAATTTAATTTAATTTGATAATATACCTCTAGACTTAATAAATTTATTAAATTTTAATTTCTCTAGTTAGTAGCCTACCAGTTGTAATCCTGAAGCACTATTGAATCATACTGAATTCTAATGGATAATTGGACAAGGATACTGACTACTTGTTACGAAAACCCAGTAACAGGCTGGATGCTAGAAGGGCAGTCCTTTCTAGTATTCACTGGAGATCTCTAAGCTTTTAGAATCGCAAATGATTGACTCTGAAACACTATCACCTGCTATCTGTTTGTTGCTGATCCACACCACCAACAACTTCTCAACCTCGTCGACTGTTTGTGATCTATTTTTAGCTAACATGTCAACACTTTTTGCAATATCACTTTCCTTGAGTTCTTTTCTCTTCACCAGGATTGAAGTGACAGTTGATTTGTTTTTGCCATACATCCTGGCAAGCTTCCCTACACGAACACCACTCTCATATTTTTCTACTATCTCCTTCACTGCTATGGTGTTCCTCACTTTCTTTACCACAGGGCCCATGGTGGCTTATTTCTCAGTCACAATTAATGAAGAAGCACTGGCTGGCTGACTGGATGGCTGCCTGGCTGGCTGACTGGCTAGCTGGCTAGCAGGATGAGCTCGCTGGGTAATGTTCACTCAAGGATAAACGGTGCTAGACTGGCTCACGACGCGTGTGCATGGAGGCGCGCAAGCATGGGCAAGCAGATAGGTCTGGTATGCCAGCCGAAACATGGGACAAAATCTGGCCGAAAAAAGTGGTCAAAACATGAAGTGGCCAATACTCAGGGCGGCCAAAACTCAGGGTTCCACTGTATTACAATTTAGAACAAATTAAAACAACTTACAATATGAAGAATTACAATTTAGTACAGAGAAACCCTGGGTTTCGGCTGCCCTGGGAATCAGCCACTTTGGGTTTCACCTGCTTTTCTCAGCCAAATTATGTCCCGCGTTTCAGCCGTTGCCCCAGGTTTCGGCCAGCGTACCAGACCTGTCCACCTGCCTGCGCAGGCATCGTGCGGCTGAAAACTTCATGAGTGAATTTAAGGGTTACGTAGAGACTGAAAAATTCAAACCCCAACAAGTGTTCAATTGTGACGAAACAGGCCTGTTTGGAAGAAAATGCCAAAGAAGACCTACATTACTCAGGAGGAAAAGGCACTGCCAGGACACAAGCCTATGAAAGACAGGCTCACTCTTGTTTTGTGCTAATGCTAGTGGTGATTTTAAAGTGAAGCCTTTACTTGTGTATCACTCAGAAAATCCCAGTGTGTTTAAGAAAAACAATGTCATCAAGAATAAATTGTGTCTTGTGGAGAGCGAATAATAAGGCATGGGTCATGAGGCAAATTTTCAAAGGGTGGGTCCATGAAGTGTTTGGCCCCAGTGTGAAAAAATACCTCCTGGAAAATAATTTGCCACTCAAGTGCCTCCTGGTAATGGACAATGCTCCTGCTCATCCTCCGAACTTGGAAGACCTATTGTCTAGGGACTTCAATTTTATAACAGAAGTTCTACAAATTCAATTCAAATTCAAATTCAAAGTTTATTCTCTATAAGGATTACAATGCAGAGTTTACAGAATTTGGTTATTGTGTGGTTTACATGTAGTAAAATAATAATTACAGAGTGTAACCACTAGAACACCTAGCATGGCTAGGCATTTCGGGCAGACTTAAATTAATTCTTAAGTTTAGAATATTACAAAATTATGAGGTAAGTTGGTATTATGGCTAAGTGACTAAATACTAGTTTGTGAGTTAAGAAATGTGAATGCTTTTAAGTTTTGGCACTATACATAGTTTCAGTATTGGAGTATCACAGACCAACTTATGACTAGTTAAGATTCATTATTTTGAGATTGAGATTGACATTTCTGTTTATGGTCAAATGGGTGAGTGAGTGTAAGTGTTAACCACCAGGTGGTATTCGTGTAATTAGTTGACAGGGTGTATCAGGGAGATAAGATGTTTTCCGATGGTAGTTTTGAAGGTGATGAATGTGTCTGCAGTTTTAGAATTTTCAGGTAGGGTGTTCCAGATTTTAGGGCCTTTGATATACATTGAATTTTGGTAAAGGTTTAGTCGGACACGGGGAATGTCATAGAGATGTTTGTGTCTGGTGTTGTGCCTGTGGGTTCTGCTACAACTATCAAGAAAGCATTTTAGGTCAAGGTTAATATTGGAATTTAAGGTCCTGTAGATGTAGATTGCACAGTAGTAGTGTGGATGTACTGAACAGGGAGTAAGTTAAGATCTATGAAGAGTGGGGGGGTGTGTTGCCAGGGATGGGATTTAGTGATTATTCATACTGCGGCTTTTTGTTGGGTTATTATTGGCTTTAGGTGTGTTGCTGCAGTTGAACCCCAAGCACAGATAGCATAGGTGAGGTATGGATACATAAGTGAATGGTATAGTGTGAGAAGGGCAGTTTGCGGCACGTAGTATCGTATCTTGGAGAGGATCCCAACCGTTTTGGATACTTTCTTGGTTATGTGTTGGATATGGGTGCTGAAGTTCAGGTTGTTGTCGAGGTATAGGCCTAGGAATTTGCCCTTATTATGCCTGGCAATTAGAGTGTTGTCGATCTTAATGTTAATTTGCGCATCTCCTGCTCTGCTACCAAACATAATGTAGTAGGTTTTGTCAGTGTTAAGCCTAAGTTTATTGGCTGTCATCCAAGTCGATATTTTGATCAGCTCCTCATTAACAATGGTGTTGAGGGTGGCAAGATTAGGGTGAGAGATGACATAAGTCGTGTCGTCAGCAAAGAGAATGGGGTTCAGGTGTTGAGATACGTTAGGAAGATCATTGATGTATATGAGGAAGAGCAGGGGACCAAGGACACTTCCCTGCGGAACTCCAGTATCAAGTGGCTGTGTTGTTGATGCTGTGTCTTTAATGGTGACATACTGATACCTATTAGTAAGGTAAGATTTTAAATATGCAAGCGCATGGCCTCTTATACCATAATGGTCAAGTTTGTGGAGTAGGATGCTGTGGTCTACTGTGTCAAAAGCTTTTCTTAGGTCAATAAAAATTCCTAGTGGATATTCCTTATTTTCCAATGCTGTGTAAAGCAGATCTAGCATTTTTATGATTGCATCGTTAGTGCTTTTATTTTTCCTGAATCCAAATTGGCAGGGGTTGAGTATGTTTTGTGCTGTTATAAATGAATATACGTAGTCTCCTGTGCACGAGTTTCTCAAAGATTTTGGATAGCAATGTTAAGTTTGATATTGGCCTATAGTTATTTAAATCTGTAGGGTCACCACCTTTATGTACTGGTGTAACCCTTGCCGTCTTGAGTAGTTTCGGGAAGGTGCTAGTTTCTAGTGACTTGTTAAAAAGTAATGAGATAGCATGCGAGAGGACATGGGCCGCTCTCTTGTACAATAATGGCGCGACATGAGACAGATTCCCTGAGTTATTTTTAAGTGATTTTATAATCTCGGTGACTTCCGTGGGCTCAGTTGGAGCAAGATAGAAGGAATTTGGGAAATTCCCATCTAGGTAGTCCCCGGCATGGGCATTGGTACATTGGATTTTATGGGCAAGATTAGAACCTATGGTTGAGAAGAAGTCGTTTATTTTGTTAGCTGTGTCAGTGGGATGCAGAGGTGTTTCATTAGGTTTAGTTAGGACAATATTCTTTTTTTTTTTTTCAGTTTGTGGGTCCCTAGAATCTGAGAGAGTGTTTTCCAGGTCTTTTTTATATCTCCTCTTGTGTCAGTGAATCTACTGGAGTAGTATAGTTGTTTGGCTTTCTTTATTACTTTGGTGAGGACTGAAGAATAGTGTTTAAGAATATCTTTGTGTATTAAGCCCTGTCTATATTGCTTTTCATATTGGTGTTTCTTATAAATGGATTTCAGAATGGTGCTGGTTAGCCATGGGCAACCAAACCGTTTGTTTGTGATCTGTTTCGTTTTTATAGGACAATGTTTGTTGTATAGTCTAAATAATTTGTTAAGAAAAATGTCTGTCCAGTCATCAATACCATTGGCCTTGGAGAATTCTGTAGGCCAGTCAAGTCTCTAGGTCAGCTGTGAACTTCCTTATTGAGGCCTCATCATGGAGTCTAAATGAAACTTTGTTGTATTCAAGTGGTGGTTTACTAATGTTTGTCAAGAGGAAGGTAGGGTAGTGGTCTGTAGTGCTATCTGTGATTATCCCTGATTTAAGGGGGGCTAGTATATTGGTCCATATGTGGTGTATTACGGTTGCACTTGTTTCAGTGAGCCTGGTTGGTTTAGTTATTGCTGGTATGAGAAGTGTGTTGTTCATATTGTTGATGAAATCAGTTACAGGCTGATCATCTAGTAGGCCAAGGTTGATGTTGAAGTCTCCAGCTAAGAGAAGGTGGTGCTTATTCATTTGTCTGTTTGTTATTAGTTCCTTTAATTTCTCACTGAAATTTGGGATGTTTGTGTGGGGTATCCGGTAAATGGCACCGATTGTTATAGGCGTCTTAAGGTTTTTTATAGTAAAATTTGCAAAAATGTATTCTCCATATTCATCACTAAAGCAAGTGGTGCTAATACAAGATAATTGGTTAGAGTAATAGATTGCAATACCACCCACAACTTGGTATGGTCTACAGTTGTGGATTGCTGTGTATCCTGGTAGATGGTAGATATCTATTGTGTCCTGCTTAAGCCAGGTCTCAGTAA
Source organism: Cherax quadricarinatus (assembly GCF_038502225.1). NCBI lineage: Eukaryota > Metazoa > Arthropoda > Malacostraca > Decapoda > Parastacidae > Cherax > Cherax quadricarinatus. Next base: position 23,607,272 of record NC_091353.1, read on the forward strand.
GAATAATGCAGGAGAAGGGTGTCTTTAGTGATTCAAGGAGTGCCAGAATGTCATCATAGTGTTTGCTTAAGGACCTGATGTTGTAGTTAAGTACTGATAGACTTTTAGCATTGTTTAGGATAGTGCTGGCTTGTGATGCTGTGTAGTAAAGGCAGTTACTCCACTCCTCCAGCTCATGGACCAGCAGGTCATTTGTAACTTCAAAAAAACTCTACAGCAAAGCAGTGTTTGAAAGGTGCTTTGAAGTGACCTCAGACACTCAGCTGACCCTAAAAGTTCTGGAGGAAGCACTTCAGTATCCTCCACTGCATAAGCCTTATAGGTAAGGCTTGGGAGGGAGTCTGAGGCTGACCCTGACCCTGCCAACCCTCTGACTGTTGTGGAAGGTATTGTGGCATTGGGCAAGTCCATGGGGCTGGAGGTGAGTGGAGAGAATGTGGAAGAGTTGGTGTAGGACCACAGAGAAGAGCTAACCATTGAGGAACTGCAAGAGTTTCAAATGGAACAGCATCAGACCACAGCTCAGGAACTTGCCTCAGAGGAGGAGGAAGAGGCTGTGAAGGAGGTGCCTTCTTCAGAGATTAAAGAGATATGTGCAATGTGGACTAGGGTGAAAGCTTTTGTAGATTAACACCACCCTGACCAAGCTGAAACATGCCATATATGCAACATGTTACTTGACAAAACCTTGTTCCACTTCAGGGAAATCTTAAAGAGATGCCAGAAACAAATCACTCTTGACAGTTATTTTGTGAGACAGGAGTCCAGTGCCTCTCAAGCTGGTCCTAGTGGTCTTAAAGGACAAAGAAGGGAAGTAACCCCAGATAAGGACTTGTTACCTAAAGTCTTTATGGAAGGAGATTCCTCTTCCAAACAGTAAGTCCTCTCTCTTTCCTCCTCCCTATCTTCCAGAAGCCAGCAAGTCTCTTCAATAAAGGTAAGTGAATGTTATTCTAAATATTTATTTAAATTTTAATGTATCTACATGCATATAATGTATATGTATTTATTTGTGATGTGTGTATGTAAAACTGTAGTTATTTAAAAAATGTATTTTTTGTGAATATTTTTGTGGGTCTGGAATGGATTAATTTTATTTACATTATTTCTTATGGGAAATATTGCTTTGCCTTTAGGCCATTTCGCATTTAGGCCTAGCTGCTGGAACAGGGTTTCGCTGTACATTTTAAAACAAAGATCACTTAACCCAAGCTCAGGGAAATCAAGCCTTCTCCTCCATAGCTACACAGTATCAACTTTAGTGATACTATGAAATGATATTGCAGAAGAAACAACAGCAGTAAGAAAAGAATAACACCAAGGACCCTAGAACTCAACTTGTCTACCCAGCAGGACGCCGGTGTATCATCAACCCCCCTCACCACTGCCACCCAGAGAACAACAACAAACATGGTTGACTCCCCCTCCAACTCCACTCCCTTCAAAGGACTCACCCATGATAACTCAGATATGATTATTCCTGACAATATCAGGGACTACATCGTTGCTCTAGAAAACGAAATCAAAGATATTAAAGCAACACTTGCGCGACGAGAATCCAAGATAACCAACCTCAAGAACAAGATCCAAAACCTTGAAGAGAAGATTACCTCGGGAAGTGCTGACACAGAAAATACTCTGAAAACAGCAACAGCCAGTCACACTGAGCAAATAACAACTAAATATGAAGGTTGAAGAAGCAATCAAGGACTGGAATCAGAAAATGCACACTCGACTGAATGAATACCTTGATTTCCAAGATGACAAAACTGAACAAGATAAGTTGTCTGATGCAGTTATAATAAACAGTCCACACATTCCTAGTGACATAACCCAAGAACAGTGCAAAGAAACTGCTATCAGGATAATACAGAACCATGTACAAGTTATCGTGCAAAACAATGAAATCTAAGAAACACGTTTGTTAGGAAAACAAGGTAGTAAACACAGTATCATGATCAGACTTCATTCATATGATAAAAGAAAGAACTTAATTAAATCAGCAATTACAATGAAAAATGGAGTGTACATCAACGAGTGTCTAACGAGAAAACGTCAAAACCTTCTGTTCAGGTTGAGAAAACTTAAACAGGAAAACAAAATACACCTACCATCTGACTTACGACCTGCTCGACTTACGACCACTCAACTTACGACCGTGTTTTTTATGCCAAATTTCTGTGAAATAAACAACTATTTGTGTTGTACACAGTGTTTATCCTAAACCTTACAGTATAAAATACAGTACTAACATAAAAAGTAAAGTAAAACATGAAATACCAAAATAAAACAATAAAATAAAGTCATTACAAAAATGTTTTATCATATTCAGTAGTAAAGTTCGACTTACGACCATTTCGACTTACGACCGGTTTCTCAGAACCGAACTCGGTCGTAAGTCGGATGGTAGGTGTACATCAGTGTTTCACTCGAGATGAGAAAATACTAATTGGAAAATCTTCAACAGGACAACAATACACCATCTCAAATGAACATGATTTCTCTACCTTCCTTAGAAAAGCTAACATTTCTGTAACAGATTAGATAAGTGTCCTTAACACATACATAAGAACATAAGAAAGGAGTAACACTGCAGCAGGCCTGTTGGCCCATACTAGGCAGGCCCTTTACAATTCATCCCACTAACAAAACATTTGCCCAACCCAATTTTCAATGCTACCCAAGAATAAGCTCTGATGTGCAAGTCCCACTCAAATCCAACCCCTCCCACTCATGTACTTATCCAGTCTAAATTTAAAACTACCCAAGGTTTTAGCCTCAATAACCCAACTAGGTAGACTGTTCTGCTCATCAACTACCCTATTTCCAAACCAATACAGTGGACCCCCGCATACCGTCGGCATCACATAACGTACAATCCGCATACCGCTCACTTTTATCGCAAAAAATTTGCCTCGCATACCGCTCAAAAACCCGCTCACCGCTCTTCGTCCGAGACACGAACAATGTGCGCCCTTAGCCAGCCTCACATGTGCCGCTGGTGGCATTGTTTACCAGCCTGCCTCCGCGGTAACATCCAAGCATACAATCGGAACATTTCGTATTATTACAGTGTTTTTGGTGATTTTATCTGCCAAATAAGTGACCATGGGCCCCAAGAAAGCTTCTAGTGCCACCCTACAGCAATAAGGGTAAGAATTAAAATAGAGATGAAGAAAAAGATCATTGATAAGTATGAAAGTGGAGTGCGTGTCGCCGACCTGGCCAGGTTGTACAAGAAACCCAAATCAACCATCGCTACTATTGTGGGCAACAGAAAGGCAATCAAGGAAGCTGTTCTTGCCAAAGGTTTAACTGTGTTTTCGAAACAGAGATCGCAAGTGATGGAAGATGTTGAGAGACTCATATTGGTGTGGATAAATGAAAAACAGCTAGCAGGAGATAGCGTTTCTCAAGCGATCATAAGCGAAAAGGCTAGGAAGTTGCATGAGGATTTAATTAAAAAAATGCCTGCAACTAGTGATGATGTGAGTGAATTTAAGGCCAGCAAAGGTTGGTTTGAGAGATTTAAGAAGCGTAGTGGCATACATAGTGTGATAAGGCATGGTGAGGCTGCCAGTTCGGACCACAAAGCAGCTGAAAAATATGTGCAGGAATTCAAGGAGTACATAGACAGTGAAGGACTGAAACCTGAACAAGTGTTTAATTGTGATGAAACAGGCCTGTTTTGGAAGAAAATGCCAAGCAGGACCTACATTACTCAGGAGGAAAAGGCACTCCCAGGACATAAGCCTATGAAAGACAGGCTTACTTTGTTGATGTGTTCCAATGCTACTGGTGATTGCAAAGTGAAGCCTTTATTAGTGTATCACTCTGAAACTCCCAGACCGTTCAGGCAAAAGAATGTCCTCAAGGAGAATTTGTGTGTGCTGTGGAGGGCAAACAGTAAGGCATGGGTCACTAGGGACTTTTTCTATGACTGGTTACACCATGCATTTGCCCCCAATGTGAAAGATTACCTAACTGAAAAGAAATTAGAACTTAAGTGCCTCCTGGTGTTAGACAATGCCCCTGGTCATCCTACAGACGTGGCAGAGCGACTTTATGGGGACATGAAATTCATTAAGGTGAAGTTTTTGCCTCCTAATACCACTCCTCTCCTGCAGCCCATGGACCAGCAGGTTATCGCAAACTTCAAAAAACTGTACACAAAAGCTCTGTTTGAAAGGTGCTTTGTAGTGACCTCAGAAACTCAACTGACTCTAAGAGAGTTTTGGAGAGAGCACTTTAATATCCTCAATTGTGTAAACCTTATAGGTAAGGCTTGGGAGGGAGTGACTAAGAAGACCTTGAACTCTGCTTGGAAGAAACTGTGGCCAGAATGTGTAGACAAAAGGGATTTTGAAGGGTTTGAGGCTAACCCTGAGAGGATTATGCCAGTTGAGGAATCCATTGTGGCATTGGGAAAGTCCTTGGGGTTGGAGGTTAGTGGGGAGGATGTGGAAGAGTTGGTGGAGGAGGACAATGAAGAACTAACCACTGATGAGCTGATAGATCAACTTCAACAGCAAGAGGCCACACCTGAGGAAACTGGTTCAGAGGAGGGGAGAGAGAAATTGAAGAAGTTGCCTACTACAAAGATTAAGGAAATCTGTGCAAAGTGGCTTGAAGTGCAAACCTTCATGGATGAAAATCACCCTCACACAGCTATTGCAAGCCGTGTTGGCAACCTGTACACTGACAATGTTTATTTATTTATTTATTTATTATAAATTTGTGCACACATACAGAGGTACAAAAAAAAAAAAAAAAATACAGATAAGAGCAGTATGCCAAAGCCACTTATACTATGCATAGCATTACGGGCTGGCTTAAAATTAACTTAAGATTAACTAAGCAATGATGAAGTCAGTGATAAAACATTAATGTAAACAGATTACTATAAAGCACAAGTGAGTATTACAAAGACAGGTCATATGAAGGATTCTGTTAGGTAGTGTATTTAAAAAATAATAAAGTTAGATTCGGTTTTAGGTTTAACATTTATGTGATATAATTGTGAGAAACATTTAAGATATACAATTTATAAGGTTCAGTTATTCAGTATTTATTTGGTTTTGGGTGAGTAAGTGATCTTTGAGTAGAGACTTGAATTTATAAACAGGTAGTGTTTCTTTTATATTTACAGGTAATGAATTCCAGATTTTAGGGCCTTTTATGTGCATTGAGTTTTTGCATAGTGTGAGATGAACACGAGGAACATCAAAGAGTGATCTGTGCCTTGTGTTATGGTCATGTGTTCTGTTGAGGTTGGCAAGGAGATGTTTGAGGGGAGGGTTAATATCAGAGTTAAGTGTTCTATGTATGTAATAGGTGCAGTAATAAGTATGGATGTTTTGTATGGTGAGTAGGTTTAGTGTATTGAATATTGGTGGAGTGTGCTGCCTGTAGTGAGAATTTGTTATCATTCTAACTGCAGCCTTTTGTTGGGTAATTAGTGGTCTGAGATGGTTAATTGTTGTTGAGCCCCATGCACAAATTCCATAGGTGAGATAGGGGTAAATAAGAGAGTGATATAGGGCCAGGAGGGCTGACTGTGGAACATAGTACCGTATCTTCGATAGTATGCCTACAGTCTTGGAAATTTTCTTAGAAATTTGTTGTATATGTGTATGAAATTTGAGTCTATTATCAAGGTGGATTCCTAAGAATTTTCCCTCTGTTAGCTTTGTGATAGGTGATCCGTTTATCATTATGTTAAGAGGGACATCTGTAGCTCTGTTACCAAACTGAATGAAGTAGGTTTTGTCAATGTTTAGTGTAAGTTTGTTAGTCCTCATCCAGGTAGATATTTTCTGTAATTCGGTATTTACAGTATTGGCTAGTGTGACTGGGCTCGGGTGAGAGAAGACGTATGTAGTGTCATCTGCAAATAGTGTGGGTTTGAGTAATTGCGAAGCATTTGGAAGGTCATTTATGTATAGGAGAAAGAGAAGAGGGCCAAGGACACTTCCCTGTGGGACACCAACTGTAATTGGTTGCGCAGAAGAGTTTGCCCCATTTGCGTACACATATTGGCTTCTGTTGCTGAGGTATGACTTGAGGTAGTTGAGGGAGTGCCCTCTTATACCATAGTGTGACAATTTTACGTGGAGCAAGTCATGGTCAACTGTATCAAAAGCTTTACGTAAGTCAATGAAGATCCCCAGTGGGACTTCTTTTTTCTCTATTGCAGTGTATATATGTTCTAGCATGTGTATAATAGCATCATTAGTATTTTTATTAGGCCTGAATCCAAACTGGCAGGGGTTGAGTATGTTTTGGGAGATAAGGTAGGAGTAGATTCGTTTATGAATTAATTTTTCGAAGATTTTTGAGAGAGGGTGTAAGTTGGATATTGGCCTATAGTTATTCAACTCTGTTTGGTCTCCTCCTTTGTGGATCGGGGTGACCCTTGCTATTTTGAGTACTGTAGGGAAGGTGGAGGATTCAATGGATTTGTTAAAGAGTGTTGCAATGATTGGAGATAGCACTTGTGACACTTTTTTGTATATAAAGGGTGGTAAGGTACTTAAATCTCCTGCCTTGTTTTTTAGTGCATTGATAATAAGGGAGACTTCGTATGGGTTAGTCGGAGCTAGGAACAGTGTGTTCGGGTAGTTGCCGGTGAGGTAGTCATTTGGTGGGGTATCTGAGCTTGGGATTTTATTGGCAAGGTTTTGTCCTATAGTGGAGAAGAAATCATTGAGTCTGTTTGCTGTTTCTGTTGGTGGGAGTTGGGGTTCATCTGATTTTGCTAATTTTATTTCGCTATTTCGTGATATCTTTTTTGTTCCCAGAATTTCTGATAGGGTTTTCCAGGTCTTTTTTATATCACCTCGTAAGTTGGATAATCTGTTCTCATAATACAATTTTTTTGCCCTTCTTATCAGGCTGGTTAGGATTGACGAGTAACGTTTTGTTTGGTCTCTGGTTATGTGACCCATTCTGTACTGCTTTTCATATTGGTGTTTTGTATTTATGGATTTGAGAATGCTGGGTGTTAGCCAGGGACTGTTCAGTCTCTTTGCTGTCATCTGTTTAGTTTTTTTAGGGCAGTGCTTGTTATAGAGGTATTGGGTCTTTTTTAGAAAATTATTAATACATTCGTCAATATCTGTATAGATTTCTAGCTCAGTGTGCCAATCAATGTTTGCTAATGCTGTTGTGAAGTTATTAATGGCTGCCTCATTGTGAAGTCTGAAGGTGACTTTAGTAGTGTCTTGGGGTAGTTTACCAAGAGTTGTTATGAGGAAAGTAGGGTAGTGGTCTGTGGTATTATCTGTAATTATGCCTGATTTTAAAGGGGATATGGTGTTGGTCCAGATGTGGTCAAGTAGGGAAACACTAGTCTCTGTAACTCTTGTAGGTTTTGTTACTGTTGGTAGTAACATACAGTTACTCATTGTGTTTGTGAATTCAGTAACGTGTGGGTCCTGGTCTTGCAGGAGATTTATATTGAAGTCACCTGAGAGTAGTAAGTGATCTTTGTTCATGCGTGCATCAGTTATCATACTTCCTAGATTTTGACTAAATTGGCTAATGTTTGACTGTGGAACTCTGTAGATGTTTATCAATGTGAGAGGTTTTTGTAGGTATTTGGATTTGAATTTAGCTATTATATATTCCCCATGTTCATCCCTTGTGCAAGTATTAGTGATACATTCTAGTTGGTCTGAGTAGTATATGGCTGTGCCACCCCCTTGTTGGTCTGGCCTACAGTTGTGTATGGCTGTGTAACCAGGAATGGCATAGACATCTGTACTATCAGGCTTTAGCCAGGTTTCAGTTAGTGTAATGATGGACATATTGGCATGTAAGGAATTTAGTAATGCTATGAGGTCATCGTAATGCTTGCTTAAAGATCTGATATTGTAGTTAAAGATAGTTATGTTGTTGTTGGCACTGAGAAGTGCCTTTGATTGTTCTGCAGTGTAGTAATTACAGTAACTGTTTGATTCATTTAAGTCATTAAATAAGAGGTTGGTATCAGGATCAATGCTTGTAATCATAAGATTTGTAGTGAATCTATAGTTAGAATTAAGTATAAAACAAAGTAAATAGTCTTAAGCTAAAAAAGAGCACCTGAATTATTTAACAAATGTAAAATAATGAGCTAAGGGACTAATACAAATAAAGTGATGATCATATAATAGAGCTTGGGAATATGATAGTAGGTAGTACTATAAAGGTAATTTTTTAAAGTTAGAATTATAGTTTAAAATTATAATAAAAAGGGACTAATATAGGTTGTGGTGAACAATAAAGTGGTAATCAAATAAATGAGCTTTGGAATATAATGGCAAAATTGTGAACTTATTCTACTTTAGCACCTGAGAATAGCACCTTGATTATTTTAACAATTGTGGATATATAAACTAGGATAGTTATATAAAGCTAAAATAAAGGAGAAAATATATAAGGGACTAAAATTAAGTAATGGTAAGCAAAGTTAAATGGACAGATGGTAGGAATTATAATATAAACTTATAATATAAAAATACAATTTGAAATGGTACTTGCAATTGCACTAGAGTCTGGTATAGGTTGTTGACAAGATCAAGATTATAACTATAGATTTAAATTGACAAAATAAAATTCACAATTAAAGTACCAAAAGAATAATAGTAAAAAATCACAATGGTAATGTCTTGGTTATAATATGATAGTAAGATGGTAGACAGGTACCCAGGTACACAGGTACAAAGGATAATACAAAGGTTGGGGTTGAATATAAAAACTTGAAAATTTGGCAACAAAATGTTATGGGAAGTATAAAATAATGTTTAATGTACAAAAGTAAAATTGACTGGTAGTAAATATGGTGTTTAATAAAATTTTAGTAAGTAATAATGATTACAAAAAAGTGAAAAAGTAATGTTTATTTCATTCAATATTGCACTGGTAGTTATACTTGAGGTTATATGGCAGTACAAGGTAATTAAGAGTAATCTAGGATAGTAAATGTGGTATTAAAACAGGTAAAGGTAATTAGACAAGTAATGGTTATTAAATGTCAAAAATGTTAAGAGTAAATAGAAATTTTAGTAAAAATGATATTTATTAATTTTAGTAAGTAATATCAATTGATAGTATTTAAAAAAATAAGAGGTAGTAATATGGACAGAGAAAGTATCAATTCAGCTAATGTTCAAGCGAACAATAGTAAATAAGAAAATCACATAAGGTGATTTATGCTTACTAGTAAAATCACAAAATGAGGTAGTTGATTATTTAATTACTAAGAGATTGTACAATGAAATTTGAACAATAATGGAGCAAAACATACACTACACTACGTAGGCTTTTAAGTTGGACATTGTTTAGTTATTCTCTGTAAGATTAGTATCCCTGAGAAATCGTGATAGATCATTCTCGTTCGTGATTGTGTACAGTTGACCTACATTTGTTTTCCTAACTAGAATTTTCCCATCCCGTGTGAAGCATTGGTGTATTGTGTCATTATTCTCTCGCTTAAGTTTTCTGACTCTATACAGGAGGTTCTGACGTTTTTTGGTAAGACACTCGTTTATGTATACCTCTTTCTTTACTTTAATAGATGCAATAATTAAGTCTTTTTTCCTGTCATGTGAGTGGAATCTAAGCATAACACTTTTTCTACCATGGGATCCTAGTAACCTGGCTTCTTTTATTTCAGACTCTGGTACAATAACACTAGTTTGGTCCTTTATGATCTGCAGAGTAATTTCTTTACTGTTTGTTTGGTTCATATCACTGGGAAAAAGTGGACTGTTAACTATTACTGCGTCCGATAGTTTATCTTGCTCAGTTTTATCTTCTTGGAGAGCAAAGTAGTCACTGAACTGGTTATCTAAGTTGTTCTTCCATTGTTTTACTGCTTCTTCAACCTTTGTATTAAGAGATATTATTTGTTGGGTATGGCTATCTATGACTGTTTGAATGGTCTTGTCACAGTTAGTCATTCCAGGTGTTGATAACTTTTGTTCAAGACTGAGGATTTTGTTTTCGAGTTGTGTCATCCTGGTGTCTTGTTTTGTTAGCGTCTCTCGAAGATTCATATTTTCAATGACTAAGTTGGAGATGCATGTCTTTAGGGTATCTGGATCGTTGGTCATACCTGAGAGACTACTTGGTAGGTTGAATCCGGGGAAGAGAGGGGAGGATGGGCTGGCGGCAGCCATGTTTGTTGTTATTGTTGTGGTGTCGCCTTGAGTTGTGGTGAGTGGGGTGGTTGCTGGGCCGGCGTCCTCCTGACTACACTTGTTGAATAGTTGATTTTTCGGTGTTTTCTTGCTGGCCTTGGTGCTGTTTCCTCTTAGATTGAAAGAAGTCCAGTGACTCTGAAGCTGGTCCTAGTGGCATTAAAAGAAGAAGGGAAGTAACCCCAGAAAAGGACTCGACACCTCAAGTCTTAATGGAAGGGGATTCCCCTTCTAAACACTAACACTCTCTCTCCCCTCCTCCCATCCCATCAATCATCACCAGATCTTCAATAAAAGTAAGTGTCATGTAATTGTGCATGCCTTTTTCAATATGTGTGTATTAAAATTAACATTTCATGTGGTAAAAATTTTTTTTTTTCATACTTTTGGGTGTCTTGCACGGATTAATTTGATTTCCATTATTTCTTATGGGGAAAATTCATTCGCATACCAATCATTTCGCATAACAAAGAGCCCTCTTGCACGGATTAAAGTCGCTATGCGGGGGTCCACTGTACTTTCCTATGTCCTTTCTAAATCTAAGCTTCTCTAATTTGAATCCATTACTGTGGGTTCTCTCTTGGAGAGATATCCTCAAGACCTTATTAACCCTTTGAGGGTTTTGGTCGTACTAGTACGTCTTACGCGTAGGGGTTTTTGACGTACTAGTACGCATAAATTCTAGCACCGTCAAATCTCGCGGGAAAAGGCTGGTAGGCCTCCATATGAAAGAATGGGTCTATGTGGTCAGTGTGCACAGTATAAAAAAAATCCTGCAGCACACAGTGCATAATGAGAAAAAAAAACTTTCACCATTTTTTGGGCATAAAACAGCGACTTTGCACTGTATTTTCGTATGGTATTTATTGTTGTATTCTAGTTGTCTTGGTTTCATTTTATAGAATGGAATACATATCACAGAAATCGAGATGATTTTCACTGGTTTTACAATGAAAAGTACCTTGAAATTGAGCTCAAAGTAGCAGAAATGTTCGATTTTTACCAAAGTTCAAAAGTAAACAAATCATGCCAAGCGTCCAATACACGTCAACTGGTGAGTCTAACATTCTTTTGCAAGTGCGCCAATATGATTTATACCATTTTTTACACTAATGCAGTAGTCTGCATAACAGTAAATCTTCTATTTTTCGTGAGAATAAAAATTCAAAGTGGAAAGCAAAAGAATGTAAGAGGGGCCTTGAGACGTGACTAATGAACAGAAGAAATGTCATTTTAGTGCCAGGAATGTATTTCTTGTTTGTTCTGGACCCTATTCGGAAATTGGCATTTTTTTAAATTTGTGTGAAATTGGCAAAATTGGTAAATTCTGACCACTGTATTGGATAGTTGAAAATGGTAAATGGGTGGTTTCTTGCACTCATTCAATAGAAAAAATGTAGTTCTAGCAAAATATTCATGTTTTTTGTCGACTAGTACAGAGGAATTGGCCGAAAATGGGGCTCAAATTGGGCAAAATCACCGATGCGTAAACATCGCCGAGACCGCTAACTTCGCGAGAACATAATTCCATAAGTTTTTCATCAAATCTCATAATTTTGGTGTCATTATGATCGGGAAAAGAGTCTCCATCTTTTCATAAGAAAAAATTATTTTTTTTTTTAAATTTGGCCGACCCTGAGAACGAGTTTCTGAGAGGGCCTGTCGACCCTCAAAGGGTTAATATCTCCTTTATCAATACCTATCTTCCACTTATACACTTCGATCAGGTCTCCCCTCATTCTTCGTCTAACAAGTGAATGTAACTTAAGAGTCTTCAATCTTTCTTCATAAGGAAGATTTCTAATGCTATGTATTAATTTAGTCATCCTACACTGAATGTTTTCTAACGAATTTATGTCCATTCTGTAATATGGAGACCAGAATTGAGCTGCATAATCTAGGTGAGGCCTTACTAATGATGTATAAAGCTGCAGTATGACCTCTGGACTTTTGTTGCTTACACTTCTTGATATAAATCCCAGTAATCTATTTGCCTTATTACGTACGCTTAGGCATTGCTGTCTTGGTTTAACCCTTTGACTGTTTCCGACGTATAAATACGTCTTACGAGCCAATGTTTCTGACGTATTTATACATACGCATAAATTCTAGCAGCTTCAAATCAAGCAGGAGAAAGCTGGTAGGCCCACATGTGAGAGAATGGGTCTCCATGGTCAGTGTGCACCATATAAAAAAAATCGGGGAGCCAGTGGTGCATTGTGGGAATGCCATTTCAGTTGTCCTTTTTCAGCATGTCTAGCGGTAAGAAATATGTGATTCCCCAGCAAATCTGGGACTCTTCTCTTCCCAAGTGATGCTCTAACACAGATGGAAGTGTCAGTGAAGATCAATTTCATGATTTGGAGGAGTTTGAGACTAAAAGCAATGGAGGAGGAGGAGGGGGAGGAGGGGGAGGAGGGGGAGGAGGGGAGGAAGAGGAGGAGGAGGAGGGGAGGAAGAGGAGGAGGAGGAGGGGAGGAAGAGGAGGAGGAGGGGAGGAAGAGGAGGAGGAGGAGGAGGAGAAGAGGAGGAGGAAGAAGAAGAAGATGTAATAATATTGTTCCCTTGAAGCAAGAAAAAAAAGAGTCCACCCCATGACAGTGACAAGATAAGGGGAGATAACATCTGATAAGAGCTGACTTTGATGAGCGTAAACGAGGGTAGAGCTGATAAGGAAATATTACATGACCATCGCCCTCCCTTTGTTTTTGCTGGTACACAAACATTTCTGTCTGTCTATTTGCCTGTCTGTCAAGCTCCCTGTCTGTCCATCTAGCTCTCTGTCTCAGAGAGAGCCACAAGACTGTGTCATCACGTTTACTCACATCTTCAAGCAGAGTATAGCACTTTGTCTGGATTTCTTGGGTTATCCTAGGTAATTTACACTATGTATACTTGTATTTATGTGTACCTGTAAGACAGAGATAGGCAGACAGATAGAAAGAGAGACAGATTGAAAGATATAGAATGAGGGAGAAAGATAATTAGATAGAATGGAGGAGGGGAAGCAGCATCCGACCCCATTGTTTTGACAGGCGGGAGGGGGAGTGAGTAATGAGACAATATGTCACTTTGACAGCTGCCGACTTCTGACTCAAAACAATTATAAGCCACACACTCGCACACAAGACAAGGAGGAAGAGAAGGAGGAGGAGAAGAAGGAGGAGAAGGAGGAGAAGGAGGAGGAGGAGGAGGAGGAGGAGGAGGAGGAGGAGAAGGAGGAGAAGAAGGAGGAGGAGGAGGAGGAGGAGAAGGAGGAGGAGGAGGAGGAGGAGAAGGAGAAGGAGGAGGAGGAGGAGGAGGAGGAGGAGGAGGAGGAGGAGGAGAAGGAGGAGGAGGATGATTGTTTGTTTTTTGTAAACAAGTTTTGTAAACAATATATTGATAATTATGTTTGTGTGCTTATTGTGTTGTATACAACGAGTGTATATATGTACATTGCACCTTACTTTGGTCTCATAGGCCACATAAGTTATGTGAAAAAATAAAATAGTGAAAAAAACAAAAAACCTTCAATTACAAGTAAACTAAAGTTTACCGGGTGAGCGGCAGTCGCCGCTGTTGCCATACGCGGCTCATTTTCTGCAAACTTCACGGCTCTATATCTCGGTAAGTACCGATGGCAAAAATTTTTTTTTTTGGACTAAAACACTCAGAAAAATAATCTTAACATTTTCATAAGAAAAAATAATTTTTTTTTTTTTTTAATATTTGGCGACATAGAATGACAGTTTCAGAGAGGGGCCTGAAACAGTCAAAGGGTTAAGGTTGCTGCTCACCATAACCCCTAAGTCCTTTTCACAATCTGTATGGCTAAGTTCTACATCATTTAACGTATAAGTGCTAGGGTTATCGACACTCCCGAGCTTCAGAACCTTGCATTTAACTACATTGAACTGCATCTGCCACTTTTCTGACCAAGAATAGAGTTTGTTTAAATCCTCTTGAAGTTCCCTAACATCTACGTTTGAATCAATTATCCTACCTATCTTTGTGTCATCGGCGAATTTGCTCATATCACTAGTAATTCCCTCATCAAGATCATTGATATATATTATAAACAACAACGGGCAATGTACAACAACGGGCAATGTACAACAACGGGTAATGTACACTATATGCACGTGTGGTGCATATAGTGTACATTACTATTATATTATTGTGCATTATTATTATTTACTACTACATTATTGTGCATTATTCTTTCTTTTACTAGCTATTACTGTACCAGCTACCTCAAATACTTTTTATTTTTTAATTGCTTTTATTGCTCATAATTTTGTGTTGCAAGTCAAATCTTACTCGAAATTAATGTTATTCATGGTTGCTACCTGTCTATTTAATTCAGCTTACCACTACTATTTTCATCCCCTTTATATTGTGTGAGCAATTAGTGTATATTCCAATTACATTATTGTGTGAGTCCCAAAACTATCTTTTCCTAGCTAGTACCAGCTACCTCATATTTCTCTACCTTTTATAGTGCAATACATTGTTCAACTTCTTATACATTACAAATCAGATCTTACTCTCAAATCAATATTATATCATAGTGACTATCTGTCCATTGAACTTTGTTTACCATTACTTAACCCTTTGAGGGTCGACAGGCCCTCTCCGAAACTCGTTCTCAGGGTCGGCCAAATTTAAAAAAAAAAAAATTATTTTCTCTTATGAAATGATAGAGAATCTTTTCCCGATCATAAAGACACCAAAAGTTTGAAATTTGATAGAAAACTTACGGAATTATGCTCTCGCAAAGTTAGCGGTCTCGGCGATGTTTACGCATCGGCGATTTTGCCCACTTTGAGCCCTATTTTCGGCCAATTTCACTGTACTAGTCGACAAAAAACATGAATATTTCGCTAGAACTCCATTTTGTCTATCGAATGGGTGCAAGAAACCACCCATTTATGAAATTCAACTATCCAGTACAGTGGTCAGAATTTAGCAATTTTGCCAATTTCACACAAATTTCAAAAGATGCCAATTTCCGAATAGGGTCCAGAATAAACAAGAAAGACATTCCTGGCACTAAAATGACATTTCCTCTAGTCATTAGTCACGTCTCAAGGCCCCTCTTATATTCTTTTGCTTTCCACTTTGAATTTTTATTTTCACAAAAAATATAAGATTTACTGTTATGCAGACTACTGCATTAGTGTAAAAAATGGTAAAAATATTATTGGTGCACTTGTGAAAGAATATTAGACTCACCAGTTGACGTGTATTGCACACTTGGCACGATTTGTTTACTTTTGAAGTTTGGTAAAAATCGAACATTTCTGCTACTTTGAGCTCAATTTCAAGGCACCTTTCATTGTAAAACCAGTCAAAATCATCTCAATTTCTGTAATATGTCTTCCATTCTATAAAATGAGACCAAGAAAACTAGAATACAACAATAAATACCATACGAAAATACACTGCAAAGTCGCTGATTTATTCAAAAAAAATGGTCAAAGTTTTTTTTTTCTCATTATGCACTGTGTGCTGCAGGATTTTTTTTAGACTGTGCACACTGACCACATAGACCCATTCTTTCATATGAAGGCCTACCAGCTTTCTCCCACTAGATTTGAGGCCGCTAGAATTTATGAGTACTAGTACGTCAAAAACCCCTACGCGTAAGACGTACTAGTACGACCAAAACCCTCAAAGGGTTAATTTAGTCCCTACATTTTTTTCTCCTTTATTTTAGCTTTACATAACAACCTTAGTTCATATATTCACAATTGTTAAAATAATCAAGGTGCTATTCTCAGGTGCTAAAGTGTAATAAGTTCACTATTTTGCCATTATATCATAGTGATTATCTGTCCATTGAACTTTGTTCACCATTATTTAATTTAGTCCCTTATATATTTTCTCCTTTATTTTAACTTTAAATAACTACCTCAGTTCATATATTCACAATTGTTAAAATAATCAAAGTGCTATTCTCAGGGGCTAAAGTGTAATAAGTTGACTATTTTGCCATTAAAATATTCCAGGTGCTATACACTACCTCAGGTGCTACTGATTTTACTTTTAATACATTCTTTTACTATTATATCCATTAACTCCTTTATTTTAACTGTAAATATCTACTGTAGTTCATAAACTCACTTGTTAAAATAATTAAGGTGTTATAACTGAATTATTAATTCTGTAATAATCCCTTTTTCCTTCAAATTTTTACAAATTTTAGATTAATCATAGTGTCTTAGTCATAAGTCTAGTTGTAGATTCAATATAAATCTTATATCATTTTACTCAGAAAATCTAGTTTGTAAAATTACTCTCATCCTATGATTACAGGCATAGATCCTGATGTAAACTTTTTACAAAATGAATTACATAAATCAACCAGTAACTATAATTACTACACAGCAGACCAAGCAAAGACATTACTCAGTGCAAACAATAACATGACCATCTTTAACTACAATGTCAGATCCTTGAGCAAACATTATGATGACCTCACAGCATTACTCAGTTCCCTTCATTCCAATACAGTGGAACCTCAAAAATCGAACGTATCACATATCTAACGTTTCGAAAATAGGAACATTTTTTTGGACAGTGTCCCTATTATCGAACGCGGCCCTATTTTCGGACCGCCGGGTACGGGACCTGTCTGCCACCCGCTCTGTCCGCGTCCCTGCGCAGGCGCCGTGAGCAGTCTAGCTTTGTTCATGCTTGAGTGAACACTAACCTGCGCTCTCATTCACACATTTTACGATTACACCTACCATCCGACTTACGACCTGCTCGACTTGCAACCACTCGACTTACGACCATGTTTTTTATGCCAAATTTCTGGGAAATAAACGACTATTTGTGTTGTACACAGTGTTTATCCTAAACCTTACAGTATAAAATACAGTGCTAACGGCATAAAAAGTAAAGTAAAACATGAAATAACAAAATAAAACAATAAAATAAAGTCATTACAAAAATGTTTTGTTGATATTCAGTAGTAAAGTTCGACTTACGACCATTTCGACTTACGACCGGCTTCTCGGAACCAAACTCGGTCGTAAGTCGGATGGTAGGTGCATTTTGTTGTGTTTAGTGCTTGTGGGACTGAAATAAGCTGCCATGGGCCCAAAGAAACTTGCTAGTGGTACCCCTGTGGTAAAGAAAGTGAGAAACACCATAGATGTGAAGAAGGAAATAATACAGAAGTATGAGAGTGGTGTGAGACTTGTTGAGCTTGCCAGGATGTATGGGAAAAACAACTCGACCATCGGTTCTATCCTGTCGAAGTAAGAACAAATCAAGGAAGCTGATGTTGCAAAAGGTGTTAATATAGGGAGTGGATGAGGTGCCTTCTTCAAAGATTAAGGAGATTTGTGTCAAGTGGAATGATGTCCAAATGTTTGTGCAGAAGTACCACCCTGAGCAAGCTGAAACAAGCCATCTTTGCAACAAGTTCAGTGACAGAACCATGTCCCATTTTAGGGATATGTTAAAGAGGCACCAGAAACAGAGGACTGTGGACAGTTATTTTGTGAGACAGGGGTCCAGTGACTCTCAAGCTGGTCCTAGTGGCATTAAAAGACAGAGAAGGGAAGTAACCCCAGAGAGGGCTTTACCTGGAAGGGGATTCTCCTTCCAAACACTAACCCCAACTCCCTCTCTCCTCCTCCCTATCTTCCAGATGCCATCACCAATCTTCAATAAAGGTAAGTAAAAATGTTATTTTATATGTATTACTATACATAATTAAAAACTATAATATTTGTTGTATGTAAAACTGTAATTAATCTCTATAAAATGTATTTTTTGTGTGAATATTTTTGTGTTTCTGGAACGGATTAATTGTATTTCCATTATTTCTTATGGGAAATATGGCTTCGAATTTCAGACTTTTCGAATTTAAAACTAGCTCCTGGAACATATTAAGTTCGATTTTTGAGGTTCCACTGTATATCAATTATCACACTCACAGAAACCTGGCTTAAGCCTGATACTGTATATACACAATCTCAATGTACTGTTTGCAAAGACATTAAATAAATAAACAAGAGTCTGAAATGCTTATAAGTTTGAAGTAACGAGTAAATGGCTGAGCAATCATCAGCAATATACAATAATGAAATTGAAACAATTTTAAGTTCGAAGCAAATTATCAAATAGTTGAGCAGCAATAAATTATTCAGAAGTTTTTTGGGTAGCTTTCGAGTAACTGGTAGGTACAGTATTAAGAAAAGTGTTTGGTTAATTTTGGGTGATGAGGTGATTTCTAAGTAAGGCCTTAAACCCTTTAGTGTGTTCTGGTAATGAATTCCAGATCTTTGGGGCCCTTTATGTGCATAGCATTTTTGCAAAGGGAGAGATGGACACATGGGATATCGAAGAGTGATTCGTGTCATGTATTATGGCTGTGCTTTGTTATAGTTATCAAGTAGTAGTTTGAGAGAAGGGTATATATTTGAGTATAGTGTTCTGTGTATGTAGCAGGCACAATAATAAGTGTGGATGTTTTGTATATTAAGCAAGTGAAGACTCTTGAAAAGCAGTGGAGTATGCTGTCTAGTGCAGGAGTTAGTAATCAATCGCACTACAGCTTTTTGTTGGGTTATTCAAGGTTTAAGGTGATTTGCTGTGGTTGAGCCCCATGCACAAATACCATAGGTGAGGTAAGGGTAAATGAGAGAGTGGTAAAGAGCAAGAAGGGCCTTTTGGGGTACTGTACATAGTACCGTATTTTTGATAGGATCCCTACTTTTTTGGAGACTTTCCTAGATATTTGCTGTATGTGGGTTTGGAATTTGAGTCTGTAGTCAAGGTGGAGACCTAGAAATTTGCACTCAGTGTGTCTTGAAATGGGTGAACCATTTATCAATATGTTTAGCTATACATTTGAAGCTCTGTTTCCAAATAGCATGAAGTAGGTTTTGTCTATATTAAGAGTAAGTTTGTTGGTAATCATCCAAGTAGATACATTGAGAAGTTCATCATTTACAGTGTCTGTTAGTATGGTTGGGTTTGAGTGAGAGAAGACATAAGTAGTGTCATCTGCAAATAAAATGGGTTTAAAGAGCTTTGATGCACTGGGAGGTCATTGATGTAAATGAAAAAGAAAAGTGGGCCAAGGACACTACTCTGCGGTACTCCAACGAGAACAGGTTGTGTAGTGGAGTTGTCTCATTTGTGTGTACACACTGACCCAGTAATGTTTGAATTTTAGGTGCAATAGTTTTAAAGGATTCGTAGACAATGAGCATTTCACCCCTCCAAGGACGATGTGTTCATTTAACCCTTAAATGGTCCAAACGTATATATACGTTTTTTCAACATCTGAAAGTATGTAAAAAATGTAGATCTTCTTTTTTGTTTTACATTTGAAAACGTGTAAAAAAAACTTTTATCTACATTTTTTTTGTTATATTTGAAAATATGTAAAAAAAAGTAGATCTACTTTTGTAGCACTATGAATTTGAAGGTCAATCTCCTTGGACTATTTATGGGTTAATATCACATACCTGCAAGTCCATCCCAAGAAGCTCATTGCTAGTAATCCCTTCCTTAAATCACTTGTTAAAGCAACTGCTCAAGAAGAAATTTCTCACCTAGCTGGTAGTAATAAGTTATCACAAGTTATATACACTGATGGATCTAAACAGGAGTCTTCTGGCAGGGCTGCATCTGCTCTTGTTGCCACCTCCCTAGTTAATAACAATAATAAACTTGTTGAACTAGGCACAAGAATTAACAACTGGGTGTCTACATTGCAAACTGAACTGTTTGCAATCCTAATGGCGCTAAAGCTAACTTATGACATTGAGCTTGACTCTATCATCATTACTGATTCTATGTCATCACTGAATGCTTTTAACTCATATAATGACTCTAACATGCTCATTGGAGAAGCCAGGTATAGATACTCAAAAATCCAAGACAAAGGAATTAATGTACAATTTCTGTGGATCCCATCAAACATTGGATTACTCCTTCATGATAAAGTTGGAATGTTAGCCAAGAAGAGTACCAGGAGGAGAATTTAGAATATAACTTTGGTGTATCTGTGTCTAGCATTAGGAATAATATTAGGAGAGAAGTAAATAATGAAAATGATTGTTATAGGAATGCAGTTAGAAGCCTGAGTAGATCTATAACCCACTATGATAACATGAACATAGATAAGTATGTTTATGGAGCAACTTGCAATGTGAACAGACTGACTGATGTTGTAGTGGCCAGGCTTAGGCTTGGTTACAAGTACTGACTGATGTTGCAGTGGCCAGGCTTAGGCTTGATTACAAGTACTTCTGGCAGTTTGGGAGAGACACAGATGACGATCAAACTAAATGTAAATTATGTGATCAGGCATATGGTCACTGTCTTGAACACTATGTGCTTAATTGTCCACTTATTGAGGAATACAGAGATAGACAGTATAATAACCTATGTGACATGTCAAGATATTTTATTAATGAAAATAAGATACCAGATATACTAAGCAAATTTCCTAAATTTGCTTGTAACAGATAAGTGAACTAAAGATATATAGATATAAATCCATATGTATTCCTGTTAACCCTTTGGGGCCTAGTTCCTAGGCCTTTTGTGTATCCATATGCTCTTGCGCTATCGTCCACAGGATGGATATGGGGTACACAATAAACTAGCCACTTTGGTGGCAAAATCTAATCTAATCTAATCCCAGAACAAGAGAATGTATGCACTTGCCATGGGGGTGACTGACACTGCCCATGGGGGTGACTGACACTGCCCACAGGGGTGACCGATACTGCCCACAGAGGTGACTGACACTGCCCACAGGGGTAACTGATACTGCCCACTGGGGTGACTAACACTGCCTATGGGAGTGACCAACACTGCCCACGGGGGTGACTGACACTGCCCACAGGGGTCACTGACCCCACTGGAAATAAGTCACTTTGTCTGACTTTTTTGGGTTATCCTTATTCTCTACACATATGCTGCTATGTATGATAATCTGACAATCTATGTAACTGTATTGGTGTATACCTGAATAAACTTACTGACACTGCCCATGGGGTTTAATGATACTGCCCACAGGGATTAAAGCATAACACAAAATATGATAGAGGTTAACTAAGGATAGGGAGTTGTCGCCCCAGGATGCAACCCACACCAGTCAACTAACACCCAGGTACCTACTTACTGCTAGGTGAACAGTGACAGGTGTATGATGACTTACACCCAGGTGCCTACTTACTGTTAGGTGAACAGTGACAGGCATATGGTGACTTACACCTAGGTACTTACTTACTGCTAGGTGAACAGTGACACGTGTATGGTGACTTACACCCAGGTACCTATTTACTGCTAGGTGAACAGTGACAGGCATACTTACACCCAGGTACCTACTTACTGCTAGGTGAACAGTGACAGGCATACTTACACCCAGGTACCTGCTTACTGCTAGGTGAACAGTGATAGGCATATGGTGATTTACACCCAGGTACCTACTTACTGCTAGGTGAAGTGACAGGCATATGGTGACTTACACCCAGGTACCTACTTACTGCTAGGTGAACAGTGACTGGCATATGGTGACTTACACCCAGGTACCTACTTACTGCTAGGTGAACAGTGACTGGCATATGATGACTTACAAACAGGTACCTACTTACTGCTAGGTTAACAGTGACAGCAGGTGGAAGGAGACTTGCACCCAGGTATCTACTTACTGCTAGGTGAACAGGGACCGGGGATCGAACCCCGGTCCCTCAGAGTATGAGCTGAGAATGCTACCAACTGAGTTGGGTATTTTTACCATCATTCCTTGGCACGCTAAACCAGCTTCCTGGTGGCTGCTTCTTTTATAAAATACAAAACACAATCCAAATAAACCATAAATAAGCCTCATAATAACCTACCGTTGTCGTAGGTCGATTGGCAGCGCACTCAGCTCACACACTGAGGTCTGTGGTTCGATTCCCGGTACGGGTAGAAACATTAGGACGTGTTTTAAGACACCTGCTCTCCATGTTCACCTAGCAGTAAATTAGGTACCTGAGTGTTAGTGGACTGGTGTGGGTCGCATCCTGGGTGTTAGTGGACTGGTGTGGGTCGCATCCTGGGTGTTAGTGGACTGGTGTGGGTCGCATCCTGGGTGTTAGTGGACTGGTGTGGGTGGCATCCTGGGTATTAGTGGACTGGTGTGGGTCGCAACCTGGGTGTTAGTGAACTGGTGTGGGTCGCATCCAGGGTGTTAGTGGACTGGTGTGGGTCGCATCCTGGGTGTTAGTGGACTGGTGTGGGTCGCATCCTGGGTGTTAGTGGACTGGTGTGGGTCGCATCCTGGGTGTTAGTGGACTGGTGTGGGTCGCATCCAGGGTGTTAGTGGACTGGTGTGGGTCGCATCCTGGGTGTTAGAGGACTGGTGTGGGTCGCATCCTGGGTGTTAGTGAACTGGTGTGGGTCGCATCCAGGGTGTTAGTGGACTGGTGTGGGTCGCATCCTGGGTGTTAGTGGACTGGTGTGGGTCGCATCCAGGGTGTTAGTGGACTGGTGTGGGTCGCATCCTGGGTGTTAGTGGACTGGTGTGGGTCGCATCCTGGGTGTTAGTGGACTGGTGTGGGTCGCATCCTGGGTGTTAGTGGACTGGTGTGGGTCGCATCCTGGGTGTTAGTGGACTGGTGTGGGTCGCATCCTGGGTGTTAGTGGACTGGTGTGGGTCGCATCCCGGGACAAAACTGACCTAATGTGCGGGAAATGCTCAGCATAACAAGTGACTATCTTTATAGTAGTATGTCACTGATGTCAGCTATGATTTGTATACCTTGTACATGTACTTGTATACCTTGCACATGTACTTGTATATCTTGTACATGTACTTGTATACCTTGTACATGTACTTGTATATCTTGTACATATGCTTGTATATCTTGTACATGTACTTGTATACCTTGTACATGTACTTGTATACCTTGTACATGTACTTGTATACCTTGTACATATGCTTGTATATCTTGTACATGTACTTGTATACCTTGTACATGTACTTGTATACCTTGTACATGTACTTGTATACCTTGTACATGTACTTGTATACCTTGTACATGTACTTGTATATCTTGTACATGTACTTGTATATCTTGTACATGTACTTGTATATCTTGTACATGTACTTGTATACCTTGTACATGTACTTGTATATCTTGTACATGTACTTGTATACCTTGTACATGTACTTGTATACCTTGTACATGTACTTGTATATCTTGTACATGTACTTGTATATCTTGTACATGTACTTGTATACCTTGTACATGTACTTGTATACCTTGTACATATGCTTGTATATCTTGTACATGTACTTGTATACCTTGTACATGTACTTGTATACCTTGTACATGTACTTGTATACCTTGTACATGTACTTGTATACCTTGTACATGTACTTGTATACCTTGTACATATGCTTGTATACCTTGTACATATGCTTGTATATCTTGTACATGTACTTGTATACCTTGTACATGTACTTGTATATCTTGTACATGTACTTGTATATCTTGTACATGTACTTGTATACCTTGTACATGTACTTGTATACCTTGTACATGTACTTGTATATCTTGTACATGTACTTGTATATCTTGTACATGTACTTGTATACCTTGTACATGTACTTGTATACCTTGTACATATGCTTGTATACCTTGTACATATGCTTGTATATCTTGTACATGTACTTGTATACCTTGTACATGTACTTGTATACCTTGTACATGTACTTGTATACCTTGTACATATGCTTGTATATCTTGTACATGTACTTGTATACCTTGTACATGTACTTGTATACCTTGTACATGTACTTGTATACCTTGTACATGTACTTGTATACCTTGTACATGTACTTGTATACCTTGTACATATGCTTGTATACCTTGTACATATGCTTGTATATCTTGTACATGTACTTGTATACCTTGTACATGTACTTGTATACCTTGTACATGTACTTGTATATCTTGTACTTGTGTACCTTGTACATGTACTTGTATACCTTGTACATGTACTTGTATACCTTGTACATGTACTTGTATACCTTGTACATGTACTTGTATACCTTGTACATGTACTTGTATACCTTGTACATGTACTTGTATATCTTGTACATGTACTTGTATATCTTGTACATGTACTTGTATACCTTGTACATGTACTTGTATACCTTGTACATGTACTTGTATACCTTGTACATGTACTTGTATATCTTGTACATGTACTTGTATACCTTGTACATGTACTTGTATACCTTGTACATGTACTTGTATACCTTGTACATGTACTTGTATACCTTGTACATGTACTTGTGTACCTTGTACATGTACTTGTATACCTTGTACATGTACTTGTATACCTTGTACATGTACTTGTATATCTTGTACATGTACTTGTATATCTTGTACATGTACTTGTAGTAAATAAAGATATTATTATAGACTTTCTTCTGGAAAATAAGCCAAGTCAGTTTTAACATATTTTGATTTTTATGTTGTTTGAATTAGAAGATAATTGTATGTATAATGTTGTATTGTACCGCTTTGCCAGAGTGTATTATACAGGAGAGTGCACAAGTACTCGTGAATAATTACCAGATGGACACAAGTAGAGTGAAAGTTGGAGGATCTCTTCTATCACTTTCACTGTCTGGAGGAGACACGTCCACTGAGGCAACGCTCACTGCCGGGCCAGCAGCTTGGTGTTATGCTCACTGCTGGGCCTGCAGCATGTGTTATGCTCATTGCTGGGCCTGCAGCTTGGTGTTATGCTCACTGCTGGGCCTGCAGCATGTGTTATGCTCACTGCTGGGCCTGCAGCATGTGTTATGCTCATTGCTGGGCCTGCAGCATGTGTTATGCTCATTGCTGGGCCTGCTGCTTGGTGTTATGCTCACTGCTGGGCCTGCAGCTTTTTGTTATGCTCACTGCTGGGCCTGCAGCTTGGTGTTATACTCACTGCTGGGCCTGCAGCTTAAGTAAGTTTATTCAGGTATACACAAATGCAGTTACATAGAATTATCATACATAGCAGCATTCCTGGAGTTTACCTGGAGAGAGTTCCGGGGCTCAACGCCCCCGCGGCCCGGTCTGTGACCAGGCCTCCTGGTGGATCAAAGCCTGATCAACCAGGCTGTTGCTGCTGGCTGCACGCAAACCAACGTACGAGCCACAGCCCGGCTGATCCGGAACTGACTTTAGGTGCTTGTCCAGTGCCAGCTTGAAGACTGCCAGGGGTCTGTTGGTAATCCCCCTTATGTATGCTGGGAGGCAGTTGAACAGTCTCGGGCCCCTGACACTTATTGTATGGTCTCTTAACGTGCTAGTGACACCCCTGCTTTTCATTGGGGGGATGTTGCATCGTCTGCCAAGTCTTTTGCTTTCGTAGTGAGTGATTTTCGTGTGCAAGTTCGGTACTAGTCCCTCTAGGATGTTCCAGGTGTATATAATCATGTATCTCTCCCTCCTGCGTTCCAGGGAATACAGGTTTAGGAACCTCAAG
This sequence comes from Cherax quadricarinatus, assembly GCF_038502225.1. NCBI lineage: Eukaryota > Metazoa > Arthropoda > Malacostraca > Decapoda > Parastacidae > Cherax > Cherax quadricarinatus. The sequence continues at coordinate 23,632,951 of NC_091353.1, forward strand.
CGCTCCCAATAATTGAGGTGTTTTATCTCCGTTATGCGCGCGCGTGTTATGCGTGTGTGTGTGTGTGTGTGTGTGTGTGTGTGTGTGTGTGTGTGTGTGTGTGTGTGTGTGTGTGTGTGTGGTGTGTGTGACTCAACAATCAATATTTGCACCAATAACTCATTACAGTTGTGACCGGGTGTGGAAGTGTGAATTGCTCATTACTCTATAATTTGTTCATGATTGTAGCCAAAGTATAAACGTAAGTAACCATTCTACAGAATTCATTACCTTTGTAACTTGTGAGCTCATTACCTTTGTACCTAGTTCAGCTATCAAAACTTTGGGGGCCCAGTCCCTGGACCCATTACGTACCTCTGTAATCTGTAAATACCTTTGTAACTTGTCATGATTGTGACCAGACTTACCTGGAGTTCATTACCTTTGTAAATTGTGAGTTCATTACCTTTGTAAATTGTGAGTTCATTACCTTTGTAAATTGTGAGTTCATTACCTCTGTAACTTGCTCAGCTATCAAAACTTTGGAGTCCAGTCCCTGGACCAATTATGTACCTCTGTAATCTTTTGACTACCGCCCACAGGATGGGTATGGGGTGCATAATAAACATATTAAACTAACTAAACTATGCGCGCCGTGAAAGTTCTCTGTACATTTTCTAGGTCGGCAATTTCACCTGCCTTGAAAGGTGCTGTTAGTGTGCAGCAATATTCCAGCCTAGATAGAACAAGTGACCTGAAGAGTGTCATCATGGGCTTGGCCTCCCTAGTTTTGAAGGTTCTCATTATCCATCCTGTCATTTTTCTAGCAGATGCGATTGATACAATGTTATGATCCTTGAAGGTGAGATCCTCCGACATGATCACTCCCAGGTCTTTGACGTTGGTGTTTCGCTCTATTTTGTGGCCAGAATTTGTTTTGTACTCTGATGAAGATTTAATTTCCTCATGTTTACCATATCTGAGTAATTGAAATTTCTCATCGTTGAACTTCATATTGTTTTCTGCAGCCCACTGAAAGATTTGATTGATGTCCGCCTGGAGCTTTGCAGTGTCTGCAATGGAAGGCATATGTGTAGATTTAGATTAGATTTTGCCTCCGAAGTGGCTAGTTTATTGTGCACCCCATATCCATCCTGTGGACGGTAGCGCGAGAGCATGTGGATACACAAAAGGCCTAGGAACTAGGCCCAAAAGGGTTAACAGGAATACATATGGATTTATATCTACATATCTATAGTTCACTTATCTGTTACAAGCAAATTTAGGAAATTTGCTTAGTATATCTGGTATCTTATTTTCATTAATAAGATATCTTGACATGTCACATAGGTTATTATACTGCCTGTCTCTGTATTCCTCAATAAGTGGACAATTAAGCACATAGTGTTCAAGAGAGTGACCATATGCCTGATCACATAATTTACATTTAGTTTGATCATCATCTGTGTGTCTCCCAAACTGCCAGAAGTACTTGTAACCAAGCCTAAGCCTGGCCACTACAACATCAGTCAGTCTGTTCACATTGCAAGTTGCTCCATAAACATACTTATCTACGTTCATGTTATCATAGTGGGTTATAGATCTACTCAGGCTTCTAACTGCATTCCTATAACAATCATCTTCATTATTTACTTCTCTCCTAATATTATTCCTAATGCTAGACACAGTTATACCAAAGTTATATTCTACGTTCTACTTCTGGATACTCATCTTGGCTAACATATCAACTTTATCATGAAGGAGTAATCCAATGTGTGATGGGATCCATAGCAATTGTACATTAATTCCTTTGTCCCTAATTTTTGAGTATCTATACCTGGCTTCCCCAATGAGCATGTTGTTGGAGTCATTATATGAGCCAAGAGCCTTCAATGATGACAAAGAATCAGTAATGATGATAGTGTCAAGCTCAGTGTCATAGGTTAGCTTTAGCGCCATTAGGATTGCAAACAATTCAGTTTGCAGTGTAGACGCCCAGTTGTTAATTCTTATGCCTAACTCAACAAATTTATTATCCTTCTTAACTAGGGAGGTGGCAACAAGAGCAGATGCAGCCCTGCCAGAAGACTCCTGTTTAGATCCATCAGTGTATATAACTTGTGATAACTTATTACTACCAGCTAGGCGAAAAATTTCTTCTTGAGCAGTTGCTCTAACAAGAGATTTAAGGAAGGGATTACTAGCAATGAGCTTCTTGGGAGGGACGTGTAGGTATGTGATATCTTATGTGTAGAGAACCTAGGATAACCCAAAAAAGTCAGACAGAGTGACTTATTTCCATTGTTGTTATGCTCACTGCTGGGCCTGCAGCTTGGTGTTATGCTCACTGCTGGGCCTGCAGCTTGGTGTTATGCTCACTGCTGGGCCTGCAGCTTGGTGTTATGCTCACTGCTGGGCCTGCAGCTTGGTGTTATGCTCACTGCTGGGCCTGCAGCTTGGTGTTATGCTCACTGCTGGGCCTGCAGCTTTGTGTTATGCTCACTGCTGGGCCTGCAGCCTTGTGTTATGCTCACTGCTGGGCCTGCAGCTTTGTGTTATGCTCACTGCTAGGCCTGCAGCTTGCTTACTGCTGGGCCTGCAGCCTTGTGTTATGCTCACTGCTAGGCCTACAGCCTTGTATTATGCTCACTGCTGGGCCTGCAGCCTCCTGTGTTATGCTCTCGGTTGGGGTCAAGCCTCATGTGTTATGCTCACTGCTGGGCCCCAGCCTCCTGTGTTACCCTTACTGCTGGGCCCCAGCTTCATGTGTTATGCTCACTGCTGGGCCTGCAGCCTCCTGCATTATGCTCACTTCTGGGCCTGCAGCCTCCTGTGTTATGCTCACTGTTGGGCCCCAGCCTCATGTGTTATGCTCACTGCTGGGCCCTAGCCTCCTGTGTTACACTCACTGCTGGGCCCAGGCTTCCTGTGTTATGCTCACTGATGGGCCCAAGCTTCCTGTGTTATGCTCACTGCTGGGCCTGCAGCCTCCTGTGTTATGCTCACTGCTGGGCCCCAGCCTCAAATGTTACACTTACTGCTGGGCCCCAGCATCCTGTGTTACGCTCACTGCTGGGCCTGCAGCCTCCTGTGTTATACTCACTGCTGGGCCCCAGCTTCCTGTGTTTCACTGCTGGGCCCCAGCTTCCTGTGTTATGCTCACTGCTGGGCCCCAGCTTCCTGTGTTACACTCACTGCTGGGCCCCAGCTTCCTGTGTTACACTCACTGCCTGGCTCACAGCCTCCTGTGTTACACTGACTGCAGGGCTAGCAGCCTCCTATGTTACACTGTTCAACTGCATACATAAGGGGTATTACCAATAGACCCCTGGTTGTCTTCAAGAAGGCACTGGACAGGCACCTAAAGTCAGTACCTGACCAACCGGGCTGTGGTTCATACGTCGGTTTACGTTCTGCCAACAGTAATAGCCTGGTTGATTACCCTAAACTCTTCTTCTAACTTACTGTGCATAGGACTGATAGAAGCCAATATCTGGCGAAGCGTTTCCAGAATATAGATACCTAAATGTTGCCTATGTAACTCATTCTTCAACTTGTCAGTTTTGAAGTGTCAGTAGAAAAATAATCCACCCAACAAGAAATTTTTGTTTCTCAAATTACACGACAGGCAAACACCCTCGCTTGTTTAAAATTTAGGAGGCTAGGTATACAGTGGTGGCTCGTGTATAGGCACTGTGGAACTGCAGGAACTGCAGCACCCCCTATTTTCACTCGATATTATCGATAGCATTCAATATAATGAGTCTTATTTTCTTTAATACTTTCTTTGTACTTGTACATTATATAATCCTTAAGCTTGATGTCAATAGCTATCCTCTAGTACATGAAAAATTACAAAAATCCTTGTATGGAAATGCTTTTCACAGTTGCAGCGACTCGGTGTTCTGCTGTTGTATGTGCGCATGTGCACATGTCCGAGATAAAATGCTGCACGCTAGGCAGAGAGAGCACTGTCGCTGACAGAGTGCCGACCCTGTTGTGCAAGTATGAGGTAGTGTTTCTTTCTTATTCAGCGACGTGTGTTGTGCTTAAAAACCATGTACCATATTCTTGAATGTGATAAAGTGTAGTAACAGATGATTATCATGCTTCCAGCTATTTCACATGCTTGTGTCATTTTACACATTATTAAAACAATGGCTAAAAATTTTCCTGAAGCAGCACCTCCACTAATTTTAACTACGAGCCGCAACTCCCAGATGAGGTTTGTCAGGAAACAGGGCAAGTGTTTCAAACGGATTCGTTGGACAATAAAGCAGACTGTAAACGGATGGGGTTGTAGGCGCCCTTATCAAACACAAACAATAAATATAAATCAGGAACATACACGGTAAGCTGTCCAATACACAAGTACAGTTAGAAATAGAAATACAAATAGCTAGAGCTTCATTTAAGGAGGTTATTAATAGAGTATTCAAGAGGTTGCTAGTAGAATTACAGTAAATCAACCATTCAAATCATTATGAAGCTCTGAGTAGTCTGCAGTCAATCAAACAAACGGGCTTCCACATGGATAAATTGTCATTTTTGTGGAAATTGGTGTCACTCCCCTTGTGCAGATATCCAAGAACTAGCTACAAGCAGTATTAAAACAGGGAAGTGTTTTTGGGTATGCCCAAATGAGATAAATCTGTGGACTAAAATCACATGAGTATTAAAAGAGGATAACATCAAAGCTGCTTTCATAGAAAACCTGGAAGCTTTCTACAACAGATGGGAACATAAAAAGTCTGGGCTGAATAGTACTGCCCTTGATACTGGCCATGTAGTCAGAAACTGTAAGGCTGGAGGTGATGTCTTGGTAGTCAGTAAATGTGGGGCTGATAGCGCTGTCCTGGGAGACAGTAATGGTGAAGCTGGAGGTGCTGTCCTGGGAGACAGTAATGGTGAAGCTGGAGGTGCTGTCCTGGGAGACAGTAATGGTGAAGCTGGAGGTGCTGTCCTGGGAGACAGTAATGGTGAAGCTGGAGGTGCTGTCCTTGGAGACAGTAATGGTGAAGCTGGAGATTTTGTCCAGGTAGTAGGGAATTATACACAGGAAGGAATACATATAAATGACCTCAAAGGGGACAGGAGCCGTAGTGGGGAAACAAGTGTAGTCAAAGATAAGATAAAACCAATATTGCAAACTAGAAATACCACAGGAAATAGCAAACAAGAGAACTCCACTAGCAATAGTGAGGATATATTACCAAAAACAACTGGTGGGGGCTCCATTGTTGGTGCTAGGGAGGATAGGAATAAGACAGGGAAACATGCACCAACAGGGAATACAGTCACAGAAACCCAAGGCAAATGGAAACCAAGCCTGTGCACATACTATGCACTTGGTATCTGCAGACATGGAAAATCTGGAAAAACAGACGGGACGTGCAACTATGACCACCCTAGAAAATGCCGTGCCCATATGACAACAGGAAAATGCAAACTCCCTTCCTGTAAGCTTTTTCACCCTGAAATGTGTACCTCTTCAGTACAGGAAAGACTGCTATAACTTAAATTGCCAGGCACACCATCTAAAGGGGACAAAAA